>NW_012114822.1:949565-950737 GCF_000951035.1 Colobus angolensis palliatus | reverse complement strand
TTTTGTATTTTTAGTAGAGACGGACTTTCTCCATATTGCCCAGGCTGGTCTAAAACTTCCAAGCTCAAGCATTCTTCCCTCCTTGGCCTCCCAAAGTGCAGGGATTACAGGCACGAGCCACTGTTTCTGTCCCATTTGTTTTGGGTTTTTAATTGTGGTCTTAGTCCATCCAGGCTGCTATAATAAAATACCATAAACTGGGAGGCTTATCAACAATGGAAATTTCTTTCTTTCAGTTCTGGAGGCTGAGAAGTCCAAGGGCAAAGCAGGTCTGGTGTCTGGGGAGGGCCCGCGTTCGGCTCATGGGTGGCACCTTCTCGCTGCATCCCCATATGGTAGACGAGCCAAATGTGCTCCCGCGGGTCTCTCTAATAAGACCGCTGATCCCGTTCGTGAAGGCTCCACCCTTATGATGTAATCACCTCCCAAGGCCCCGCCTCCTAAAACCATCCCCTTGGGGGTTAGGATTTCAACAGATGAGTTTTGCAGAGGACACAAACATTCTGACCACAGCAGTTGATAAAATACACATAATGTAAATTTTACAATTTTCATCATTTGTAAATCTAATGTTTGGAGGCATTAAGTCCATTCACGTTGTTGTGCAATCATCATCGCCACTATCCTTTTTCAGAACTTTTCAGCTTCTCCAGCTGAAACTCTGTGCCAAATAAACACGAACTCCCCACTTTTCTCCCGCTGTCCTGGCCCATGGTAATCACGGATGCTGCCGTCTAGAGGCAGTTTTTGTTTTTGTTTACTGAGACGGAGTTTCGCTCTTGTTGCCCAGGCTGGAGTGCAGTGGTACGATCTTGGCTCACTGCAGCCTCCACCTGCCAGGTTCAAGCTATTCTTCTGCCTCAGCCTCCTGAGTAGCTAGGATTACAGGGATGTGCCACCACATCAGGCTAATTTTGTATTTTTAGTAGAGATAAGGTTTCTCCATGTTGGTCAGGCTGGTCTCAAACTCTGACCTTAGGTGATCCACCTGCCTCAGCTTCCCAAAGTGCTGGGATTACAGGCATAAGCCATCGTGCCCAGCCAGTTTTTGCTCTTTTTTTTTTTTTTTTTTCCTGACAGTCTCAGCCTTTCACCAGGTTGGAGTGCAGTGGCACAATCTCAGCTCACTGCAACCTCTGCCTCCCGGGTTCAAGCAATTCTCCTGCCTCAGC
>NW_012114822.1:928286-949515 GCF_000951035.1 Colobus angolensis palliatus | reverse complement strand
CACAATGTTGGCTCACTGCAACCTCCATCTCCTGGGTTCAAGCAATTCTCCTGCCTCAGCCTCCTGAGTAGCTGGGACTACAGGCACCCGCCACCATGCCCAGCTAATTTTTATATTTTTAGTAGAGACGGGGTTTCACCTTCCAGGCCAGGCTGGTCTTGAACCCCTGACCTCAGGTGATCCACACACCTCGGCCTCCCAAAATGCTGAGATTACAGGCATGAGCCACCGAGCCCAGCCTCTACCTCCTGCCTTTGATTCCTTCTCCTCGTTTGAAAAATGGGGTTGCTTCTATTTGATCATCCTTATCAGTGTTTCTGCCTCAGCTTACAAACAGCTGGTGACATCCTCTATCCTAACAAGGATGGTGCCCATCCTCCATCCCACCACCCCACCCTGCTCCTGTTAATGTCACCTTCTCAGCTCACATTGCCTGCCAGCTTCTCCTTCCTCCTGCTGCTTGGTGGCTTGAAAGCAGCATCTGCCATTGCTGGGCTCTGCCTCCACCTCCCATTCACTTCTCAGGCCCCATGGTGGCAGGAGGGTGCTCAGGTTTGGGGTGGCCTCTCATCTCTAAAGCCCATGGCTCATTCTTGGACCCCTCCTGCTTGACGTCCCTGTGATATCTGATGCCCCCCTCCTCGAGCCCTCTCTCCCCCTGGGTTCTTTCCTGGCTCTGTGACCATTGCCACTTTCTCCTGCCTCCATTTCTTCTTTTCCCTTTCCTTACCCCTTAAAGGCAGATGTTCTCAAGGTATCCCCTTTAGCCCTCTACAGTTCTGCTGTTGTCTGCTCTTCTGGGCGGTCTCATGGTTCTATTTGACCAACACACTGATTGCTTTCAGATCTGTGTCTCTAGACCCGGTCTCTCTCCTCTCCTGGACTCCTCTTCCTACAGCTCCCCGCTGCTTGGTGATGCCGAGCTCCACCTGCACCTCCCTCGGAAGCCTCATAGTCTGTCTGTAGTGAGATGTGTTGTTATTATCTTCCTCGTCCTAGGCAGAAGCCTCCCCCTCGGGCTCCTGGACTCGGTCATCAGTGTGCACCAGTCACTCATCTAAGACCATCTGGGCCTTCTCTCTTTCCCTTACACTCTCGACTAATGAGTCACCAAGTTTACTGATTCTTCCACCTGAACAGCACCAGGACCTTCCCGTCCCTCCCTCCACTGGTGTCCAAGTCCAGGCTTTCCCATCCCTCCTGTGATATTACAACAGCCACCTGGCTGTCGCCTTCAGCCTTCCATAAAAGCATTTGTGATGACGTTTCTTCCATGCAGAGACCTTTTTTTTATAATCATAAAATAGGGAGTACTCTTTATTATCAATTCTTTTTAACATAAACAGTAAAATTTTATTGGAAATATATATTATTTTTCTTCCTGCTTAGACCTTTGACGTCCCCTCCCCATTGCCTGGAGGACCAAGTCCAAGCCCCTTAGCATGACCTCCAAGACCGTGGAATCCCGTGGTACCTTCCCACTTGGGGCTCCTTTCGTTAACCCAGGGCTTGCAACTATGGATCTCAGCCTGTTTAAGGAAAGAAAAACCCAAAGAGTTAAAAAATTGAGATATAGTTCATATGTCATAGAATTCACACTTTTTTTTTTTTTTTTTTAAGACAGAATCTTGCTCTGCTGCCCAGGCTAGAGTGCAGTGGTGCAATCATAACTCACTACAGCCTCAATCTCAAGGGATCCTCCCACCTCAGCCTCCCAGGTAGCTGGGACTACAGGCAAATGCCACGACACCTAGCTAATTTTGGGGTTTAAAAAAAAATTTTTATAGAGACTGGATTTTGCCATATTCCCCAGGCTGGTCTCAAACTCCTGGGTCCAGTGATTCTCCTGCCTTGGCTTCCCAAAGTGCTGAGATTTTAAGTGTGAGCCACCATGCCTGGTCCACACTTTTACTCTATTTTGTTATGCTTTCGAAGTATGTAATTTAGTGACTTTTAGTATATTCATGGAGCTGTGCAACCATCATCACTATCTAATTGCAGAACATTTCATCACCCCAGAAAGAAATGCTGTACCCACCAGCAGCCACCCTCCATATGCCCACAACCACACCAGCACAAGGCAACCCACTTTCTGACTCTGTAGATTTGCCTGTTTTGGACATTTCTCATAAATGGAATCATACAATTTGTGGTCTCTTGTGCTTGGTTTCTCTCACTCAGTAGAGTGTTTTCAAGATTCATCTATATTGTAGCATGTATCAGAACTTCCTCTCTTCTTACGGCTGAATAATCTTACTTTATGGACAGACCACATTGTACTCATCCATTCATTCATCAGTTGATGGATCTTTGGGAGGTTTCCACTTTTTGGCTCTTCTGAATATTCTGCTATAAACATTCATGTACAAATTTTTGTGTGGACATATGTTTTCAATTCTCTTGCATATATATATACCCCAAAGTGGGACTGCTGGGTACTATGATAACACAAAGTTTAACTTTTTGAGGAACTGCCAGACTGTTTTACACAGTGGCTGCTCCATTTTCTATTCCTACCAGCAGTGTATGAGGGTTCCAATTTCTCCACATCCTCACCAACACTTATTATTATTTGACTTTTTAATTATACTGGTCCTAGAGGGTATGTCTTTGCTTGTTTTTATTTTTGTATGGCCTTTGAGCTAAGAATGTTTTTACTTTTTAAAAGGGTTGTAAAACACACACACACACCAAGAATATGTGTTAGAGTTCATATGTGGGCCACAAAGTCTAAAATATTTGCTATCTGACCCTTCAAGTGAGACCATCCCAGCGCTCCTCTAATCCAGAGGAAAAGAAAATCACTTTCCACTTTACTCTTTTCTCACCTGGTTCCTCTACTGTGAATGCCTGGCTTTCCCTTTTCTGCCTGTTTGCTGCCTTCTCCCTAAGGCCCAGATGAAATCTCATTTCCTCGGGGAAAAGTTTCTTGGTTCTCTTCACATTCCCAATTGCATTTCTGTTGTTTTGTGAATGTTCTCTTATATCAGATCATAGCATTCATGTTTATGTTTTTACCCCTAGAGTTCATCTGAGACAAAACATTCTGTTTTTACCCCTACAGTCTACTGGGAACAGCAGCAATTGGGTTTTGGTTTTTTTTCATCTCTCTGTGCTAAGTCTTGTGCTGAGCACAGGACATGCTTGTTAAATTAAGGAGGACACAGAAGGATAAGACAGACTGGAAGATAGTCTGTCTTTTCGGGAAGCTTAAGATATAGTTAGAGGGGCTGGGCACAGTGGCTCATGCCTGTAATCCCAGCACTTTGGGAGGCCAAGGCAGGAGGATCACCTGAGGTCAAGAGTTCGAGACCAGCCTGGCCAACATGGGGAAACCCCGTCTCTACTAAAAATACAAAACACTTAGCTGGACATGGTGGTGGGTGCCTGTAATCCCAGCTACTTGGGAGGCTGAGGTAGGAGAACTGCTTGAACCCAGGAGGTGGAGGTTGCTGTAAGCTAGAGGCACACAACTTACATCACAAGACTGTGGGGAGCTGCAGAGTCATTATTCCAGCAGCATTTATTATCATGTTTTATTATCATTATTGCTTATTATCATTATTATCAATCATTATTCGAGCACGTACTTGTGCCCAACACTGTGCCAGGCACCAGAGGCACAATTGTGAGCGAGAAAGAAGTCATTGTGTGGAACTAAACAAGCTGCTGCAGGCTTAACCGTCCCTTTGATATTTTCCCATTTGAAAATGTTTACTTTTGTCATCATAAGAAACAACATACGTACGTTGTAGGGAATTTCAAATATAATAGACACAAAGTTGCATTAACACTTTGGATTATTGATATATATACTTAATTGCTTTCCACTGAGCTGATGCTAATCTATCTTCTTATCGACATATTACCTCTGCACAAACTCTGGCATTTTCTTTGGTTTTTCAAGAAAAAGTTGAAATAATTTTACAATTCCTGGTCCATATATATTATAGATAACATGAAAATTGGTAATTAGAGAAGATCACAAACAGTTTCACCTTTTTTTTTTTTTTTTTTTGAGACAGAGTCTCGCTCTGTTGCCCAGGCTGGAGTGCAGTGCCACAATCTCCACTTACTGCAATCTCTGCCTCCCGGGTTCTCCCCATTCTCCAACCTCAGCCTCCCGAGTGGCTGGGACTACAGGCGCCTGCCAGCATGCCTGGCTAAATTTTTGCATTTTTAGTAGAGACGGAGTCTCACCATGTTAGCCAGGATGGTCTCGATCTCCTGACCTCGTGATCCACCCACCTCGGCCTCCCAAAGTGCTGGGATTACAGGCACGAGTCACCACAATTTCACCTTTTATGATCAGTGATAACTTATTAAGTTGATTGACTTCTGCATATCTTGGAGATATAATTCACATATCATAAAATTCACCATTTAAAGCATAAAACTCAATGGTCTTTAGCATATTCACAGAGTTATGCAACTGTTATAACAAAAAGTTTAGATTTTCATCATCCCCAAGAGAAACCCTGGTGTCCCTTAGCAGTGACTCTCTATAACCTCACCCCTACCCATCACACTAGCTTTATGCAACCACTAACCTATTTTCTGTCTCTGTAGATTTGCATATTCTGGACATGTGGTGTAAATGGAATTATATAATATGTAGTTTTTTTTTCTTTTTCTTTGATACAGAGTCTCGCTCTGTTTCCCCGGGCTGGAATGCAGTGGTGCGATCTCGGCTCACTGCAAGGTCTGCCTCCTGGGTTCACACCTTCTCCTGCCTCAGCCTCCCAAGTAGCTGGGACTACAGGCACCCGCCACCACGCCTGACTAATTTTTTTGTATTTTTTAAGTAGAGACAGAGTTTCACCATGTTAGCCAGGATGGTCTCGATCTCCTGACCTCGTGATCTGCCTGCCTCATCCTCCCAAAGTGCTGGAATTACAGGCGTGAGCCACCACGCCGGGCAATATGTAGTCTTTCGTGACTAATTTCACTCAGCATAATGTTTCAATGTTCATCTATGTGACAGCATGTGTCAGCACTGCGTTTTCTTGTTGAGTGATATTCCATTGTATAGATACGCTACACTTTTTCTATGTATTCGTCAGCTCATAGACATTTGGGTTTTCTACTTTTTCTCAGCCATCCATCCCTTTGAATGCCAGTGTCCATTCAACCACCTGGCTGGCCAAGCAGGCCCCGTTCCTCCAGCCTGGAGAACACCCTCCCTGGTGATGACGTTTGGATGCTGTCGTTCCTAAACTGACAGCACTGCGTGTGATGGCATGGACACTGTGGTAGTCACTAGAGTTCTTTAACAGATTTTTTCTTTTTTTTTGGCAGTGTCTTGCTCTGTCACCCTGGCTCAAGTGCAATGGCACGATCATGGCTCAGTGCAGCCCCAAACTCCTTGGCTCAAGTAATGCTCTTACTTCAGCCTACTGAGCAGAAAGGTAAGACTACAGGCATGTGCCACCCCACGCAGCTCTTTTTTTTTTTTTTTCTTTTTTGAGATGGAGTCTTGCTATGTCACCCAGGCTGGCTCAATCTTGGCTCACTGCAACCTCCACCTCCCAGGTTCAAGCGATTCTCCTGCCTCAGCCTCCTGAGTAGCTGGGACTACAGGCGCCCACCACCACACCTGGCTAACTTTTTGTATTTTTAGTACAGACGGGATTTCACCATGTTAGCCAGGATGGTCTCGATCTCCTGACTGTGTGATCTGCCTGCCTCGGCCTCATAGCTAATTTTTTTATTTTGTAGAGATGAGGTCTCACTTTGTTGCCCAGGCTGGTCTTGAACTCCCCTCCTCAAGCCATCCTCCTGCCTCGGCCTCTCAAAGCCTGCTGGGGATTAAGGCATGAGCCACTGTGCCCAGCTGGGCTCTTCTCTAAGTTTTCATAGAATTGCACTCCCCCACCCCCTGTATGGTTGGGGTGGCCATTTGACTTCCTTTGACCAAAGCAATCTGAGTGCAAGTGATGTCTGTCGCTTGGGTGGAAGCGTGTTGTGACGTGGCTCTGTGTTCCCACCCAAATCTCACTGTAACCCCCAGGTGTCAAGGGAGGGACCTGGTGGGAGGTGACTGGATCACGGGGGTGGTGTCCCCCATGCTGTTCTCATGGTAGTGAGGGAGTTCTCGTGAGATCTGACGGTTTTATGACGGCAGTTTTCCCCACTCTTTCCTCCCTCCTGCCACCTTGTGAAGAAGGTGCCTGCTTCCCCTTCAGCTTCCACCATGATCGTTAAGTTTCCTGAGGCCTCTCCAGCCAGGCGGAAGTGTGAGTCAATGAAATCTCTGTACTTGATAAATGACCCAGCCTCGGGCATTTTATAATAGCAATGTGAGAACAGGTGAATACAAAGCACTAAGAGCCAGTGTGCATTTTGTCCTGTTGTCTTCCCCATGCTGCAGTGGCTGTGGGAGTGTATGACAGATAGCGCCTCCCTCTGGCTGGATGACTCTGCCCATGAGAACCTTCTGGATCATATTGGACAGACCATGTAGAGCTTCAAGGTTGCGTGGGCCCATGCCTGATCTAGCTTGTCTCAACCAACAGTTCTACAGGAGTTCACTCCGAACAGGATCTGGAGTGGCTGCTGCAGGGGGTGGGGTTGACCCAGGACCTGAGGATGAGAGGACAGGGTAGGCAGAGGGTGGAGGGAGGGTGGGGACCAGAAACAATTAAGAGTCGGGTACCTGTCGCCCCCCTGGAAAACTTTAACTGAGATGGCTACTTGCAAAGATTACAATCCCACTCAGCTTTTCTTCCAGGGCTAAAACTGCTTCAAAAGTAACCATTACTCAATCTACCTCTCCAGGGAGATATTACATGATTGAGCATTTCATTATAGTTCTTGGGTGAATTTGGATTTATCATTCTGTGTCTTATGTTTCTTTGAAGTGAATCCAGCAGTAACATATCCCTGCTCTTTTTGGATCACACAATGATCCAATTCTGGTGCACAAGAGACAGAAAAGGAAAAGGCAGCTGGCGTGTTTTCGGCACAACTCCAGCGTAGCGATAATGGCCAAGGCCTCTCAGAGGGAATTATGTTCTTGTCCAAAGAGCCACCTTTGAGATGGGGGGAACGGCGCCACCCTATCTTGTGCATGTCCAAGTGCTCGCCCGTGAAGCCAGACTAGAGACTGAAAAGCACTCCACACCTGGGCATGGCGGCTCATGACTGTAATTCCAACACTTTTGGAGCCTGAGGCGGGTGGATTACTTGAGTCCAGGAGTTTGAGACAAGCCTGGGAAAATAGCAAAACTCCGTCTCCATTTAAATCATTATTTGTATATATAAAATAAAAAAGCACTCCACATCCCTTTATTGCTGGAGATCACACTGTTTTCGGTAACTTTCATTGTCTCACTCTTTAGAGGTAATGACATGAATTATTTTAGTGCCAGTGTGAGTTGATTTACCCAAATGCTTTCAGCATTAAGGCGTGAACTGAATTTCAGGAAAATACTTGTGATTAGTATCGCTTATTGCTATTTCACTTGAAGCTAAAAGATAAAATCAGAGAAACAATATCCCAGTAAGGGCCCCCAGCAGGCGGTCCATCCCCACGATGACAGAGCGGGAGGAGGAACAATGGCTACACTTTACTCTGAAGTGGCTACATCACCCTTTTCTGGGCCAAGAAGCCCAGGTGCAGATGTTTTCCCTGCAGGGAGTGTGCGGAGCTGGGTTTTATGGGCTGCAAACTCCTATCAGAAGTTGATAAAGTTCTGGGCCATTGGTTCTTAGCTGATTGGAGAAGTATTTCATAAGCTTAGAGTGTGAAACACCTAGAGACGAATCATCCATATGGGCCAGTTCCCCTAAAAAAAAAAAAAAAAAAGTCTCTACTGTTGTAAACAGACACACACACACCCCCCTTAAACTTTATCAGGGTCTCAAGTAACTGATGGAATCGGACGTGAGCAGTGGCTCACACCTGTAATCTCAGCACTTTGGGGGACCGAGGTGGGTGGATTCCCTCAGGTCAGGTGCTCAAGACCAGCCTGGCCAACACGGTGAAACCCTCTCTCTACTAAAAATACAAAAAGTAGCTGGGCATGGTGGCACACACCTGTAGTCCCAGATAGTCAGGAGGCTGAGGCGGGAGAATCGCTTGAACCTCAGGGGTGGAGGTTGCAGTGAGCTGAGATCGCGCCATTGCACTCCAGCCTGGGCAAAAAGAGCGAAACTCCGTTAAAAAAAAAAAAAAAAAAAGAGAGAGACGAAATCAGATACTGTGTGGACAACCCTTCACAGGAGGAAGAACACAGCAGCCCTGGAGGCTTCCGGTCATTGGAAGAGACCGGAGCTACATGTACCTGGGGTCACCGTTGACAGCAGCCCCTGCCTGCCATGCTGAGTCCCTGTGGGTGAGCATTGTGAGCATCCCCAGCTTGGTGACTGAGCCATCTCCTTGTACCCCAACCACAACCTCCTCTGTGGCTCCAGTCACCTCCTGTCCCTTCAGAAGGCCACTCACAGGACACACGCCCTTCCTGTGGTGACTAGTCACCTTATTGATGAAGGAACGACTGAGGCCATGACTGAGGTGTAGCAGAGTCAAGCTACACCGCGAGTGTCTGTGGGCACTGCAATACTTTGCAGTTGCTGGACTCGTGAACGTTTTCTAAATCATGTTTCACAGCCGTCCATTTTCTGCCACGTGGAATCCAGGTTCCATGGTGAGAGAGAGGGGTTCAATGAGCCACGGCATTTTTCACCAGAGCGTCAGCATCTGGGCCTCTATTTCCTTTTGAGGCCCAGTTTTCATGAAAACGAATAAAACTGACAGCTCTTAAAAATATCTAAGATGGGCTGGGCACAGTGGCTCACACCTGTAATCCCAGCACTTTGGGAGGCCGAGGTGGGCAGATCACAAGGTCAGGAGTTCAAGACCAGCCAGACCAAAATGGAAAAACCCCGTTTCCACTAAAAATACAAAAATTAGCTGGGTATGGTGGGCACACGCCTGTAATCCCAGCTACTCAGGAGGCTGAGGCAGGAGAATCACTTCAATCAAGGAGGTGGAGGTTGCAGTGAGCCGAGATCGTCCCACTGCACTCCACCCTGGGCGACAGAAGGAGACTCCATCTCAAAAAACAAAAACAAAAATTAGCCGCCTGTGGTGGCACATGCCTGTAATCCCAGCTACTCAGGAGGCTGTGAGGGGAGAATCACTTGAACCCGGGAGACAGAGGTTGTGGTGAGCCAAGATCACACCACTGTACTCCAGCCCCTGCAATAAGAGTGAAACTCTTGTGTCTGGAATTGGTTCCTTCTGGTGGGTTCTTGGTCTCACTGACTTCAAGAATAAAACTGCAGACCCTTGCGGTGAGTGTTAAGAGTTCTTAAAGATGGTGTGTCCGGAGATTGTTCCTTCAGATGTTCAGAAGCATCTAGAGTTTCTTCTTTCTGGTGCGTTCGTGGTCTCACTGACTTCAGGAGTGAAGCGGCATACCTTCACAGTGAGTGTCACAGCTCTTAAAGGTGGTGTGTCTGGAGTTGTTTGTTCCTCCCAGTGGGTTCGTGCTCTGGCTGACTTCAGGAATGAAGCTACCCCTCGCGACGTTACAGCTCATAAAGGTACTGCAGACCCAAACAGTGAGCAGCAGCAAGTTTTACTGTGAAAAACAAAAGAACAACTCTTCGGCAGCATAGTAGGCGATTCCAGTGGGTTGCTGCTGCCGCCTGGGTGCCCAGCTTTTATTTATTTGGCCCCGCCCACATCATGCTGACTGGTCCACTTTACAGAGTGCTGATTGGTCCATTTTACAGAGTGCTGATTGGTGCATTTACAAACATTTAGCTAGACACAGAGTGCTGATTGGCGCATTTTTACAGAGTGCTGATTGGTGCATTTACAAACCTTTAGCTAGGCACAGAGCACTGATTGGTGTGTTTACAATCCTCTAGCTAAACAGAAAAGTCCAAGTCCCCACCTGACCCAAAAGCCTAGCCGGCTTCACCTCTCACTCCATTTCAAAAAAATGAAAATCAAGAAAAACCTAGAATGGGCCAGGCGTGGTGGCTCATGCCTGTAATCCCAGCACTTTGAGAGGCCAAGGCAGGGGATCACTTGAGGTCAAGAGTTTGACACCAGCCTGACCAACATGGTAAAACCCCACCTCTACTAAAAATACAAACATTAGCAGGACATGGTAGCAGGTGTCTGTAATCCTAGCTACTCAAGAGGCTGGAGCAGGAGAATCACTCAAACCTGGGAGGTGAAGGTTGCAGGGAGGTGAAGGATGCAGCGAGCTGAGATCGCGCCAATGCACTCCAGCCTGGACCGCAACAACAGCAACAGCAAAATACCTAGGATGCAGCACTAGCCATGGACTTAATCTAATTATCGTGTGAGATGAGTCAATGATCATGAATTGTAGGGGTAAAGAAAATGAGTCACAACGAGAACATTGGTGATAGGTCAGAAGGGGCTCCCTGGTTACACCCTCCGCTGCCCTGGGGGTCCGCGATTCCCCAGGAGCTGTGGTTGGGCGGTGCTGCCCTCAAAGGCCAGCTGTCATGGGCTTTCCCCACCCCAACCCTGAAATTTCCCCCATTTGTCTGAGCTATGGCCACCTTACTGGCTCAGAAGTCAAGCTACAATACTGCAATGGAACCGGGTGATGAAGTGTCATAAATAGTTAATACAAATTCTGCCAACGAGTTTGGGGTTAACAGCCAATCTTAAAATGGGTAAGAGAAAGAAAGGGGGAGGGAGGGAGAAAGGAGAGGAGAGGAGAGAGAGAGAGACAAAGAAAAAGAGAGAGATTTTTTGGCATTCATCCTAAGCATTTCAGCCGCAAACTGGTTTAGGCCAGTGAGACAGGATGTTCTGCAGAGCAAAGATCATGTGACTACACAGTGCGAACAAACAGATGGTGTATCATTAACAAACTGCAACGCTGCATTTCCTAGTCTCTCCAGGGTGTCAGTGACCCAGGCAATTTAATTAAAAACATTAACAAAAAAAAGTGACAAGGGCCAAAGTTTCATCCTGTTTAAATTCAACCTCATCAAAAAAGTAGAGGGGCCGTCCCTTCCATGAAACGTCCACATATGAGCCCCTCAGGGAAGTAGCACCAACGTGTAGGTCAGTGACACAGTCAGGCCTCTGGTCAGTGGGCATTGATCCAGAAATGCAGCCAGGGCATGGCCAGGGCAGGGGTAGCTCCAGGACAGAGACCAGCTCCCCTCCAATCGGCTTCCTGGGGAGACAGGACAGGCAAGCTGCAGGGAGCTCAGGGGGATTTACGGACTAAGCCGTGTACGCAGTTTGTCCTGGGTACAAACAAGCAGGTGGCCAGTCTCACCTTTGTTCTAAGAAGCGGGATCCAGGCAGACCAGGAGGCCCAGAAAGTAGCTGTCAGGAGACGCTGGGGCCCAGCCAGGGCTTCTCGCATTGCAGGAGCAGAGCAGGAGCTCAGACACTCAGCACTGTCTTCGCTTGAACCTCCCTAGAAATGGCAGCATAAAGTGATGGTCAAGGGGCGTCGGGTTGGGATTCAAGAAGCTTATTTCCAAATCCCTGCCCCACAGTCCACCAGTGACAGACACTGTGCTGAAGTTAGCCTCCGCACGCTCACCTGCAGAATTGTGACAACATGGCAAGGGCAGGTGAAGGCCCCAGGACAGTGCCTGGCCATTGAGAGTGCTCTGTCGTGCAGGTGGGCATGGGGCTGTCTAGAATTGAGCTCTTTTTTTTTTTTTTTGAGTTGGAGTCTTGCTCTGTAGCCCAGGCTGGAGTGCAGCAGTGCGATCTTGGTTCACTGCAACCTCTGCCTCCCAGGTTCATGCGATTCTTCTGCCTCAGCCTCCCGAGTAGCTGGGATTACAGGTACCCAACACCACACCTAGCTAATTTTTGGATTTTTAGTAGAGATGGGGTTTCACCGTGTTGGCCAGGCTGGTCTCAAACTCTTGACCTCAGGTGATCCACCCGCCTCGGCTTCCCAAAGTGCTGGGATTACGGGTGTGAGTCACTGTGCCCGGCCAATATCTATGTTTTTAAAGACTCCCAAAACGGTGGCAAACTTGAGGCTCCTGGACATGGAAGGTGAAGAGGGCAAGAGAGCTGCAGGAGAAACCCTAGAGAGGTGGGACAGCTGGGGATCAACGGCTTAGGAATCTGTAAAGAAGGATATTTAGGTTTTTAGAATTTACACAAGGCCAGGCATGGTGGCACACACCTGTAATCCCAGCTCTTGGGAGTCTGAGGCAGGGGGATCCCTTGAGCCAGGAGTTTCAGACCAGCCTGGGCAACATAGGGAGACCCAGTCTCTGTAAAAAATAACTTTTAAAATTTAAAAGAAATTCATATAATCTTGGGCTTCCCAGCAGGTAAACAAAAGAATCCTAATTAATCTCAAATGCAGATCATGAGAATTTGGAGAAACTGTTTGCACTTCATCTATGGACATCGGTAGCTTTCTAGATTACAAAAATTCTAAATAAAATGTAACTTGGATAAAACTTGATTTTTGCACAGTGATACACCTAAAAGAAGCATAACTCTGACCTCAAAGGCTTTGAAGAGAAATACAGGCAGATCACACAGCGGATCACACAGCGGATCACATGCGATGAACCGTTCTCAAACATCTTTATCCCTCTCTCCTCTCAACATTTGTTCATCACTTGCTGATATTTGTTGAGCACCCAATACATGCTCTGCTCTGGATGCCGGACCAGCAAACAAGACCCTTTCAGTTCCTGCTCCACTACATTCTAGAGAGGAAAGGCAGACCGGCAAATAGCTAGATCTTGTCGTGTACAGTTACTTTAGATGAAAGGCAGAGGTATCTCTCCATTGCTCAAAGTATGATCTGAATGACAAAAGAATCCAGCCACACAAAGATGTAAGATAGAGCCTTCTAGGCAGAGGCAACAGCTTGTGCAAAGGGCCTGAGGCGGAAATGAAATGAGCCTGTTGTGTTTCCGGAGGGAAAGTCAATGTTGCTGGAGTAGGGGTAGCAAGAGGCGGGTGTCGGGAGGTCTGCAGGAGCCAGAAAACAAGAAAAGGCCTGTCAAAGATCTAGTGTAGAATCATTGTGGACCGCACAGATGATGCAGCATTAGGGAACTATGCAGAAAGCACTCACCTCCGGGTGAGCAGACCCAGGTGCGAAAAAGAGAAAGCTTTGCTTGGCTGTGTATCCAGGCAAATGCTGGATGAATACATTCATACACTTGAAGTTACGATCAAATGTCCAGGGCTGCATCTTTCACTTTTTATTTTTAAAATTTTATTATTTATTTATTTATTTACTTACTTGTTTTGAGACAGGGTCCAGCTCTATTGCTCAGGCTGGAGTACAATGACAATCACAGCTCACCGCAGGCTTGAACTCCTGGGCTCAAGCGATCCTCCCACCTCAGCCTTCCTAAACGCTGGGATTACGGGCCAGTGCCACCACTCCTGGTCTTTTACTTTTTTTTTTTTTTTTTGAGACAGATCTCACTTTGTCACTCAGGCAGTAGTGCAGTGGCACAATCGCAGATCAGTGCAACCGCCACCTTCTGGGCTCAAGAGATTCTCCTGAATCAGCCCCCGAAAGTAGCTGGGACTATAGGCATGCACCACCATGCCCAGCAAATTTTTGTATTTTTTTTTTTTTTTTTTTGTAGAGGTGGGGTTTTCCCATATTGCCCAGGCTGGTTTCAAACTCCTGAGCTTAGGCAATCTGCTCACCTTGGCCTCCCATAGTGCTAGGATTACAGGCATGAGCCACTGTGCCCGACCAGTCTTTTAGTTTTTATGACTGCTTACTTTAACCAAAAATTTTAATTAATCAACCAACTGCAAATCCTAATTGTATTGAATCTTTTTTTTTTTGAGACGGAGTCTGGGTCTGTTGCCTAGGCTGGAGTACAATGGCGTGATCTTGGCTCACTGCAACCTCCGCCTCCCAGGTTCAGGCGATTCTCCTGCCTTAGCCTCCTGAGCAGCTCAGATTACAGGCACATGACACCACACCTGGCTAATTTTTTTTTTTTTTTTGAGACAGAGCCTCGCTGTGTTGCCCGGGCTGGAGTGCAGTGGTGCGATCTTGGTTCACTGCAAGCTCCGCCTCCCCGGTTCACGCCATTCTCCTGCCTCAGCCTCCCAAGTAACTGGGACTACAGGTGCCCACCACCACGCCTGGCTAATTTTTTGTGTTTTTAGTGAAGATGGGGTTTCACCGTGTTAGCCAGGATGGTCTTGATCTCCTGACCTCGTGATCCGCCCACCTCAGCCTCCCAAAGTGCTGGGATTACAGGTGTGAGCCACCACGCCCAACCTGTATTGGATTGTAGGACTCTACTGTTCTTAAATATTTTGGTGCAAATCACAGCATTCTCTAATTCCACATGCTTCTCAAAACTGGTAGTAGTTTTTGAGCCAGTTCCATGCAAATGTCCTCATCCTGCACACCTACGTGCACATCCTCATACACACAAACATAACTGAAAATTCAGCCCCATAAACTTGGCATATAAATTTAGTTCAAGTACAACCAGAGGAAAACAAAAAACAAACCAACAAAAAAAAGGCCTGATTTTTAAATATTCTGCTTAACCAATCACAGAATTCAGTCAGAGTGGCCTGGCTTGGTGGCTCACGCCTGTAATCCCAGCACTTTGGGAGGCTGAGGCAAGCAGATCACTTGAGCCCAGGAGTTTGAGACCAGCCTGGCCAACATGGTGAAACCCTGTCTCTACTAAAAATATAAAAATTAGCCAGGCATGGTAGTGCATGCCTGTAATACCAGCTACTCGGGAGGGTGAGACAGGAAAATCGCTTGAACCTGGGAGGCAGGGTTGCCGTGAGCCGAGATCGTGCCACTACACTCCAGCCTGGGTGACAGAGCGACACTCCATCTCAAAAAAAAAAGAAAAAAAAAGAATTCAGCCAGAGTAGCATACAAGTATCAACAAACTACCATACAAACTATACAAATACCTGGCTGTCTGAGAGATGCCAAAGAATAGTATTTTGCCTGATTCATATGCTCAACAAAGTTAATCTTGTTGGAGACATGAGGCCTCAATACCAGAAACAAGAATGATGCCAGGGAGGCTAGTAGCAAGTGCTTCCCAAGGGCCTGGCCCTGCCGAGCCTCTGTGTGCTTGCCAACGCCAGGACTGCTGTTCTATCCGGGATGTCTGCTGCCAGTTTGTCTGTAAAAATCTTCTATCTCTTTCAAGTACCACTTCTTGCGTGAATCTAAATTTTCCTTGTCCTTAGGTGACCATTTGCTTTCCAAGTTTTTAAAAATATATTTTCTGATATTTACAAAATATTGAGTATAACATATACGTTAATAATTAACTAACATATGTTAATAAAAGTATAATAATAATAAATCCTTAAATCCAGCAATCAAACCAATAGCTAGAACATCACCAATAACTTTATCTACCTATGGTACCCCTCCTTCTCCCTAGCTACTTGTCCTCTAAGGGCAAGATGGCAACACCTGTTCCTATGCCTGTAGTCCCAGATACTCAGGATGCTGAGGTGGGAGGATCATTTGAGCCCAGGAGAGCAAGGCTGCAGTAGGCCGAGATTGCACCGTTGCATTCCATTTTGGGTGATAGAGTGAGGACCCTGGTTCAAAGAAAAAAAAATGGGACTGGGTGCAGTGGCTCATGCCTGTAATCCCAGCACTTTGGGAGGCTGAGGCAGGCGGATCACCTTCTCTGCAAAAAATACAAAAATTAGCCGGGTGTGGTGGTGTGCACCTGTAATCCCAGCTACTTGGGAGGTTGAGGCAGGATAATTGCTTGAAACCAGGTGGTGGAGGTTGCAGTGAGCCAAGATCGTGCCGCCACACTCCAGCCTGGGTGACAGAGCGAGACTCTGTCTCAAAAAACAAAACAAAAAAAATTTTAAAGCCTGGGTGTTGTAGCTCCTGCCTATAATTCCAGGACTTTGGGAGGCTGAGGCAGGTGGATTTCTTGAGTCCAGGAGTTTGAGACCAGCCTGGGTAACATAGGGTGACTTTGTCTCTAGAAAAAAATACAAAAAACTTGTCTGAGTTTGGTGACACGTGCCTGTAGTCCCAGCTGACTCAGGTGGCTGAGGTAGGAGGACCACCTGAGCCCAGAAAATCGAGGCATGATGGGGCCACTGCACTTCAGCCTGGACAATAGAGTAAGACCTTACCTCAAAACAACCCAAACAAACGAACAAAAAACCTTTGTGTTATCATGTTGTTGCTTTTATCATGTTACATAATTTCTTTCCAAATGCTTTTTTATTAAGCATCATTTAAATACAAAAAAAAATGCACAGACTTTAAGCATGTAGTTTGATGAGTTTGGAAAAATGTTTACACCTATGGAACCACACTCCATTAAAAATATATATCAGCGGGGGGCAGTGGTTCACGCCTGTAATCCCAGCACTTTTCCCAGGCAGGCAGACCACGAGGTCAAGAGTTCAAGACCAGCCTGGCCAACATAGTAAAACCCTGTCTCTCCTAAAAATACAAACATTAGCGGGATGTGGTGGCATGCACCTGTAGTCCCAACTACTTGGGAGGCTGAGGCAGGAAAATTGCTCGAACCCAGGAGGCAGAGGTTGCAGTGAGCCAAGATGGCACCACTGCACTCCAGCCTGGGCGACAGAGCGAGACTCTGTCTCAAAAAAAAAAAAGAAAGAAAAAAATATATATATATGTATAATTTCTGGCTGGGTACAGTGACTCACACCTGTAATCCCAGCACTTTGGGGAGCCAAAGTGGGATTATCACTTGAACCCAGGAGTTCAAGACCAGGCTGGGCAATGTAGTGAAACTTCATTGCTACTAAAAATTAAAAAAAAAAAAATTAGCCAGGCCACGTGGCACACACCTGTGGCCCCAGCTACCAGGAAGGCTGAAGTGGAAGGAGCACTTGAGCCTGGGAGTTGGAGACTGCAGTGAGCCATGACCATGCCTCTGCACTCCAGTCTAGGTGACAAAGCAAACCCCATCTCAAAAAAAAATAATAAAATAAAATTTCCATCACCCCAGGAAGTCCCCCGTATCCCTGTCAATCAACACCCTCTCCTCTGCCAGAGGCAACCACCATTCTGTTTTCTGTCTCCATGAATTCGTTTTGCCTGTTTTAGAATTTCATATAGATGGAATCACACAATATTTACTGTTTTGTGTCTAGTTTTTGTTGTTTTTCACCATAATGTTTTTGAGATTCATCCATGTTATTGTGAATACCAACAGTTATTTCTTTCTATTGGGGAGCAGTATTTTATTGTACAATTCATTTACTTGTTTATTTGCTGATGAGTATGTAGGTTGTTTTCAGTTTGAGGCTTTTTTTTTTTTGAGACAAGGTCTTGCTCTGTTGGCTGGAGTGCAGTGGTGTGATCATAGTTCACTGCATACTACAGCCTTGACCTCTCTGGCTCAAGCAATCCTCCCACCTTAGCCTCTCAAAATGCTAGGATTACAGGTGTGCGCCACCACGCCTGGCCACAGGCTTTTAAGAACCGTATTATGGTGAATATCCTTTTTGTGAAGATCATTTTAAAAATAAGTATAGGCCGGGCTTAGTGGCTCACGCCTGTAATCCCAGCACTTTTGGGAGGCCGAGGCGGGCAGATCACAAGGTCAGGAGTTCAACACATAGTGAAACCCCATCTCTACTAAAAATACAAAAAATTAGCCAGGCGAGGTGGCAGGTGCCTGTAATCCCAGCTACTTGGGAGGCTGAGGCAGGAGAATCGCTTGAACCTGGAAAGTGGAGGTTGTGGTGAGCCGAGATGGAGCCACTGTGCTCCAGCCCAGGCAACAGTGTTTGAGACAGAGACTCTGTCTCAAACAAACAGACAGACAAAAAAGTGGCCGCCCAGTGGCTCACGCCTGTAATCCTAGCACTTCAGGAGGCCGAGGTGGGTGGATCATGAGGTCAGGAGTTCGAGACCAGTCTGGCCAAGATGGTGAAACCCCGTCTCTACCAAAAATAACGAAAATTAGCCGGGCATGGTGGTGGGTGCCTGTAATTCCAGCTACTCGGGAGGTTGACGCAGGAGAATTGCTTGAACCCGGGAGGTGGAGGTTGCAGTGAGCCCAGATCGCACCACTGCACTCCAGCCTGGGGGACAGAGTGAGACTCGGTCTAAAAAAAAAAAAAAAAAAAAAGTGTATGAGAGAGTTTTATCTCAAATGCCTGCTTGTTTATTACTTAGTTTTGCTTGGTTTTGAACCCTGTGGAAATGGCATCACGTTCGCCTGTTCTTCTAGGACTTTCCCCCCTACTTTGCATTTTGTTTCCAGGTTTAATGTACGTTATTACATGGCAGCTGATGTTCTAATGTGGCCCTTATAGGCAGCATCTTTCTAAACTGTCTTTACATTTTAAGTAATATATCTACATATTCTTTTGGTTTTATTTAAAGAAAATCATATCATCTACAATTAACAACTGTCTTGCTTCTTCCTTTCTAATCTTTTTATGTTTTGAATGTATTTTTTTTGTTATTATCTTGAATGCCAGTACATTTTGGGGACAGCAGCTATATAGTGGTACTCTTGTCTTGCATCCTAATCTTAAAGGGAAACTTCAGATGTTTTAAAATTTATATCGTTGGCCGGGTGCAGTGGCTTACACCTATAATCTCAGCACTTTGGGAGGCTGAGGCAAGCAAATCACCTGAGGGTCAGGAGTTTGAGACCAGCCTGGCCAACATGGTGAAACCCTGTCTCTACTAAAAATACAAAATTAGCTGGGCGTGGTGGCTCACAGCTGTAATCCCAGCTACTGGGGAGGCTGAGACAGGAGAATCTCTTGAATCTGGTAAGTGGAGGTTGCAGTGAGCCAAGATCGCGCTGCTGCACTTCAGCCTGGGCAAAAAGAGTGAAACTCTGTCTCAAAAAATAAATAATAAATAAATTAATTAATTAAAATTTATGTTGTTTGTGTGTATTCTCTGTATCAGGTTAAAGTTTTCTTTTAGTCTACTAAAGTTTTCTGTGGGTTTTTTAATTAAAATGAGTAGGAAATTTTATCAACACTTTTTCTGCATCCATTGAGATTATTAAATCTATTGATTTATTGAATTTATTGACTTCTCAATCTATTGCTCCCATGAATGACTGCCCCAAGTTACTTAAATTCGAGATTAAGGGCAGCACAGTCCTCCAGACTACCATGTCAGCCCAAGACTTCTGATATCATCAGTTCAGGGGTCCCAGGGCCATTCTCAGACCAACCACCTGGAAATTCTGGGGTCTGAACTCCCTCAGGTTCACCAGAACAATGCATAGAACTCAGGAAAGTGTTGTACTTACTATTACAATTTTATCATAGCTAAAGGATAGAAACAGAACCAGCCCACAGAAGAGATGCAAAGGGAAGAATCTGGAATTGGGAGGTTTTCACACAGAAAGCTTCTGTGTCCTCAGAAACGCAATCCCCTTTTTGCATCAATGTGGGACAACATGCAGGGATTGCCAGCGTAGGACACCCATCTAAACTTCGGTGTCCAGCATTTTGATTGAGGCTTCATTATATAGGCATGAGTGATTGAGTTACTGCTCATGTGGTTGATCTCAGTCTTTGACAATGTACACACCCCCTCTCCCTCTCCCCGTCAAGATCTGGCTGATTTCAGTGGCCCAAAGCCCTTGCGCTCTAATCACATGATTGGCCTTTCTGGAATGGTCAGCCTCCATCCTGAATCATTTCATTAGCATGAACTATATGGTGCCGTCCAAAGGGTCCACTATGAGTCACCTCATTAGCATAAACTAGCAGGTGTGGCCCAAGAAGCCCACCATGAGTAACGAAGACACTCCTACTACTAGGAAATTTCAAGGGTTTAGAGGTTAACTCCCAGGTGGTGAGACAAAGACCAGACCTAACTTTGAGTATAGTGAATTCTTCATGACATACACGGATTTTATGATATCGATCCATACTTGCATTCCAGGAATCATATGACATTATCTTTTTAAAACATGGCTAGATCTATTTTGCTAATAGCTAAAAGGACTTTGCACCTATGTTTGTGAACGAGCTTGGCTTATGATTTTTCTTTTATTGAACTTGCCTGGTTTTTAAATTAAAATTATACTGAGCTCATAGAATGAGTTGGAGGGTGTTCTCTTTCTTTCTGTGTGCTGGAAGAATTTTTGTTAGATTGGAATATTTGTCTCATAGAAGTTTTGAGGAATTAACCTGTAAAACCCTCAGACCCTGCGTGTTTTGTTGTGGCAAGATTTTTAATATTATTTCAATTTCTTTAATAATTGTAGGACTATTCAAGCTTTCTATTTCTTCTCAGGTCAGCATGATTATATTTTTCTAGAAATTTGTCTATTTCATTTAATTTTCAAATATATCAGCATAAAACTGCTTATTCCTTTATTTGTAAAATCTCTGCTGTATTTGTAGTTAAAAACCTTCTGCTGAGTTTGTAGTTAAATATTTGTGCCTTTTTTTTTTAATTGATCAATATAGCATCAGAGATAGGTCTATTTTATTAGTATTTTCAAAGGGCCAGCATATGGCTTTGTTGATTCTATCTACTGTATGGTATTATTCTCCCTATTAATTACCTGCTCTTTTTTTTTTTTTTATTACCTTCTCCCTTTTCTTTCTTTGGATTTATGTTTTTCCCCCATAACTGTGTTAGTTGAAGTTAACTTATTACTTTTCAGACTGTATTCTTTGCAAATGTATGTATTTAAAACTATGCATTTCCCTCCGAGTACAGCTTTCACTATAATATGCTAGTTCTAAATAATATTTTAAAAATTATTGTTCTGAGTATTTCCAAATTTGTATTATTTGAGCCATGAATTATTTAGAATTCTGTTTTTAAATTTCAATACACAAGAACGTCATAATTTATCTTTTTGCTATTGACTTCTACTTAATCACATTTTGTTTAAAGAATGTGATGGATGTGATACTAATTTTTTGAAATTTGTTGAGATGTGCTTTATGACCTCAGATCTGATTAATTTTTGTAACCATTCCATGTGTCCTTAAGAAGAATGGCCCGGGCGCAGTGGCTCATGACTATAATCCCAGGACTTTGGGAGGCTGAGACAGACAGATCACAAGGTCAGGAGATCGAGACCATCCTGGCTAACACGGCGAAACGCCATCTCTACTAAAAATACAAAAATTAGCTGGGCATGGTGGCGGGCGCCTGTAATCCTAGCTACTCGGAAGGCTGAGGCAGGAGAATCACTGGAACCTGGGAGGCAGAGGTTGCAGTGAGCCAAGATGGCACCACTGCACTCCAGCCTGGGCGACAGAGCGAGA
>NW_012114822.1:921550-927776 GCF_000951035.1 Colobus angolensis palliatus | reverse complement strand
TTTTTTTAAGACAGAGTCTCACTCTGGCGCCCAGGCTGGAATGCAGTGGCATGATCTCGGCTCACTGCAGCCTCCACCTCCCAGTTAGGTGGAAGGTTCCCGGCTGGAACCTTGCAGCAATTCTCCTACCTCAGCCTCCCAGGTAGCTGGGATTACAGGCATGCACCACTGCACCTAGCTAATTTTTGTATTTTTAGTAGAGACGGGGTTTCACCATGTTGGCCAGGCTGGTCTCAAACTCCTGACCTCAGGTGATTCACCCACCTTGGCCTCCTAAAGTATTACAGGTGTGAGCCACCATGCCCGGCCTCTATTACTTTTTTATGTATATGGTGTGAGACAATTTTATTAGGTGCACATACATTTAGAATTATTGTCTTCTTGGTGACATGAAAATTTCATTTTTATATAGAAACCTTTTCTGTCTTAGAGTCCTAGTGTGTGTGTCATACTGATGTAGTTATGCCCGTTCTCTTTTGTTTAATTTTTTTTGGTGTCTTCCCCACCTTTTACTTTCAGCTTTTCCATGTCCTTTTGCTTTAGACGTCTCCCTAACAGGGTTTATCCAAGGATGGTAATGCCTGCTTTTTAACTCAATGAGTTTGACCCACTTATATTTTGGGGGACAGTGAATATTGTGATATGTAAGTTTCCAACATCTCACTGTGGGGGATACTAGAAAGTTTAAGCATCAAGATCCTGTATCTTTTCCAGTAATCAAAGCACGTGATGTGACAATTCAGATATTTTGGTTGTCTTGACTCTTCTTCAATAGAATTAACAGTTTTGGATTTGAGAAAATGTTATTTTCTGGTTAAGTATGGGGTAAAATGAAATCTTTGGTAAATTAGTGAATTCTCATGATTTCTCAAAGTTTTTCTCGGGTAACTCCAAGAGGCAGCATGGTGGAGAGAAAGCACAGGCTCCCGTGCCCCATTCTCTTGCTGCATAATTTGGAGTAAATTCCTTATCTCAGTGACTCTGTATCTTCATCTGGAAATTGAGAATAATCATGCCGGCCTGAGATTTTTTACCATGTGAATGGAAGCACGTGGCACATAGCAAGGACTGGATGAATGCGCCCATGTCCGCTCTCCCTCCTCTTTCTAGGGCTGTGGCCTTGGTGATGTCAAGAACATTTTGTAAGTATTACAAGTAAGATAAGGCATTGTGATTATTACTCGTTAAAATCACTTTGTTTCCTGACTTAGGTGATTCACTGCAAACCAAAGAAAGTTTTGTGTTGTGTTCTGGCTGGCAAAAACTTTGCAAAACAACAAATACTTCATCAGTCTATTCTGCGTTGGTGGGATGTCAGTCTATAACCACATCAATTTCAGGTAACAACAAGCGTGTGAGCTTTCTGAAGCTTTTTGTTTACTTATTTGTTTCAGGGTCGTTCAAGTGTGACTTTCCTTATTTGTCTTAGGATCATTCAGTTGTGACTCTCATAGTAGCATCCTGTTCTTGCGAATTCGCAGAGATCGAAACACAGATATGAAATAGGGCCAGAAAGAATAAGGCATTCCCAATGTGTGAGAGTTAAAAAAGCACAAGAAAGCGAAAACATTCAATGTCTGCATCCTACATAGATGAGAAACTTAGCAGTATCCTCTTTTCTGGACTCTTTGGACCAATCATACGCTGATAAAACAGGATCTTGCTACTTTCCCCTCATTTTTATCATCTTCAAACATTCTGAGAGCCTACAGGAATAGAAGCAAACAGGTTTGATGTGACTGGTCATTTGGCCAAAGGTATTTTACTCTGTGCTCAGCATTTTGTTTTGTTCATGCTCTCTAGCCGTTTGGAATCTAAAAAGGAAAGACTAGATAGAAGAAGTGTGAAAATGCATACACAATGTGGGAAACCAGGCCACGAAATTGAGTTTTTAAATGCATAGAACGAGGCCAGGCTTGGTGGCTCACGCCTGTAATCCCAACACTTTGGGAGGCCAAGGTGGGCGGATCACCCGAGGTCAGGAGTTTGAGACCAGCCTGTCCAAAATGGTGAAACCCCGTCGCTACTAAAAATACAAAAATTAGCCGGGCATGGTGGCAGGTGCCTGTAATCCCAGTTACTCATGAGGCTGAGGCAGGAGAATCGCTTGAACCTGGGAGGCAGAGGTTGCAGTGAGCTAAGATTGCACCATTGCACTCCAGCTTGGGGGACAAGAGCGAGACTTCATCTCAAAAATAAATAAATAAATAAATAAATAAATAAATAAATAAATAAATGCATGGTATGGTTTGGCTGAGTTGGAAACCATGGGATAATCTGGAATGGTTTATTAGAAAGGCTAATGGTAGGGAGGTAGGTACCCAGAACCTTGGGCTAGTGATGACTGACCCTTTCTGATCTTGGGCAAACTGCTTCACTTCTCTGTGCCTCAATGTCCTCCATCATGAAGAGAGAATATAGGGTGCTTTCTTGGCAGGGTAGTTGTAAGGATGAAAGGAGTTGGTATATATTAAGTACCTGCTTCAGTCTAGGGCTTCTCAGCCAGCACGCAGGGCACACATGGGCTTCAAATGGATGAAAAAGGTGCAGATTCCAGGGACCTGGCTGTGAGGAGTGTCTCCCCCAAAACATTGCATTTTCTTTCTTTTTTTTTTTTTTTTTGAGACAGTTTCGCTCTTGTCACCCAGGCTGGAGTGCAGTGGTGCAATCTTGGCTCACTACAACCTCTGTCTCCCAGGTTCAAGCGATTCTCTGCCTCAGCCTCCCAAGTAGCAGGGATTACAGAAGTCTACTACCATGCCTGGCTCATTTTTTGTATTTTTAGTAGAGACAGGGTTTCGCCATGTTGTCCAGGCTGGTCTCAAACTCCTGACCTCAGGTGATCCACCCGCCTCAGCCTCCCAAAGTGCTGGGATTACAGGTGTGAGCCATCGCACCTGGCCAAACACTGCATTTTCTATGAAGGCCATGATATGACAGAGCTTGGAGGGCACTGCCAGGCCTGATTCTCTGGGCCTGAGGGTGCGGCTGTCTCGGTAGTTGAATGTATTGATGTGGTTCAAGACAAGGTCCTTGTTAAGAGTTTGAATTTTGGCTTTTGACTTCAGAGGTTTTTGAGCTTTTACTGGATCTGTTGGCAGCACAAGTATTCAATGCGGTGAACACAGCTGAGACCAAAAGCAACCGAAGTGATTTCTGCCTCTCCTAATATCAACGGTTAAAATACAATTTGAATTAAACATGTGAAAAATTCTTCTGTGTCAACATTTGTATAGGGGCTAAATTCCTACGCACTTTGTCTGTCTCTCAGATAGAGTAAAAAGCTGCCACACCTTGAAACGTGTGATTCTGTGGAGTGACTGACTTTGTGCTGCTCTGCCTGTCATATGACCAGTGGCTCTAGGGGTTTGGACTGAATGTGCTTGGTGGAATGTGTAAGCAGAATATTGGTCAGCACGGAAGGTGAGGTGGGCACACCAGGGCTCCTGATGCTGATCTTTGTACTTTTGTGTATGCTTGACAATTTCCATAATTAAAAGTATTTTTTAAATGTGCTTGGATAATTAAAAGACTCATATATAAAATAAAGTATGATATCCAATTATGATTAACTCTGTTATTTATATTCTTATGAAAATTTCTGGCCAGACACAGTGGCTCACAAATGAAATCCCAGCACTGTAGGAGGCCAAGACGGGAGGACCACTGGAGGCCAAGAGTTTGAGACCAGCCTGGGCAATACAGTGAGACCCTGCCTTGATCCATTCTCATGCTACTAATAAAGAGATACCTGAGACTGGGTAATTTATAGAGGAAACGGGTTTAATTGACTCACAGTTCAGCATGGCTGAGAAGGCCTCAGGAAACTTACAATCATGGCGAAAGGGGAAGTAAACATGTCCTTCTTCACATGGTGGCAGCAAGGAGAAGTGCGAGCAAAAAGGAAAAAGCCCCTTATAAAACCATCAGCTCTCGTGAGAACTCACTTGCTATCATGAGAACCGCAGTGTCGGGGTAACCACCCCCATGATTACATTACCTCCAACTGGTCCCTCCCACAACACTGGGGGATTATGGGAACTAGAATTCAAGATGAGATTTGGGTGGGGACACAGCCAAACCATATCAGACCTCATTTCTATAGAACAAAAATAGGAAATTCACCAGGGGCAGTAGTCCATGCCTGTAGTCTCAGCTGCTCCAGAGGCTGAGGCAGGAGGATTGCTTGAGCACAGGAGGTCAAGGCTGCAGCGAGCTATGATCACTCACTGCACGTTAGCCTGAGCAATAGAGCGAGACCCTGTCTCCAAAAAAAAAAAAAGCAGTAAGTCATGAGTTAAGTTTCATGGGTAACTTATTAACAATAATTAAAAATAGCAGCACTGGACATTTACACACTTGTACTTACATAAGATAGGTACACGGCAAATATTATTTCATGGAATTCTCACCACAACCCAATGATATAGGTGCTTTATCACCCCTACTTTACGGACGAGGAGACTGAGGAACAAAGAGTAACCCATCCAAGGCCACAGAGCCAATAAGTGACAGACCCAGGATTCAAACCCAGGCCAACCCGGCCCCATAGTCCATGCTCTTAGACTAGATAGGGTTGCACCACAGTTTAGCTTTGCCCCTAGTATTTGGTCAAAATTTGCTCTCTGGCTTTGGCATTGCAGAGGGAGCCAGATGCCGGCCTCAGCACCGTTTCTGGCTTCTTTGAACTTGTGTGTGCGATTTGCAGAAGCCACCGTCATAGTCAGCTTAATGTCAGGATCATAAATCAGAATATAATTAGGATATTGTGTTAATATAGGTATATTCTCTTTCAAAATATAGGTAAGTATTTTAGACACTCCTTGAAGAAGATATCTTCTGTGTGCTCTTATCTTAAAATTCTGCCAGTCAGGGCTAGGCACGGTGGCTGGTGCCTGCCTGGGCAACATTGTGAGACTCCATCTCTACTAAAACAATTTTTTATAGCCAGACATGATGGTGTGTGCCCATAGTCCCAGCCACTTGAGAGACTGAGCTGGGAGGATTGCCTGGGCCCAGGAGGTTCAGGCTGCGGTGAGCCATGATCGTGCCACTGCACTCCAACCTGGGTGACAAAGTGAGACCTTGTCTCTGAAAAAATAAAACATAAAACATACAAATTCTGTCAGTCAGCTGAAGAATAAAGAGGTAATTATAATTGTGAGAAAAAAACACTGCTGTAATGTGATGGTGAGAGATGTTAATTTTATGTGCAAAAACAATTATTAAAACATTCAAAAGGTAAATAAATAGAGAATATAAATAGCAAGAATGTATTAGCTAAATAACTTTAAGGACACTGTGCCAACAAATGTTCATAAAAATGTAAATAATTGATAAGGCAGGATAAGAGAAATTAGAGTATATCATAATTCCAGTTGTGGAATCGTTTAAGTGATTTATATTTATAACATTAAACAAAACCTTTAAGAACTATATTGAATTGACAGTTAAATCCATTTAGGTTATCCGTCTTTCAAGGAAATGCCCTGTTTGAGAAGTCTTCATGTCTTCTAGGATGAATTAAAATCAGAACATCAACATTTCACAAAGAGGACCAGCCTCAGTAGCTCACACCTGTAATCGCAGCACTTAGGGAGGCTGAGATGGGGAGATCACTTGAGCTCAGGAATTCGAGACAAGCCTGGGTGACATGGCAAAACTCCATGTCTACAAAAAATAAAAATTAGCCCGGAGTGGTGGCGTGCACCTGTATGTGGTCCCAGCTATTCAGGAGGTTTGAGGGGAGAAGATCACCTGAGCCAGGGGAGGTCAAGGCTACAGTGAGCTGTGATTGTGTCACTTGCACTCCAGCCTGGCCAATAGAGTAAGACCCTGTTTCAAAACAAATTTTGTTCAAAAAGAGAAAAAAATCCCCAAATTCATGTACAAAACATCAATGGCAAATTATCTTCTATCTAGACATAGTAAAGAATATAAAAAGTGTGAAGAAATGAAGGCTGTGTTAGAGAAAAGTGAGAAATACTAAAACCATTTCGCTCTTTTGTCATCAATTGAAAGTTAACACTCTTTTTCTTTCTTTTTGAGACGGATCTCGCTCTGTCACCCAGGCTGGAATGCAGCGGCACGATCTCAGCTCACTGCAACCTCCGCCTCCCGGGTTCAAGTGATTCTCCTGCCTCAGTCTCCCGAGTAGCTGGGATTATAGGCGTGTGCCACCACACCTGGCTAATTTTTGTATTATTTGTATTTTATTTATTTATTT
>NW_012114822.1:918308-920833 GCF_000951035.1 Colobus angolensis palliatus | reverse complement strand
CTGGGCGTGGTGGCACGCACCTACAATCCCAGTTACTAGGGAGGTTGAGGCGGGAGGATCACTTGAATCCAGGAGGCAGAGGCTGCAGTGGGCCAAGATCTCACCACTGAACTTCAGCCTGGGCAACAGAGTGACGGCCTATCTCAAATGACCACAAGCCAAGTGACAGTTGCCATAAAACGCAAATAATCCAAAAATCCAATACTTTGAACTATCTTGGGAAGGTAAATCTTCCTCTGTGTTTTGTATCAATCAAACATTCAAGAAATGTTATAACAGTAGCGGCTGCCAAGGACATGTAGATACTGCACACAGTGGAGAACTAATTATAAAAATGAAGGATTTTTCTAGTGAATAGTTAAATGAACCAGAATAGTTTCATCAGTAAAAGAGTTGACTAAAAGATGTCATGATTACTTTTTCAGGAATGTGAAGGGTTTTTAATAGAAGGGTTTTTATAAGCAAAACATATATTCTACATGTCTATGGAAGTCTGAAAAAGATTTTTATTTATTTATTTAGAGAAAGGGTCTGGACGGGGCATGGTGGCTCACCCCTATCATCCCAGTACTTTGGGAGACCGAGACAGGAGGATCAACTGAGCCCAGGAGCTCGAGACCAGCCTGGGCAATGTGGCAAGACCCTGTCTCTAAAAAAGAAAAAATAAGATAATAAAATTAAGAGACAGGGTCTCACTCTGTCACCCAGGCTGGAGTGTAGTACTGTGATCATGGCTTGCTGAATCTTAACCTCTGGGCTCAAGTGATCCTCCCTTCTCAGCCCGACTGAGTAGTTGGGGCTACAGGTATGTGCCACCACTCTTGACTAATTTTTTAAATTTCTGTAGAGGCTGTTGGGGGCTCTCCCTATGTTGCCCAGGCTGGTCTTGAACTCCTGGCCTCAAGTGATTCTTCTGCCTCAGCCTCCCAAAGTGCTGCACTTACAGGCATGAGCCATAGCACTCACCCTAAAAAAGAAGCTTTTAAATGAAATCACACTTCTGGCTGGGCGCGGTGGCTCACACCTGTAATCCCAGCATTTTGGGAGGCCCAGGTGGGCGGATCATCTGAAGTCAGGAGTTTGAGACCAACCTGGACAACATGGTGAAACCCCATCTCTATTAAAACTACAAAAATTAGTCAGTCGTGGTGGCGTGCGCCTGTAATCCCAGCTACTAGGGAGGCTGAGGCAGGAGAATTGCTTGAATCTGGGAGGGAGGCAGAGGTTGCAGTGAAAGAAAAGAAAGAAAAAGAAATCACACTGCATAGGGAAGATTTGGGGCCCACATGCATTGATCAATCTAAAGACACGCAGTGAGCTTAGGTTATTTTCCAGGCACTGTGTTAGGCAGTAGGAACCAATGAGCAAGTAGGAGCTACCCCTCGTCAGAGCCCCTGCGCCAGCCATGGGCACCCCACAGGCCTTAGGCACAGCCGTAACAAAATATCAGAGACCTGAAAAATTGTATTGGCTACTTAATAGAAAAACAACAACAACAACAACAACAACAAACATCGCAGCTCTCCCAGCAAGATGGTGAAGGGGCAAGGCTGGAGTGACTTGGGAGCATCTGTCTCACCAGGACCTCACCATGTTGGCTATTGAGGTCCACCAAGTTGCCTCCACTTTTATACGAAGTTATCAGCAGACAAAGCCATGATGAACTGGGCATGCTCGTGGAAAATCCACAGCTGTGAAAGCTATTTCCAGAGTTCACACTGTCAAGTTCAAAAATGAACTGGAAAGAACCACAGAATCCACCTTGGGTAGGCTGAGGCCAACATTTATGAATCTGATGACTCAAGTTATCCTTGGCCAGAATGTGCTACACCTCGTGGAAGTAGTACACCTGACGTCTTTCCTACACGCCTTCCAGGGACCTGAGGGAACTTCAAAGGAATCAGAGGTGTTGCGTTTGTTGACTGTCCTGGCTGTGATGTTTTGAGCTACTGTGCTGAACAGGGCAGCATTGACAGACGCTGCTCTTCGTTGACAGCTGGTAATGAACTTTGCACTCAGCCTCAGACTTCTTCTGAACATCTAGTTGCCATAGACAAAAAGCTTAAACATGTTTTTATTAGACAAAAATCAGATTTTTAAAAAGATTTGCAGCTGGGCGTGGTGGCTGACATCTGTAACCCCAGTATTTTGGGAAGCTGAGGCAGGAGGATCACTTGAAGTCAGGAGTTCAAGACCAGCCTGGCCAACATGGTGAAATGCCATTTCTACTAAAAATACAAAAACTAGCCGGGCGTGGTGGTGTGTGCCTGTAATCCCAGCTACTTGGGAGGCTGAGGCAGGAGAATTACTTGAACCTGGGAGGTAGAGATTGCAGTGAGCCGAGATCACACTGCTGCTCTCCAGCCTCGGTGACACAGAGTCTCACAGGACTCTGTCCCCAAAAAAATAAAATTAAATTAAAAGATTTGCCTTTTATTTTTTAATCTTATTTATTTATTTATTTGAGACAGGGTGTTGCTCTATTGCCCAGGCTGGAGCACAGTGGGGTGATCACTCACTGCTGC
>NW_012114822.1:911182-913290 GCF_000951035.1 Colobus angolensis palliatus | reverse complement strand
GCCACCATGCCTGGCTAATTTGTGTGTTTTTAGTAGAGACAGGGTTTCACATGTTGGCCAGGCTGGTCTCGAACCCCTGACCTCAGGTGATCCACCAGCCTCAGCCTCCCAAAGGGCTGGGATTACCGGCATGAGCCACTGCGCCAGGCCAGGTATTTCCTTATAGCGGTGCAAGAATGGACTAATACATTCATAGAACTGGAAATTACCTATTTCCTACTTGGATGGCTTCTAGGTGTACACACAGGAGAGACAAGGCCGGGTGCAGTGGCTCACACCTGTAATCCCAGCACTTTCGGAGGCCAGGGCAGGTGGATCACAAGATCAGGAGTTAGAGACGAGCCTGGCCAAGATAGTGAAACTCCCGTCTCAATGCAAAAATTAGCCAGGCATGGTGGCGGGCACCTGTAATCCCAGCTACTCGGGAGGCTGAGGCAGGAGAATCACTTGAACCTGGAAGGCGGCAGCAGCGAGCCAAGACTGTGCCCCTGCACTCCAGTCTGGGCGGCAAGAGCAAGACTCTGTCTCAAAAAGAGAAAAATTTAAAAAGGGAAAGACAAAAAGGCAGCAGCTATCTGAGAGCGATGTGCTCACGCGGAACATAGGGTCTCTATCCACAGGAGAAAGCGTTAGTGCAGTCAAGGCTGATGTGGGTGAAATAGTTCTCACTAATTCTACGTACACAGAGGTAGAAGAAAATATTGCTTTAGTCAAAGCGTTGAGAAACACGGGCGTTTCACTGGTTCAAGTCAGCCAGAAGAGGACTGACCGTCAAGCTGGTCAGTTAAATAATGTATTGGGATGACGTCAGAATTTTTCTTAGCAACCTAGGGGTATATTTTCAAAGCAATAATGGGGAATACATGTCACAGCTCATTATCTTAGTAGAAACTGTTAGATTATTCTCATTTTTGTGTGTGTGATAAAAATTTAACCTGTGCTGGATGTGGTGGCTTACGCCTGTAATCCCAGCACTTTGGGAGGCCGAGGCAAGTGGATCACCTGAGGTCAGCAGGTCGAGATCAGACTGACCAACACGGTGAAACCCCGTCTTTATTAAAAATACAAAATTTAGCCAGGCATGGTGGTGCCTGTAATCCCAGCTACCAGGGAGGCTGAGGCAGGAGAATCACTTGAACCTGGGAGGTGGAGTGAGCTGAGACCGTGCCACTGCACTCCAGCCTGGGTAACAAATAGATAAATATCTGAAAAATAAAGTTAATGTTGACGATCTACGATACGTAACATGATGTCACTGTTGTTAGTTTATATTTTAGAACTCAGAAATCTCACCGCACTGGAAAGCTGTTTGTAGTGATGTGTTTCCCTCCTTGCTCACATTCCCAAGTTTGCACAGTGATTGATGGGAAAGGTGAAGCTGATCATAAATCACAGTTTGAAGCCCCCTCTAGGACCAAGAAGCTTTTCCCTCCCCTGGATCCGTGAGTTGCCAGTAGATGTCCTGATTTCGAAAGGGACCAGAGAAGAGCTTGTGAATTAACGAGAAGAAATGCATTGCACCTGGACAAACAGCCCCACACAGATGGCCTGGAGAAGGGTCGGCCGTGTTACGTTCCTATAGAGAGGCGAAGCCATTGTTCAGAAAGCTCAGATGAACTGTTTACCATCTCCCCTGAGAACCAGACAAGAGGAAACTGGTTAAAATCGCAACAGGAAGTTTACATTATAGTTTTTTTCAAGTCTGCTCCCAGTGAGTGGTCCTGGATAGTATTATTGTGGTTCTGGGAGGATATAAATGCTTTGGTACCTATCCCCTGATGATACAGAGACTCTAGCACATACATCTTGTGTGGGCTGGAAGAGGGCTTTGAAGTTCAAAACTTCAAATAGATGGAAGAGAGAGATCCAAACCTCTATGAAACCCGTTTAGGAACCTGCATCTCAGATGGAAACTTGAACGACAACAGATATCTGACTATTTGCCTAAGCAAACTTGGCCACAGTATTCTGCCCATGCTTGGTGCCGCTTCTCCAAAAGGCGACTCTGGTGCGTGTTGGGTGTTACATCATTCTCTCCTTTAGAGACTTAAATGATGAAATAGCAAGAGAGGGAATTAAATATATGGGATTGGGGGCTGTGAGACATT
>NW_012114822.1:907554-909397 GCF_000951035.1 Colobus angolensis palliatus | reverse complement strand
GTCTCTACAAATAATAAAGAAATTAGCCCAGCATAGTGGTGCACACCTGGGGTCCCAACTACTCTGGAGGCTGAGGTGGGAGGATCACTTGGGTCTGGGAGGTCAAGGCTGCAGCGAGCCCTGACCCGCCACACCACTCCAACCTGGGCGATAGAGCAAGATCCTGTCTCAAAAAAAAAAAGATGAAGAAGGAGGAGGAGGAGGAGTAACATGAAGATAAGAGAGATGAAGAAGGAGGAGGAGGAGGAGTAACATGAAGATGAGAGAGAGAAAGAAGGAGGAGGAGGAGGAGTAACATGAAGATGAGGGAGAGGAAGAAGAAAGGAAGGAGAAGGAGAGCAGGAGGGGGAGGAGGGAGTTCTTTCACTCTTTCTTTCCTTTTGTTTTTGTTTTTGTTTTTGAGACAAGGTCTGGCTCCTTCCCCCAGGCTGGAGTGCTGTGGCAGATTATGGCTCACTGTGAACTCTGCCTCCTGAGCTAAAGCAATCCTCCTACCTCAGCCTCCCAAGTAGCTGAGACTACAGGTGCACACCACCACACCCGACTGGCATTATAGGCATGAGCCACTGCATCTGGCCATTCTCCTTTTTTTTCTCTTTTCATATCTTTTCTGTATCATTTGAGAGGGATTTGAAGGCTCTGTGGCCCTTGAGACTTCGGTGCATATTTCCTAAGAATTAAGATATTCTCAGCCGATGATTTTTTGCCCTCTAAAGAAAGAAACTATTTTTTATTAAAAAATATATAAACGAGTGTGTGTGTGTGTATATATGTGTGTGTGTGTGTATATTATATATATATATATATATTCTCAGCTGGATGTTGTGGCTCATGCTTGTAATTCCCAATACTGAGGCAGGAGAATTGCTTGAGGCCAGGAGTTCAAGACCAGGCTGGGCAACATGGTAAGACCCCATCTCTACAAAAATACAGAAAAATGAGCTGGGCATGGCGGCATGTGCCTGTGGTCCCAGGACTCGGGAGGCTGAAGTGGGAGGATCTCTCCAGTCTGAGCTACAGAGTGAGACACTGCCTCAAAAAAAAAAAAAGATATTCTCTTATACAAGCAGTATAATGATCAAAATCAGGAAATTCAACATAAAGAGAATGCCCTTATCCAGCCCACAATCCACACTTGAATTTCATCACCCATCCCTGCAGCTTTCCTGACGGGCCTGGGCCCTGATCCAGGATGGTCAAGTGCTGAGTCATGCACCCCTCTTCACCCGAAGCTCCTCTGCCCGTGCCTTGTACAGGCACCTTCTTCTCTCTCAGGTCCGAGTCTAACCACAGCTCCCCACCTGCTCGTCCCCACGGGGGCGGAGATGCGGTCTCAGTGCCTGGCTCTGTGACTTCAAAGCAAGCGTCCACATCCTGTCCTCTCCATGAAAAGTGATCCCCAGGGTCAGGGTGTGCCTCGTTGCCACTGCAGGGACTGGGTGTCCAGACCCTGCAGGGGCACACTGGGATCAGCACCGGCCTCTCCGCTCACAAGCTGCATGACCTTGGGCAGCTTAGCCTGTCTATGCAGCTGTAAAACGAGGATGGTGGCTGTACCCCATCTGGAGTTCTCTGAGAGGCAAACGGGTCTGTTATGAGAATCCGATGAGTCCTTATATGTAACGTGCTCAGAACAGTGCCGGGCACATAGAAAGTGCTCAGTAGGCTGGGCACGGTGGCTCATGCCTGTAATCCTAGCACTTTGGGAGGCCGAGGAGGGCGGATCACTTGAAGTCAGGAGTTTGAGAACAGCCTGGCCAACATGGCAAAATCCTATCTCTACAAAAAATGTAAATATTAGCCAGGCATGGTGGCATGCACCTGTAGTCCCAGCTACTTGGGA
>NW_012114822.1:902125-906190 GCF_000951035.1 Colobus angolensis palliatus | reverse complement strand
GAAGTAAAAAAAGACGATGGAGAAGCAGCAATATGTTGAGCTGAATGGAGCAGGCTCAGGGCCCATGCTGTCTGAGGGCTCCGTTGCTGGGTCCTGCGCGTAGTTTTCTGAGGAGGACAGTGGACAGCGGCCTCGGAAGTCACGCAGAAGACCACCCATAATAGGAGCTGGGGGATTTTTCCAGGTGGAAAATGGAAGGTGAATGAAAGGATTGGCCAACACCAGCAGCTTGAGTCTATGATGGTGGGAGGGCCGGACCCTGTGTCTCCCAGGAGCCTTCTGTGACTTGGGAATGGAGAGGGTATCTGGAGAGGCCCCTGGAAGGAGCTTGGTGAACATGCAGCTGGGACAGGTCGGAAAGGGCTCTGTGGTGGAGAGGGGGTCGGGTGCTCAGGACGGCCTTCCACACGGTGAGTCAGCATCCCTTGTTGATTCAGGAAGGAGTTCAGGCCCTCAGTAAACTAAGAGCGGTGGCGAGCCAGGGAAGGAGGGCCAAGGTCAAAACCTTTGGATGTGTGTGTGCGGAGAGTGGGGAGGAGAAGGGGCCAGAGGAGCGGGAAGGTGAGCCCGACCCTGCTGCGCCCAGAGGCCCCGGGAGGTAGGGGTTTGCAGAGTCAGAGAACAGGAGTTCCTGGGAGACCGGACAGGCCCTCCTGGTGATCAAGAGCCTGTGGGGGACTCCAGTTTTTTCAGTTACCTGAGGTCAAGGAATGAAGGACAGGGAGGAGGACTTCCCATAGGCACTAGCTACCATTTAAAATGCAAGAAACACAAAATGTGTCTCAATCAAATCAGTTTTTTCTTTCTGAGCTGTGAAGATCCGAGGCTGACCTGCCTTAGCCCAGTATTAGAGAGGATGGAGTGTCCAGGGTGATGGACCAGGCTGTGCCCGGGGGTCAGGAGTGCTGACTTCATGGGATGTCCCTTGATCCCGTGGAACTGGCCTGCCTGGAAGTTATGCTCAGGGTAAACTTTTTTTTTTTTCCTGAGTCGGGGTCTCGCTATGTTGCCCCAAATGGAGTGCTGTGGCACCACCCCTGCTCACTGCAACCTCCACCTCCCAGACTCGAGTGATCCTCCCATCTCTGCCTCCTGAGTAGCTTGGACCACAGGCACGCACCACCTGACCCAGCTCATTTTTTGCATCTTTAGTAGAGATGGGAGTTTTGCCATGTTACCCAGGCTGGTCTTGAACTCCTGAGTTCAAGCAATCCTCCTACCTCAGTCTCCTAAAGTGTTGAGACTACAGGCGTGAGCCACCATGCCCGGACCAGGGTAATCTTGATTGTCACCGGAACCCAAAGGTGGAATAATAAGATGGACTTCCGAGTGTCTTGACAGTCTTCGCTAATCAGGGGTGATTTCAGAAGGTCTCAGCCTCTTATAAATACTCCTTGGGGTCAGGGAGGTAAGAAGCTTTTTTATTTTAGGCCTCTCATGCAAGATTAATGGGACTGTCCCCTGGCGAGGTGGCAGAGGGCAGGTCTGGCTGAGAGTTTGTGTGCAGGGGTTTGGGGAGCGGACACTGGGAATGGAATGAAGGCCCCACTGCACACAGCACCCTTGCTGGGAAGGGTGGGGGCTGCAGATACCAGTAAGGCTGCTCGACTTTGAGGGGGACATCTGGGTCTTCTGGGGCCAGGTCCTTGGAGAACTCTGGAGATGCTCTGGGATTCCCCAGGGCCCACGACAACACGGTGTTCAGCCGAGAAGCCAGGGAAATGGAGGCGACTGCCATGCCCTGGAAACGAGGCCCCTTCCTCTGTTCCAGTCTCTTGGATGAAAGGTGGGAGGGACAAAGCTACCTTATAGTGGCTGACATTGCCACCCACCTTGTTCTGCAGGACACCAAAGCCAGGTGGCCTTTGATTTAGAAACATCATCACGCGACAATTCTTGCACCTGAGTGCCGTGGGACCCATTCACTCCTTCCTGGCCCCAAGCAGCTGACGCAGGAGGCCTAAGTTTTAATTGATATAGACTTGAAATATTCAGAGAGCTAAGCTATCAAATGCACCTTGTTCTCTGCATTTTTCTTATAACAAGAACATGCCCCAGTGTCAAATAACCATGCCGGGGATGGCAGGAAAGGAACTCACGGGTTGTGATTTTACATGTGATGTCAGAAAGGCTCTGTAAACAGGAGATAGGACGTGCGCCTGGCCAGCACCCCCCACTCCCATGCGCAGTGAGTCAGGCTGGACGGCACGTAGTGAGCCAGGCGAGGTCACCACTCTACAACCTTTGTGACTGTCACCTTTGCATAAACAGAGTGACTTTTCCCCCAATCTCATACCAGCCTGGCAGCACGTATGAAAAGAACGGTGAGAGAAGCTGTTTTATGCGTTTCTAAAGGAAGCAGAGAAGTAAGAGCTTGGTATTTTTCAAATGGAACTCAAAGGTCTTTGCAGCCTGGGCTTGACTCTGGGCTGAGAATTGTCAGAGGAGCTGCTGCAGGGGTGGCTGTTGTTCCTCAACCCGATTCTATCATTATTATTTACATTCTATGTCTTCTCTTTCAAGATTATTTTTTTGACATTTGCCTTCTGGCAGAGCTGGGATCAATGAGTGGGAGGTGGATTTTGGCAGAACACAGGAGGAATTCTCTTAGTCAGAGCCATCCAAAAATGGAAAGACCTGACTCAGAAGACAGCGTGTCCTCTGCCTGCATAAGGTCCTGGTGAGGTCCTGTCAAGGGTGCTCTGCCCCGTGCTTTGACAGATGTGTGCAGAGATGAAAGATAAATAGCCATTCTTGAGCGTGTCCTCTGTGCCAGACAGTTTTAGGTACTTTTACGTGAACTAACACATTTAACCTCCAAACAATCCTATGAGACAGGAACTATTATCGCCTATTATTACCCTCATCTTACAGATGAGGAAACTGAGGCACAAAGAAGTTTAGTAACCCGCCCAGGTCTCAGGGCTGGTATTCTACGGAGGCAGGACTCAGCCCCAGGCAGCCTGGTGGCCCTGCTCCTACCTTGACCACCGGTGAAGTTGATCCTCTCATCATTAGGAATCAGGGGCCACATGACCAGGCACAGTGACCAGCTGTTCTGTGCTAAAAGGAGTTTAGAAGGCAGCTGACTCAGCCCGAAACCTGGGGTTAGAAGTCCAGAGGGCTTTTAGACTCTAGTCAAGGGAACATTAGTCAACTGACTGATGTGCCAGGACTATCAGAGAGGTTCAGGACTGCGCTTCGGTTGAGCTCAGCGACTTTTTGTTCTTTGTTTTTGTTTTGTTTTTTTTGAGACAGGGTCTCGCTCTGTTGCCCAGGCTACAGTGTAGTGGTGCGGTCTCGGCTCACTACAAGCTCCGCCTCCCAGATTCAAGCCATTCTCCTGTCTCGGTCTCCTGCGTAGCTGGGATTATAGGTGTGCACTACAACACTTGGCTAATTTTTGTATTTTTAGTAGAGATGGGGTTTCGCCATATTGACCAGGCTGGTCTCGAACTCCTGACCTCAGGTGATCCGCCCACTTTGGCCTCCCAAAGTGCTGGGATTACAGGCATGAGCCGCCTCGCCTAGCCTCAGTGACTCTTTGAACCAGCGTCTCAATCAGGAAACCCGGATACCACTTGGCTCCAGGACCTGCTCTGTCTGTAAAATCAGAAGCAACTAGAATATCCCTAAAGCTCCTCTTAGCTATAAAATGTTCTGATTCATGACCAAGGGAAGAAAGAAAATGTATATGGAACCAAATAGAAATACTTTCTGATGTGAGCCAAGGAAGGGGAGAGAAGGATTTGGCTTCCTCATTCAGCCCCACCCTATAGAAAGTTCTGGCTCTGGCATGAAGACACACTGGTCTGGTTTCCTCTTGCTTTTATTTCACAAGAGCCCCCAAATATGACACTTATGAATGCCCTGATAGTAGATCCTAATCAGGTGATTGGCCTGGGGGCTGAAACTTTGCACAACCATTTCCCTTGGGGCTTGGCAATCTTAAGCATTCCTGAGACTTTTAGCTAAGAGTAAAGAGCTTCTCACGTGGTTCTCGTGGTGACGTTTTCCTTGCAACAGTTCTATAAAATGAGTTAAAATAATTTTTATGATCTTGCA
>NW_012114822.1:888909-902075 GCF_000951035.1 Colobus angolensis palliatus | reverse complement strand
CCAGGCTGGTCTCGAACTCCTGACCTCAGGTGATCCGCCCACTTTGGCCTCCCAAAGTGCTGGGATTACAGGCATGAGCCGCCTCGCCTAGCCTCAGTGACTCTTTGAACCAGCGTCTCAATCAGGAAACCCGGATACCACTTGGCTCCAGGACCTGCTCTGTCTGTAAAATCAGAAGCAACTAGAATATCCCTAAAGCTCCTCTTAGCTATAAAATGTTCTGATTCATGACCAAGGGAAGAAAGAAAATGTATATGGAACCAAATAGAAATACTTTCTGATGTGAGCCAAGGAAGGGGAGAGAAGGATTTGGCTTCCTCATTCAGCCCCACCCTATAGAAAGTTCTGGCTCTGGCATGAAGACACACTGGTCTGGTTTCCTCTTGCTTTTATTTCACAAGAGCCCCCAAATATGACACTTATGAATGCCCTGATAGTAGATCCTAATCAGGTGATTGGCCTGGGGGCTGAAACTTTGCACAACCATTTCCCTTGGGGCTTGGCAATCTTAAGCATTCCTGAGACTTTTAGCTAAGAGTAAAGAGCTTCTCACGTGGTTCTCGTGGTGACGTTTTCCTTGCAACAGTTCTATAAAATGAGTTAAAATAATTTTTATGATCTTGCACTTGGGAAAACCAATAGACACAAAGGTTTAGTTATTTTTCCACAATGTGAGAACATGGGAAAAGTGGGAGAAGTTTTGATCCCAGAATTGGCTAGCTCCTTCTCAACCAAGTAAACCCTGGGATCTTTTCCAATCACATCTTTGATGAGAAGAAAGTGACTTCTTGCTCTCCAACAAACATTTGCCTCCAAATTCCTGTGCCTACTGTACAATTAGAGAAAGCTCCTGAGGGTTGAGGTCGAAGCTTCTGTCTTCTGTCTTCCTGTCAAGGTATCTTGGACCTCTGACCAAACCCTCAGATTAAAAAAGGAAATATCTTCATGGCTTTTCTTTCTTTTGACATGGAGTCTCGCCCTGTCACCCAGGCTGGAGTGCAGCGGCACGATCTCAGCTCACTGCAACCTTCGCATCCCGGGTTCAAGCTATTCTCCTGCCTCAGTCATTCAAGTAGCTGGGATTACAGGCACTCGCCACAACACCCGGCTAATTTTGTGTATTTTTAGTAGAGATGGGGTTTCACCGTGTTAGCCAAGATGATCTCCATCTCCTGACCTCATGATCCGCCCGCCTCGGCTTCCCAAAGTGCTGGGATTACAGGCATGAACTACTGCGCCTGACACTGTTTTTGTTTGTTTGTTTTTTTGAGACAGAGTCTCCCTCTTGTTGCCCAGGCTGGAGTGCAGTGAAGCGATCTTGGTTCACTGCAACCTCTGCCTCTGGGGTTCCAGTGATTCTCCTGCCTCGGCCTCCCGAGTAGCTGGGATTTCAGGCCCACTCTGCCAAGCCCAGCTAATTTTTTTGTATTTTAGTAGAGTTGCTGGGGCATTTTATCGTGTTGCCCAGGTTGGTCACGAATTCCTGAGCTTAGGCAATCCGCCCACCTCAGCCTCCCAAAGTGCTGGGATTACACGCCCAGCCGACATTCTGAAGCAAGAGAATTTCTGAAATCCCAACTCTTCTCTATGCTAAAAGACAGTTCTGCCCAGTGGGGCCCAGTGAGTTGTCTCAGAGCATTAGGCCCTGGTATGCAACAAGACAAAGCAGCCTCTGTCACACCCTTACCATGAAGGATCGTTCATCCTATTGGAGGGCACCAGAGGCAAATGTTGACATCCTCAATTTCATCAGAATCCTTTTCCAAAACACAAATAAGACGTCTGAAATATGGAAAATATGCATCACGATGTTGAAATCTCACAACTAAACATCATTGCCGGTCCTGTGTGTTTACTAAGTTTATATTCACAATTTTAAAACTATCAATCTTTTTTTTTTTTTTTTTGAGACGGAGTCTTGCTCTGTCGTGTGGCGATCTCGGCTCACTGCAACCTCTGACTCCCGGGTTCAAGCCAATTTTTCTGCCTCAGCCTCCCGAGTAGCTGGGATTACAGGTGCCCACCACCACGCCTGGCTAATTTTTGTATTTTTAGTAGAGTCAGTGTTTCACCATATTGGCCAGGCTAGTCTGGAACTCTTGACCAATGCTGACCAAGATAAGTTCCTGACCAAGATAAATCTGGATCATAAGATAAATAAATCTGGATCATAGGATGCACCTCAAAACATAGGGACCTTTGCATTGCTTTCCACTGCCATCAATTCTAAAATTTTCTCTCTTTTCTTGAGATAGGGTCTTACTCTGTCACCCAGGCTGCAGTGTGTGGCACGATCACTACTCACTGCGACCTCAATCTCCCGGGCTCAAGCAATGCTCCCACCTCAACCTCCTGCGTAACTGGCACTAAAAGCACACACCATCGTGCCTGGCTTATTTTTATTTTTGTAGCCAAGCCTCCACCTGCCTTGGCTTCCCAAAGTGCTGGGATTGCAGGCGTGAGCCACCATGGCCAGCCAATTATTCTTTTTTTTAAAAAAAAAAATAGATTTACTTAGAACCAGGGGAGAGAGTGAATTGCAGTCCCTAACTACCACAAATAATGCAGTTGCGTTTCCCACATTTGGAGAAATGGCCGGGGTCAGCCCATCCGGAGTGCAGGGCGTGAGCCTCGCCCTGGGAAACCACCTTCGTGATCGTGGTACCTCTCCTGTGGTACCTCATTGACTAATGAGGTCATAATACTGTTTCTTAGAAAAGTAAAGTCAGGCTAAGCCCGGTAACTCATGCCTGAAATGCCAGCACTTTGGAAAGCTGAGGTGGGAGGATCCCTTGAGCTCAGGAGTTTGATATCAGCCTGGGCAACAGAAGGAGACCCTGTCTCTACCAGCTGAAAAGAAAAAAAAAGGAAAGTAAGTTTAGGACATTTTGATTATGGGTGGAAATTGGCATAAACTTGGGATGAGAGGAAGGTCTTGGACATTATAAGTGGGTCGTATTCCCCAGGCTTGGTGAGTTGGTTTGGAGTGGCCAAAGACCACATTTTCAGTTCAGAAAAGGATTTGCGGGCCGGGCGCGGTGGCTCAAGCCTGTAATCCCAGCACTTTGGGAGGCCGAGACGGGCGGATCACGAGGTCAGGAGATCGAGACCATCCTGGCTAACACGGTGAAACCCCGTCTCTACTAAAAAATACAAAAAACTAGCTGGGTGAGGTGGTGGGCGCCTGTAGTCCCAGCTACTCGGGAGGCTGAGGCAGGAGAATGGCGGGAACCCGGGAGGCGGAGCTTGCAGTGAGCTGAGATCCGGCCACTGCACTCCAGCCTGGGTGACAGAGCGAGACTCCGTCTGAAAAAAAAAAAAGAAAAGGATTTGCCTGGAGGCCATAGGATTGCAGTGTCACCTGAAGAGCTCCATGCTGGGGACTTCTACAATGACCGGACACAAAGCAGGGTTTCTTTTCCGATTGTCTTTAGACTTACCATAATGATGCAGAAGCAGAGACTTCTGCTGCCAGTCTGGAACTTTCTTTTCTAAACATGTTTCCGTGGTCTCTGGGAGAATGTTAACGTAAGAGCCAGTGTGCGTGAGGCTGGACATGGTGGCTCATGCCTGTAATCCCGATACTTTGGGAGGCCGAGGCAGGCGGACCACTTGAACCTAGGAGTTCGAGACCAGCCTGACCCACATGGTGAAACCCCATCTCTACGAAAAATACAAAAATTAGTTGGGCTTGGTATTTTGTGCCTGTAATCCCCGCTGCTCAAGAGGCTGAGACAGGAGAATCACTTGAACCCGGGAGGTAAAGGTTGCAGTGAGCCGAGATCGTGCCACTGCACTCCAACCTGGGCAATAAGAACCAGACTCCGTCCCAAAATAAAATAAAATAAAAAAGCCAGTGTGCGTGAACCTGGTGCGGCTGTCAGCATGAGGTGGGCCCTGCGTCAACACGATGTTAGCTAATGCAGGACACAACAATGAATTACATCTCATGTTTTCCATTTGTCCCCCAATGATAGCAGTTTTTGTTTTTTTGCTGTTTTTGAGATGGAATGTCACTCTTGTCACCCAGGCTGGAGTACAGTGGTGTGGTCTCAGCTCACCGCAACCTCCACCTCCCGGGTTCAAACGATTCTCCTGCCTCAGCCTCCCGAGGAGCTGGGATTACAGGCGCCCACCTCCATGTCCGGCTAATTTTTGTATTTTTAGTAGAGACGGGGTTTCGCCATGTTGTCCAGGCTGGTCTCCAACTCCTGACCTCAGGTGATCCACCCGCCCCAACCTCCCAAAGTGCTGGGATTACAGGCGTGAGCCACCGTGCCCGATTGATAATAGCAGTTTTAAAAGAGAGCAAAAATGATGGCCCATTGTCACAGTGAGGGTTTTGGTAGGATTTATTAGTTATAAATATATCTGATTTATATATCAGCTTCTTCAATCTACCCTCCCAATGGCAGACGGAATATTTATTAACCTCCCCTCTCATTGTCCACCAAGCCTAGGATCTGAGATGCTATGAAATTTCTCCTCAGATAAATCTGGAACATAGGATGCACCTCAGAACATAGGGACCTTTGCATTGCTTTCCATTGCCATCAATTCTAAAATTTTCTCTCTTTTTTTGAGATAGGGTCTTACTCTGTCACCTAGGCTGCAGTGTAGTGGCACAATCACTACTCACTGCGGCCTCAATCTCCCGGGCTCAAGCAATGCTCCCACCTCAGCCTCCTGCGTAACTGGGACTACAAGCACACACCATCGTGCCTGGCTTATTTTTATTTTTTGTAGAGATGGAGTCCCACTATGTTGCCCAGGCTGGTCTTGAACTCCTGGCCTCAAGCAATCCTCCCACCTCGGCCTCTCGAGGTGTTGGGATTCTAGGTGTGAGTCACCACCCCTGGCCCTAGAAATTTTCATTGCCAAATGAACATTGTTTCCCCAGGCTGGTGTTAGGAAACTGGGGGATCCTGTGTTCTCTCCAGCACTGGGTTTTCCTGAGCAGAAAATGAGCCTTATCGTGTACTCGGAATCGTCAGATATTTGTAGAGCCAGAAAACATCTTAAAAATCATGTTGCCTCATTGCTTTTTGGAGGTGAGGATGTCAAGACTTGGAGTACGTGACAGTTGGCCTTGGGCTTCGGTGGCCAGTCCATGACTACAAAAGCCCAAGAAGCCAGCGAGTCCCTCGGCTCCTTCCACCAAGTGGCTTCTGGGTGATGGGGAAGCTTGTCCTCTGCTTTGTCACACACAAAACTCTAAAAGTCAGGATCCCAACGCATCGGCCTGGAGAGCCCATGCAGGTGAGAGACACACACTGAAGGATGTGTTGGGGCCAAAGGCAGAGCCAGTGACGTCACTGCCAGGCCCCATGCAACCGGACAATATGGGACTCCTGGTTCCAAAAGCTGGAGAAAAGTTTTTTCCTCTCCTTCCTTCACCTGTCATGGTGGTTTTTATTTGCGATTGAATGGTGTGCTCCCTGGAACGGGGTGGGGGGCGGGAGGGGCGGGTTCTCAAAGACGTCTCTGGGAGTCTCACAGACTCAGGTGCCCTGGGGCAGGGTGTTTGAGTCCCAACCCTGAAACCCTAAATGTTCTTGATCCCCCCATCCCCTGCCCCACTGCCACCAGATCCCTCATCCCACTGGACTTCATTTACAAACCACAAAGTCAGAAAGAAAAGTATTAAGAAATCCAAGAGGGGCTGGGCACGTGGCTTGCACCTGTAATTACAGCTCTTTGGGAGGCCAAGGTGGGCAAAACACCTGAAGTCAGGAGTTCGAGACCAGTCTAGACAACATGGTGAAACCCTATCTCTACTAAAATACAGAAATTAGCCGGGCATGGTGGCACCCACCTGTGATCCCAGCTACTCGGGAGGCTGAGGCAGGATAATCGTTTGAACCCAGGAGGCAGAGGTTGCAGTGAGCCGAGATCGCACCACTGCCCCCCAGCCTGGGTGACAGAGCAACAGTCCGTCTCAGAAAAAAAGAAGTCCAAGAGGGCAATTGCAGAGAATTAAACCCCCTGGGCGGGCCCCTCTGAGGGCAAGAGTCTGTGAATCCACATAGGCCATGGAAGCCTGGCCAGAGGTGAGCAGCCGCTTGGATGTCTGCAATGGCTCCAGAGGTGAAAGATACTCGAAGGCCGGGGAGAATGCAAGCCTCGGGGCTGGGCACAGTAGCCCACACCTGTAATTCTAACACTTTGGGAGGCCAAGGTGGGCGGTTCCCTTGAGTCCAGAAGTTGGCAACCAGCCTGAGCAACATGGTGAATCTCTACCTCTATCGGGGGGGAAAAAAAGGAAAAAGAAAAGAAAAGAAAGAAAAAAGAATGCAAGTTTCGTGTTTGGCTACAGCCTCTGCTGAGGGGAACCTCTCCAGTCCTGACTGCCGCGTGCCCTGGGTGGGGGAGGAATTTGGGGGTAGACTCTATCTCAGTTGTATCTGGAAGAATTCTCAGGTTAGAGGGTGAAAATGTCTTTTTTATCCTTTCTCTCTCTTTTTTTTTTTATTTTATATTTGAGACAAGTTCTTCACCTGGGTCTGTCACCCAGGCTGGAATGCAGGTGCCATCATGGCTCAACGCAGCCTTGACCTCCTGGGCTCGAGTGGTTCCCTGACCTCAGCCTCCTCAGTAGCCAGGACTGCAGGTGCACACCACCACACCCAGCTAATTTATGTATTTTTTGTACAGATGGGGTTTAACTTTACTGCTCAGACTGGTCTCAAACCCCCCAGGCTCAAGAATCTGCCCGCCTCCGCCTCCCAAAGTGCTGGGATTACAAGTGTGAGCCACCGTGCCTGGCCGATGTCATTTCTTAACGTTGATTTCCCCCTTAGGATGGACACTCTGCTGGGAGATGTGGGAAAGGGTCTGCAAGTGGCCTCTTCCCTGTCATCTGAATCTTTCGTTTGGTAAATAGGAGGATTTATGTGGAATATGGTTTTTCTGATAACATCGACATTCCTTCCCATGCCTTCTGAGTCTCTTCCTCTTAATTTGACTCTGGTCTCTGCCCTTTGCTGGACTCAGTGAGTATCTCACGCTCAGTTTTGGTGGAGGTCACGGATTTCACCCTTAGAGACACCGCGGGGCAAGACTCAAGCCCATGAAGCCATGAGATGGCAAACCCCACATGTGAAGGCACCACCTAGTAGTGAACATTCCCCAGGGAGGCGACCTTGGTGTTAATTCATTTATTAAGAATCATGAGGCCAGGCGTAGTGGCTCACGCCTGTAATCCCAGCACTCTGGGAGGCTGAAGCGGGCGGATCACAAGGTCAGGAGTTCCAGACCAACCTGGCCAACATGGTGAAACCCCCTTCTCTGCTAAAAATACAAAAATTAGCCAGGCATGGTGGCAACAGCCTGTAGTCCCAGCTACTCGGAAGGCTGAGGCAGGAGAATGGCGTGAGCCTGAGAGGCGGAGGCAGTGAGCCGAGATCACGCTACTGCACTCCAGCTGGGCCAACAGAGCGAGACTCCATCTCAAAAAAAAAAAAGAAAAGAATCATGGCATCCAGCACCCTTCTAGGTACTTCACAAAACCATACAGTTATTTTGTCCTGACCACCCCTGAGGCAGGTGCTGTTATCATTCCTGGTCTTCAGATGCAGAGAGTGAAGCCCGGAGGGAGAGATTGCACCCCAGGCTCCGACTCTTACTCCCAGAAAATGGGGAGCTGGAGCCAGCCCAGGGCTGTGCAGCTCCTGAGCCCGGCGCCTCGGGTGCTCCACTCCACTGCTTCGCAATCACCTGCAACGGCTTTATGCACCCAGCACCCAGCACCCAGGCAGGCGGTGCAGGGAGCAGTTCTCTTTACCAATTTAGTTGCCACATCCCCAAAAAGCATTGAGTCCTGGAGCAGAGATCGTTTCAGTGATAGTGAGTTTGGGAAATGCTGAGATCGACTCTTGGCGGGGTGTGGAGGTACCAGGCTCCTCTGCCTGGGGAAGAACAGATGGCTACTCTCTGGAACATCCCAGTTACTCGGGAAGGCTGAGGCAGGAGAATCACTTGAACCCAGGAGGTGGAGGTTGCGGTGAACCGAGATCATGCCACTGCACGTCAGCCTGGGCAGCAAGAGTGAAACTCGGTCTCAAAAAAAAAAAAAAAGAAGGGAGGAGTGTTATTAAAAGATCCTGTTCTAAGGACAAAGACCCCCACTTGTGCAAAGCAAATTATCAGAACCACAGCTGGAAAACTCGCAGAGTTTGGACAGGCCACCTCCACCCTCGTTTCCTCCCCTAAGTACCCCTCTACAGACATCTGCTGCCTAAGAACACGTGAACACAACATGGACCTACGGCCCTGTTATTCCAGCTTGAAAAAAAAAAGCACACCAGGTTGACTCGGTTGGGCTCTGCACTCCAAATGCCATAGCAGCCTCCCGGGGAGGTGGGGAGTGCGGTGTTGGCAACTCGCCCTCGCTGGACTTTCCGCCGGCTTGCCCTCTTTAGCGCTGGTCAGGCTCTGTGGTGGATATGTCGAAAGTTAGGGGAACACTGAGTCATCCTCCTCCCTTTCAGCTGCGGCATGTTTCTGGGAATGCAAAGCACATTTGAGCGACGTGACATTCCTTACCTCGCAGCAGCAAGGCAACTGCCCACTTCCTTTCGAGTCATGTTGCATCATCTTTCAGAACAGGACTAAACAAATAGGCTTGATGCGTGGTTTTAGGAAAGAAAGGCAAGCGTGCACGTTTGAGCCCCACCCTCTGCGTGTGCTAGGGCACGATTCTCCTGCCCCCGAGGGAGAGAGGGCACACACTGTTGTGGTTACTCTCCTGCCTTTCCATAGATAAGAGCCGTGTATATGTGTTCGATGCACATCTCATCATCACAGAAGAGGCCTGTGACATTCAATATAGGTGTGTTTCCTAACACATGTGTCAGAGGCATCTGTGGCTACATCTGTTCCAGTGATGGGCATTGCGGTTTTTAAAATTCTTTGTCCTCGGCATCTTGGAATAAGTCACAGGAAAGGTAAATGATCTATGTAAACCCTTTGGCCCGTGTATCAACTTTTATATATCTAAATTTGAGAAAAATGTTATTTATTAGCAGGAGCGTGAACAAGCATTTCAAGCTTGCAGAGGGAAGCTGGGGGTGCAGAGAGGATGCAAAAGTGAACAGAACGGGCATCTGCACTCAAGAGGCTGCAGGGCCGTGGTGGAGACAGAGCCCTATGGAGCAGGATACGTGGGCAGTGGACAGTGCACCAAGTATTTGCTCAGGGAAGCCGGACCCAGAGGGGACCCGGAAATGCAAACTCCAGGAGACACGTCTGAGCCCGGCGGGGGCTGCTGGGATAATGAGAAACAGTCTCCGTGCAGGTGGCGGGCACTCACAGGGAGGGGTGGGAAGATCTGAGCACAGCTCTGTCCCAGGCTGGAAACGGACTCTGTATCCAGAGCCACGGGGCCTGTGGAAGCCGTACTGGGGCTGGGACACCTCCAGGTGTTCAATGGTAGGGGACTGTGAGCCCTCTAAGTCTTGAGCAGAGAGTGACCTGCTCCAGATATGCCTTGGGAAAGTCATCCTGGTGATACACTGAAATTTGTCCTGGGAAAGACTGAAGGTGGGGATACGTTAGGAGGTCATGTGAGTGCTGCAAACAGGGCTGGAATGACAGCCAGGGCTGCAGCGAGCGAGATGGGGGTCACACAGCAGTGGTGCAATTGCAGTTGTGTGTGTGGAGCACTGACTCTGTGATCGCACAGTGCTGCACACTCACGAGAGCCGTCTCATTTCTCCATCAGAGCCGCAGCCCCATGTGACAGGTCTGCTATCACTCCATCTTACAGATGAAGAAACTGAGGCTCAGGGAAGAGAGATAGCTGCTCACTGTCACACACTGTGTAAGTAACGGGGTCAGGACAAAAAGGGAGGTCTGTCTGACTCCATTCTGTCCCTTTAGAGTGAAATAACAGAATTGCTTGAAACCCAGTTAACTGTGGAGGGAGAGGGAGGTGTTCTGGTGGCTTCTATCTGGGGGCCTCAGAGAACAGATGAGGTGACTAAGATGGGGGCAGGCAGGTGGGGGAGGAGGAAGTTGTAGCTAGGCTGAGTGGGACCAGGTGAAAATTTGACACCAACAAAACACCACTGGTGGTATTGATGGTCTACGATTGGAGCTATAGACACAAAGTTCCTATAAAAGACTGGGGTTAGAAGTGTCCCCTTGCTACAAAAAGAAGATGTTTGTATGTATTGCTGGAGTAAGAAAGCAAGGCACAAACAATGTCATAGGAGAGTGCCCTGGGAGTTTGTCACATGCCAGGCACTGGCTAAATGCCACGCATCCTGTGACAGCCTTTGATGCGATACTACCATGATCTTCAGTTTATAGATGAGAAAACAGACACTCAGAAACATTAAGCAACTTGTCCAAGGCCATGGAGTTAGTAAGAGGTGAATCTGGGACTCAAGTTGAAGTCAAACTTCCAAGTGCATCTGCAGAGACAAAATATGGGAAGAATTCACCTAACTGAGGGTTACAAAACTGTTTGCTGGGACTGTAGGCTCCTCACATTCCCTTTATTTTATTTTCTTTTCTTTATTGAAATGGACTCTCCCTCTGTTGCCCAGGCTGGAGTGCAGTGGTGCAGTCTCGGCTCACTGCTACCTCCACCTCCCGGGTTCAAGCGATTCTCCTGCCTCAGCCTCCCAAGGAGCTGGGACTACAGACACATGCCACCATGCCCGGCTAATTTTTATATTTTTAGTAGAGATGGGGGTTTCACCATGTTGGTCAGGCTAGTCTTGAACTCCTGACCTCAGGTGATCCGCCCGCCTTGGTCTCCCAAAGTGCTGGGATTACAGGCGTGAGCCACCGCACCTGGCCACATTCCCTTTGTTTGCATATTTGTATTCTCTAAACTGTCTATATTTAATATGCAACATCTTTGTAATAGAGAAAAAAAGTTTTAGTAAAGCAAAAAGGTGGAAGTGTAAACCGGTAGACATGGTAGACATTTTGGAAGACAATTTGCCAACATCCATCAAAAGTTTAAAATTTGGCCTATTCCTTGACACAGAAATTTGGCCTGGGTGCTGAATAGGACACTGAAGGACAAGGAGGAATTTATCCATGGAGGGGGTAGGGTGAGTGCAAATTCCAGAAAAAGGGAACCTCATTGTCTGCAAAAGCCTGATGGCAGGACAGTCCGTGACTGATTCCAGCCCAGTTTCTCTGCAGACTCTTGCGCTTGTCAATTATACAGATAACTGGGGCACCCTCACCCCACCCCACACCACCACTCAGACCTCCGGAATCAGAGTCCACAGATGTGGGGTCAAGGCATCTGAATTTTTATTTTATCCATCTAGTGCCTTGGGTTATTCCTATGACCAGTAAGTTTGGGAAATACTGGCTGCTGCAGGAAGCATCGGGAACTGCTCTGGGAAAGCCGGATGGAGCTGAAAGGAAACGGTCTTGGATCACATATGGAATTTAAACTTAATACCCAAGCCTGTTGCTTCTTTTCTTTCTTTCTAGGGGAGATATCACAAATTCTGCGCCAGAATCTCACAAATCACAAAGAACTTATGTAACCAAACACCACCTGTTCCCCAATAACCTATGGAAATAAAAAAAATTAAACAATAAAAAATCAAAAAACGCAATTTTGGGCCCAGCGCGGTGGCTCACGCCTGTAATCTCAGCACTTTGGGAGGCCAAGGCAGGCAGATCATGATGTCAGGAGATCGAGACCATCCTGGCTAACACGGTGAAACCCCGTCTGGACTAAAAATACAAAAACCCAGGTGAGGCCGCGGGTACCTGTAGTCCCAGCTACTGGGGAGGCTGAGGCAGGAGAATGGCGTGAACCCGGAAGGCGGAGGTTGCAGTGAGCCGAGATCATGCCACTGCACTCCAGCCTGGGCGACAGAGCAAGACTGCATCTCAAAAATAAATAAATAAATAAATAAAATAAAAAAATAAAATTTTGATGAAGGGTAACCCTTTGCCCAGAAAAACTCCCCCTCCCCCGACATTTGAACACATTTTCAGAGACTCAAGAATCAGCTCTCCGGAACCCAGTGGAAAGACCTCGGGACAGTGATTTCAACCGAGAGGGCCTGATGGTATCAGAAAGCCAACTAATCCCGCGACAGTGCAGAGACCAGGCAGGTGCGGGACCGGCTAACGGGGGCCTTAGAAGCAAGTGAGGTTGGGAACTGAAGCAGGGGGCCTTTGAGGAAGTGGAGGAGGTGGGTGAGGTCAGGAAGGAGGAGAGTGCACATGGGGGCCATGTGGGGGCGTAGGATTGAAAGGTGAGGGAGGCTTCCCTCTTGGAGAGACCCTGGGCAGGGCCGGGGATGTTGGGGTACAGGGACAATGTACCTGGACCGTTTCCAGTTTACAACGAGTAGAACTGTGAGGAATTCAAGCAGAGCTTCCTGGAAAGCCATGGAAATTCAGGTAGAAAGGGGAAAGGGGACGAGGTTGAAGATCTGATGCTGCTTAAGCGTGGATGACAGCTGATATCCTGGGGGTCCCCAGCCTGCTCCAGGGAGGGGCTGTAAAACAACACAGAAAACAAGACCTGGAGAAACCCACCTTGCAGGGGCAGGCAGAGAGGAGCCCATGGAACGGGAGAATCAAGGGAGACAGAGAGACAGAGACACAGACAGAGACGGGGGACAGAGACCCAGAGACCAAGGGGCAGAAAGGCCATTGGGTTGGGCAGCTCAGAGGTCACTGGGGATCCTTAAAAGTCTTTTTCTTTTGCTAACTGTGCCGTGAATGTCCTTGTCCTCAGTAAAGACATGACCAAGTATTTAGAGATAGGAGAAATGACCTCTGTAATTTACCTGCATAAATGGTTTAGAAAAAAATTCTTATCTATTTGGAGACAGTGATGAAGCCAGTGTGGCAAAATGCACCCTCATGGAGAAACTAGGCACAGGGTTTGTAGGAGTTCTTGGTCATATTCTTGCAATGTCTTTAAGTTTGAAATTATAGAAACACAAAAATTCCCTTGGTTTAGAAAGAGTACTTGGAGGGTTTTGGTGATAGCGGGTCAGCCAGCCTAGACAAAGCTTAGAGAGCAGTTTGACAGTGAAGGGAAGGAAAAGGAGGCAGCGATCCTTGGAAGGAAGGGATTTTTTTTCCTCTTTTTTTCTTTTTCTTTCTTTTTTTTTTTTTTTGAGACAGAGTCTTGCTTTGTCATCTAGGCTGGAGTGCAGTGGCCTGATCTT
>NW_012114822.1:878006-888340 GCF_000951035.1 Colobus angolensis palliatus | reverse complement strand
CTCTGCCGCCTAGGCTGGAGTGCAGTGTCACGATCACAGCACCCTGCAACTTCAACCTCCGGGGCTCAAGCAAGGACAGTCAGTGACTGATTCTAGCCCAGTTTCTCCATTAGAATCTTCTGCTTGTCAATTATACAGACTCATGGGGCGCCGTCACCTCTCCCCCAACACCACCACTCAGACCTTTGGAATCAGGTCCGCAGGAATCTGAATTTTTATCTAGTGCCTTGGGTCATTCCTGTGACCAGCAAGTTGCAGCCTCCCGAGTAGTTGAGACCACAGAGCCGGCTAAGATGGGATGGATGGATGGACTGATTGATTGATTGAGACAGGGTCTTGCTCTGTCGCCCAGGCTGGAGTGCAGTGGTGCAATCACGGCTCACTGCAGCGGCCTTCCCCTCCCAGGCTCCAGCGATTCTCCCGCGGCAGCCTCTGGAGTAGCTGAGACCACAGACCTGGCTAGGATGGGACTTTTTTTTTTTTCTTTTTTTTAAATACGGGGAACAGGGAGGAGGAGAAGGTGCTCGTGCTCAGGCACACTTCAGGGCTGAAACAATTGTCCCAGAGATGAGGGCGAGGGGAAGGGGCCGGAGAGCAGAGGGAGACCAGGGAGCAGAACGAGGAGTCCCCAGGTGGGAGGACGGGGGTCTGCCCAGCTCGGCCCGGTAGTGAAGTAGGGGGGACGCCCTCCCGACCGAGAGCAAAGGAGGTGACGGCGGGGACGTCCGCCCCGTGACGAGGAGGGCCGCCCCGGGGCGACAGGACGCGGCCGCCCTTTGAAGGCGCAGCGGCGGCGCTGGGTCAGCCAGGTCAGCTCGTGGGGAGCGGCCGCCTGGGCGCTGCGGTCAAGCTCGCGAGTGGGCTTTAGCAGTTTCGGGCGCGCACGTGTGCGGCGGCTCCTGCCTCTGCGGAGCTGGCGCCCTGAAGAGCCTTACAGGAGGGTTTGGAGCCCCGGTTTATGTTTCCCCAGCCCCAGAACCCGAACCTGCTCCAAGTGCGCATCTGTGCGGCGACCGACGGGGGTGCAGCCCGGGGTCCACCGCAGGACCCCGGAGCAGCGTCTCCTGGAGCCTGTGCAGAGGCTGGGCTTCGCGAGGGAGGGGGTGCTGCCAGGGACCCCGCGCAGGCAAAAGGAGGATGCTACTGACACATTCTTTCTCGCAGTGCGCTTTAATTTCAACAAATCCTCCTTCCCCTTGTGTCCCCTTCTCCAGCTGCAAAATTAAAAGTATCCAGGACCGGGAGTGGTGGCTTGAGCCTGTAATCCCAGCACTTTGGGAGGCCGAGGCAGGAGGATCCCTTGAGACCAGGAGTTGGAAACCAGCCTGAGCAACACAGGGAGACCCTATCTCTACAATTAAAAAACAAAGCTAGTCCGCGGTGGTACATGCCTGTAGTCCCAGCTACTTGGGAAGCTGAGGCAGGAGGATCACTTGAGCCCAGTGGGTTGAGGCTGCAGTGAGCCATGATCATGCCACTGAACTCCAGCCTGGGTGACAGTGAGCCCCTGTCTCAAAATAAAATGGGAGACCTGTGGAAAGTGGATATGGCTCAGGCCAGGGACTAGGGTGAGGTTGTGTGTGCAAAATTTAAGGAGGGGTGTCAAAAAAAAAAAAAAAAACAGTACTCAACATAAATAATATTTTAGTGCAGTGTTTTTAAAAATACAAATTAATACAGACAAGTCATCATAAGCAAGAGATTTTTTAAAGTCTAGATAAAGACAGGATCAGGTTATTTATTTATTTACTTACTTATTTACTTATTTATTTTCGAGACAGAGTCTCACTCTGTCACCCAGGCTGGAGCACAGGAGTTGATAAGTAGCAGGCCCCCAACAAGCTCCACTCCTGACTTCATGCAGGCCTTCCTGGGTCCCACAGGCAGCCTGGGGAGGACCATGGCTCGTGGGTGGTTTTCCATGATGGAGGGGCTTTTGCTTAGGAAATAGGTTTACACTCAGAGGATGACTCGGACACCAGTTGCCTTGTCTTTGGAGGGAGGGGGAAGACCCCCTCGGCGTGCCTCTGGGACTGGACCTGAGGCTGAGAGCCCAATCTTTGGGGTGAAGCCACATTTGGGGCTGCCAAGACCTAGAGATGTAAAACGTGGGTGTTAGCCCACAAGGATTTCCATGCTTCACATGAAACGTGGCCCAGCCCCCACTGGGGGAGCCCACCCAAATTCCACGAAGGAGGAAGGTCCACATCACTCCTGCAGCCTCCCTGTCCCCTGGGCCCCTTTCTAGCCATGTTTCCTACAGTCATTTTCAAGAAAGACACCTGGATTTATGGAAAACGGAACTTTGGAATCCTGACCTCGACCACTGTCATCTGCTTCTAGATGGTCATTTTGCTCTGTGGTCAGAGATACCACATTAGACTTTTGAGGAAAATGATGACTTGGTTTTTGCATCACTCTGAAGGTCAGACACCCACATCCTCTTAAACTTGTGCGTCTCTTTGGAGTCCCATAGGGTGACATGGAACCCTGCTTGACAGAGACAGCATGTGCCACAGAGGAGTTTCATAACATGCCCTGAGGGACCTGCTTCCTCTCCTTCCACCCTGACATCTGTTGGTATATGCTCTCAGCAAAGGGAAAGCCCTTTATTGTTATTTTTTGAGACAGGGTCTCACTCTGTTGTATAGGCTAGACTGCAGTGACACAATCTTGACTCACTGCAGCCTCAACCTGCTGGGCTCAAGCAGTCTTCCCACCTCAGCTTCCCAGCAGCTGGGACTACAGGCATGAACCATATGCCTGGCTGGAAAGCCACTTTAGAAATGTTTAAACACACACACATGCACACACGCACACACACACGCAAACACACACACGCACACGCACGCACACACACACGCAAAGTGGAACATAAAGAAACGGGCTTCAAGGCTGGACACAGTGGCTCATGCCTGTAATCCCAGCAATTTGGGAGGCCAAGGTGAGCAGACCACTTGAGGCCAGGAGTTCCAGACCAGCCTGGACGACACAGTGAGACCCCGCCTCTCGTTATGTCTCTAGAGACATAGATATATGTATACAGATAAATAGATATAGATATAGACAGATATATCTATAGATATAGATAGGCATATCTATATAATCCTATCTTTATAAATATAATAAAATTTAAAAAGAAATGGGTTTCCAAGCTGCCCGAAGCTGGCCACTTCCCGTGTATTAATCGTGATGACTTACAGAAATTTCCCAGCATTGCCCAGCAAGGATGTGGACTTACAGTCCCGGTAGACAATTCTGGCAAAAACTCTGGACTTGGACGTGAACGGGCCTTGGCCTGGGGAGCCTTTAAGGAGAATCTTTGGGGTTCTCCGCAGTGCTGAAGGAAGCCCATCCCAGTTCTTTCACATTTGCTTGGAATAGCTGGATGCTCCATGATCTCTGATGAGTCAGGGCCTTTTGAATTTATTTTACATTTATTTTGAAAAAACTTGGATTTGGCCCCACATGGTGGCTCACACCTGTAATCCCAGCAGTTTGAGAGACTGATGAGGGTGATCACCTGAGGTCAGGAGTTCAAGACCAGCCTGATCAAAATGACTAAAGCCTGTCTCTAGTAAAATTACAAAAAATTGCTGGACGTGGTGGCATGCACCGGTAATCCCAGCTACTAGGGAGGCTGAGGTGGGAGAATTGCTTGAACTGGGAGGCGGAGGTTGCAGTGAGCCTAGATGGTGCCACTGCAGATCTCATGCAGAGCAAGACTTTGTCTCAAAAAAAAAGAAAGAAGGAAGGAAGAAAGGGAAAGAAGAAGGAAAGAAAGAAGGAAAGAAAGAAAGATAGAAAGAAAGAAAGAAAGAGAGAAAGAAAAAAGAAAAAGAAAGAAAGAAAGAAAGAAAGAAAGAAAGAAAGAAAGAAAGAAAGAAAGAAAGAAAGAAAGAGAAAAAGAGAAGGGGGAGGGAGGGATGGAAAGCAAGAAAGCAAGAAGGAAGGAAGGAAGAAAGGAAGGAAGGAAGGAAAGGAGGGAAGGAAGGAAGGAAGGAAGGAAGGAAGAAAGAGAAAGAAACTGGGATTTGGCTGAAGCCATCCCTCATTCACTCTAGACTGTAAAACTCCATTTGCCCAGCAGTTGAGTTTAAAAGAAAGGAACATAAAATCATGCTCTTTTGTTTAATGTTGCTTTACTCTTTCCAGCAAATGTGTCTGTGGGTGGAAGTAGATGGATCACAGACCCACAGTGTGAGGCTGAGATTCTGCAGCATTGGGTGACTCGTTGGGGCCCCACAACCACACAAGCATCTAGGGGTGTTCTGCGCCTGTTTTGTTTTCAGGTAGATGGGTGGACGCGGCCTCAGGAGGACCTGCAAAGGGCAGAAGAAACATTACAAGAGAGTTGAGGCTGAGTGTGGTGGCTCACGCCTGGAATCCCAGCACTTTGGGAGGCTGAGGCGAGAGGATCATTTGAGCCCAGGAGCTCGAGATCAGCCTGGGAAACATAGTGAGACCCTGTCTCTACGAAAAATAAAAAAATTAGCCGGGCATATTAGTGCATGTTTGTAGTCCCAGCCACTCAGGACGCCGAGGCAGGAGGATTGCTTGAGCCCAGGAGTTTGAGGCTGCAGTGAACCATGAATGCACTACCACACTCTGGTCTGGGCAACAGAGCCAGACCCTGCCTCAAAAGAAAGAGCTGTAGCAGAAAATACTGACCTCCTAAATTGGCCTACCCTGGGGGCCAGGAGAGCTCCTGCCAAGATCACCCTCAGTCTAGACACCACTGATGCAGCCTCTGCCCTGCGCGAACCTCGGGTATTTCATCTTCTTGCCTGAATTTCCACCCCATGGGAAGAGAGTGGCGGCTTCAGTCTCCTGGACGCTTGCTGAAACCCTTCCCACTCTACTGGGCACTGGATCATTATCGAGGACAGTGACCCCTCCTAACTAGGGCAGGTGAAACACCCAGCCAAAATCAGATTTGAGTTTCAGGTTATTTATTTATGTATTTGTTTGTTTATTTAATTTAGAGACAGGGTCTCACTCCGTCGCCCAGGCTGCAGTGCAGTGGTGCATTCTCAGCTCACTGCAGCCTCGAACTCCTGGGCTCAAGTGATCCTCCTGCCTCAGCCTCCTAAGTGGCTGGAACTACAGGTGCACGTTACCATGTCCAGTTAATTTTTTAATTTTTTGGAGAGACAGGGTCTCACTGTATTTCCCAGGCTGGTCTTGAACTCCTGGACTCAAGCTATCCTCCTGCCTCCACCTCCCAGAGTGCTAGGATCACAGGCATAAGCCTCGCGCCCAGCCTTGAAGGAGACATTTTTCAATAAGTGTCACTCATTGTGTTCCTAGACATGAATGAGGGTCCATCTTAGCATCCGCTAGAATTGATGAACACCTGGATGGCAGAAGGTTGGCCAGGTCTGGACTTCACAGTCTCTGCCTAAAGCTGCACTCCTTTGCCTCGTGTGTTTTGGACAGTTCAAGAGGAGGTGGTGGCCCAGGCATTAGTACCAAAACAATCTGGGGAGAGCTGGGGCTGACTTCCTGTGACAGAGATGGCTGAGCACAGGCATGGAGGTGGGAGGAGGAAGAAGCTCCTAGAAGGCCAGGGAGCCCCATCCCCTCCATTCACGCTATTCTAGGATCAAGCTTTTTAGGAAACCTAGAAACAGATCTTTTTTTTTTTTTTTTTCTTCAGACAGAGTCTGGCTCTGTCACCCAGGCTGGAGTGCAGTGGCACAATCTCGGCTCACTGCAGCCTCTGCCTCCTGGTTCAAGTGATCCTTGTGCCTCAGCCTCCCAAGTAGCTGGGACTACAGCTGCACACCACCGGGCCTGGCTTATTTTTGTATTTTTAGTAGAGACGGGGTTTCACCATATTGGCCATCCTGGTCTTAAACTCCTGGCCTCAAATGATCTGCCTGCCTCACCCTCCCAAAGTGCTGGGATTACAGACATGAACTATATGGTGCCCTACTAGAAACAAGAAAGTGTTTCTTTCTCTTCTTTTTCTTTTCTTTTTTTTTTTTGAGACAGAGTTTCGCCCTTGTTGCCTAGGCTGAAGTGCAATGGCACAATCTCGGTTTACCACAACCTCTGCCTCCCAGGTTCAAGTGATTGTCTTATTCTCCTGCCTCAGCCTCCTGAGTAGCTGAGATTACAGGCATGTGCCACCATGTCTGGCTAATTTTGTATTTTTAGTAGAGATGGGGTTTCTCCATGTTGGACCCGTCTCAGCCTCCCAAAGTGCTGGGGTTACAGGCCTGAGCCACTGTGCCCGGTCAAAAGTCTTTCTCTTAAATGATTTACCCACTTACGGATAACAACAATCACATCAACTATAATTTATTTCAACCTCACTAGTTGGACATATGTAATAATTCGTACATTCATGTTGTAAAAAAAGTTTCACCAAGCAAGAACAATGAGAGGGAAAACATTTAATTTATATAAGAGAAAAACATGTTTTTCGTGATTTTAGAAGCCCTCATTTGTATATCAGTAATTTAATACTGATTTAAATGATCCTTCTTTGTTCCCTAAATAAATCTGCCAGAGTCTCTAGGGCGCAAGAGTCTATTTTCTTCTACTATGGGTTTCTATCCAGTTTTAAGGGTACTATAACTTAAGGAGTTTAGGGGAAAAAAAGAATATCTGTTTCTAGGTTTCCTAAACTCAGGGGTCCCCAGATCTTGGGCCATAGACTGGTCCGTGGCCTGTTAGGGACCAGGCCGCACAGCAGGGGATGAGCTGGTGGCGGGGGTGGGGGTAGGGGGGTCCAGGGCGGGGACTGAGTGAAGCTTCATCTGTATTTGCAGCTTCTCCCCATTTCTTGCATTACCGCCTGAGCTCCGCGTCCTGTCAGATCAGCGGCGGCTTCAGATTCTCATAGGAGCATGAACCCTATTATGAACTGCGCGTGCAAGGGATCTAGATTGCACGCTCCTTATGAGCATCTAATGTCTGATGATCTGAGACAGAACAGTTTCATCCCGAAACCAACTCCCCCGCCCCCGGCCGTGGAAAAATTGTCTTCCACAAAACTGGTCTTGGGTGCCAAAAAGGTTGGGGACCTCTGCTATAACTCACTTTCTTCTAAAAATCAAAGGGGATCAGAATATGCCACCCTGGCTGGGCTTGGTGGCTCACGCCTGTAATCCCAGGACTTTGGGAGGCCGAGGTGGGTGGCCCACCTGAGGTCAGGAGCTCAAGACCAGCCTGGCCAATGCAGTGAAGCCCCATCTCTACAAAAATACAGAAATTAGCCGGGCATGATGGCAGGTGCCTGTAATCCCAGCTACTTGGGAGGCTGAGTCAGGAGAATCACTTGAACCCTGGAGGCAGAGGTTGCAGTGAGCCAAGATTGTACCACTGCACTCCAGCTTGGGTGACAGAGCAAGACTCCATCTCAAAAAACAAAACAAAACAGGCCCAGGTGCGGTGGCTCACACCTGTAATCCCAGCACTTTGGGAGGCCAAGGTGGGTGGCCCACCTGAGGTCAGGAGTTCAAGACCAGCCTGGAAACGTGGTGAAACCCCATCTCTACAAAAATACAGAAATTAGCCAGAATCCCAGCTACTTGGGAGGCTGAGGCAGGTGAATCACTTGAACCCTGGAGGCAGAGGTTGCAGTGAGCCAAGATTGTACCATTGCACTCCAGCCTAGGTGACAGAGCAAGACTCTGTCTCAAAAAACAAAACAAAACAGGCCCAGGTGTGGTGGCTCACGCCTGTAATCCCAGCACTTTGGGAGGCTGAGGCAGGTGGATCACAAGGTCAGGAGAGCGAGACCACCCTGGCTAACACAGTGAAACTCAATCTCTACTACAAATACAAAAAATTAGCTGGGTGTGGTGATGGGCACCTGTAGTCCCAGTTACTTGGGAGGCTGAGGCAGGAGAATGGCTTGAACCCTGGAGACAGAGCTTGCAGTGAGTGGAGATCACGTCACTGCCCTCCAGCCTGGGCGACAGAGCAAGACCTCGTCTCAAAAAAAAAAAAAAAAAAGAATATGTCCACCCTAAAATGTGCCATTTTGACATAAGGAGTATTTTTCGCTGAAGGCCGTTGAGGAAAAGCAGACACAGGAAGAGCTCTCTGCCCATCCCTATCTGCCTAAAAGCAGAGTGTACATGTTCCCTGGGAAGCTGTTCCCCTCTCTATTGTACCAGGAAGGGAGAACCACCTTTGTCATGGAGATGGCGCTGAGATGAGTTGACATAAACAAACCTTACTAAATACCCCTTACCTTCCATCGCTTCCCCCATATTCCCACAGTTTACAGCCCCTACAGGCCCATACTTCTTTTCCTGTCTTGTCACTTCTCCACATCTTATCACTCTTTGTTAAAATGCTACAGAAGCTCCCCACATTTAACCACCTCTTTGCGTCTTCATTTCTTTTCTATGAAGGCCTCTGGGCATGAAAAAAATGAAAATATTAACATCAAATGAAATTCAGCAGGCCAGGTGTGGTGGCTCACACCTGTAATCCCAGGACTTTGGGAGGCTGAGGCAGGTGGATCACTTGAGGTTGGGAGTTTGAGACCAGCCTGGCCAACATGGTGAAACCCCATCTCTACTAAAAATATAAAAAATTAGCCAGGTGTGGTGGCACACACCTGTTATCCCAGCTACTAAGGAGGCTGAGGCTGGAGAATCACTTGAACCCGGCAAGTGGAGGTTGTAGTGAGTTGAGATTATGTCACTGCACTCCAGCCTGGGTGATAGAGTGAGACCCTGTCTCAAAAAATAAACATAAATAAAATTTGGATGCTTTTTCTCCTGTTAACCTGTCTTTTGTCAATCTAATTCACGTGACCCAGGAACATAATATAAGAATGTAGAGGAAGGTTTTTTCCTTTCTTACAGTTTTCTCTAATTAGATGAAAGATTGATGTTTCTATAATTTAATCTGATCTGGAAGATTTTATGACACAATAAATGATTTTGGGAAAGAAACATCTGATTATCACCATAGCATGGATCCAACTTGGAAGATTCTTCCTAGAACTGGTTGTAGTCACCCAGCACCTCAAGAATATTCGTTTCCTGGCCAGGCACAGTGGCTCATGCCTGTAATCCCAGCATGTTGGGAGGCTGAGGCAGGCAGATCACAAGGTCAGGGGTTCGAGACCAGCCTGGCCAACATGGTGAAACCTCATCTCTACTAAAGATATAAAAAATTAGCCGGGCTTGGTGGGGCATGCCTGTAATCCCAGCTACATGGGAAGCTGAGGCAGGAGAATCTCTTGAACCCAGGAGGCAGAGGTTGCAGTGAGCCAAGATTGCTCCATTGCACTCAAGCATGGGTGACAGGACGAGACTCCATCTCAAAAAAAAAAAAAAAGAAAGAATATTAGTTTCCTGCCTCTAGAGACAAACAGATAAGAGATATTTTCTAACTGCAGAGACTTGCAAGTTTAAAACAAACAAACAAAAGCAACATGAATGCTGTTCTTCCTCGGGGAATTTTCTTCCCATCTGCCAGGTGATTCACCCGCCTGGCTTCTGTAACTGTCTGTGCTAATTGGTCATCACTTGCTGATAGTAACCAAGCCCTTATTCCTGATCCTGGGGAGGAGACAATGTGAAAGTGTGAGAAGGAAGTGGCTTAATGCTTTCTCAAAAAGAGGTTGGGGAGGAACCGAAACAGTAAGCCAGGGAGTCGTCAGCATGCCTTTGTCCTCCTCCTCCTCGTCATCACTGTGATACCTGCTTGTGTTCACCATGGCCCAGCACCAAAGCAGGTACTTCATATGCTTCTTCTCGCAGCCACAGGGGATCAGTATCCCTCTTGGGACACCACCTCTATCCAGGACACCAAGACAACAGTTCCAGGGACCAGCCATGTCCAGTGTGCTAATGTATGTCTTCCTGTCTACGGAGAAGAGAAGATTCCAGGTGGTTACCAGGCCCAAAGAGAAGATGAACCAACTCAGGGCTATTTTTGGCTTCTCAGAAAAGACGAAGAGTTCCCAGAAATAATTAATTCACTCATTCAACAAATATTCAGAGCACCTGTAATTTGCAGGTACTATGATAGGTGCAGGGATGAACTAGTCAGAGATGGTCCTTCCCTCACTAGAAATGGAGTCAGCCCTGGCCGGGCTGTAATCCCAGCACTTTGGGAGGCTGAGGCAGGCAGATCACCTGAGGTCAGAAGTTCAAGAACAGCCTGGTCAACACGGTGAAACCCCATCTCTAATAAATATACACAAATTAACCAGGCATGGTGGCACACGCCTGTAGTCCCAGCTACTTGGAAGACTGAAGCATGAGAATCGCTTGAACCCGGGCAACAGAGGTTGCAGTGAGCCAAGATCACACTACTGCACTCCAGCCTGGGGGATACAGCGAGACTCTGTCTCAAAA
>NW_012114822.1:874760-877956 GCF_000951035.1 Colobus angolensis palliatus | reverse complement strand
GAAAGAAAGAAAGAAAAGAAAAGATAAATACCTGAGACTGGGTAATTTATAGAGAAAAGGGGTTTAATTGGCTCATGCTTCCGCAGCCTCAGGAAACTTACAATTATGGTGAAAGGCGAAGAGGGAACAGGCATGTCGCATGGCTGGAGCAAGAGAAAGAAGGAGAGTGGGGAGGTGCCACACACTTAGCCAGGCGTGGTAGCAGGTGCCTATAATCCCAGCTACTCAGGAGGCTGAGGCAGGAGAATCGCTTGAAAGTGGGAGGAAGAGGTTGTAGTGAGCCGAGATTGCTCCACTGCACCCCAACCTGGTCACAGAGTGAGACTCCATCTCAACTAACAAACAAACAAAAATTAAGAGATTTTTTTAGGCGATTTTTAAAAGCTCATCAGCTATTGTTATTGTTAGTGTATTTTATGTGTGGCCCAAGACAATTCTTCCTCTTCCAATGTGGCCCAGGGAAGCCAAAAGATTGGACACCCTTGCTCTAAACCCAGGACAAGATCAAAGAGAGTAGAGGAGGACTGTGACACAGAAGAGCCTACCCACTATCTGGAGCTGGAGCTAACAAAAGTGTGAGACTTGGGCCAGGCGTGGTGGCTCACACCTGTAATCCCAGCACTTTGGGAGGCTGAGGTGGGTGAATCACCTGAGGTCAGGAGTTTGAGACCAGCCTGGCCAACATGGTGAAACTTCATCTCTACTAAAAACACACACAAACAAATTAGCCGGGTGTGGTGATGGGTGCCTGTGGTCCCAGCCGCTTGGGAAGCTGAGGCAGGAGAATTGCTTGAACCCAGGAGGCAGAGGTTGCAGTGAACCAAGTTCGTGTCATTGTACTCCAGCCTAGGCAACAAGAGCAAAACTCCATCTCAAAAAGAAAAGAAAAGAAAAGAAAAGAAAATGTGAGATTCTCAGCTGTGCAGAACTGCTCCTGAGCTCACATGGCTCCCTTCCTCAGGACATTTTCGAAGCCAACAATGTTATATCTATCAGGGAGGAAAACCTTTCTTCTACCCTCTTAGGTTCAGCAGCTGAGGTCCGCAAATTAGACTGACAAGAGACAGATTAACAGAGGAAAAGGCATACAAATTTTATTTGATGTTCATATTTCAACAGAGGGTGCCATCGAGGAAGAGGCACAGGATGGCCTGTGCCACTGGGAACCCAGGGGTGCCCAGGGAGAAGCCACAGCTTCTGGAGACATGGGGCTATGTTCTCTCTACGAGAAAAGAAATGAGTCACCAGGGTTGGGAAGTCACCACAAAGGGGAGTGGCCAAGCTGACTGCCTCTGACATGGCCATGAGGGATGTGCTGTCGGCTTGGAGTGTCACCTGAGGTGGCCACTCAGCAGCCTTCCTGCTGATACTGTCCACCCAGCGGCCACTGCTCCTTGTGGCACCACTAGAAGACTGTAGAGTCCTGGGCCCCACCCTGGAGGAAGCAGAGTTCAGGGTTTCCCTAACTTTTTCCTGCAGATGTTGGAACAGTTGAAAGAGAAGATGAGGAAGATGAATGGCTGATTATTTGGATTTTGACCTCCTTAAGATACCAGAATAAAAAGGCTCTTAGTGGAGCACATGGGCAAGGGACAAGAATGTGTTTGCCCAAGGACTGGCAGTGCACGGAGCAAGCTTTAAACTGCATATTGCAGAGGAGGCAGGATACTCCAGGACTCCATGGCTTGGGCTGCTGTGGAGGACAGCCGTGCAGCATAGAAAGTCCTAGAAGATGGAAAGGGACTGGTGATTCCTGTGGGGAACAGTTAGCATAGAGGTAAAAAATAATACATGAGGCCCCAAGTAGGGACTCACGGGTCAGAGGTCTCAGAGGTTGTGGAATGAGACTGAGAATGAAGTCGCTGGAGCAAGATGGTGTCCCACTCAAAACGGGGAGAGCCGACTGTGAGTCTAAGGCAAGTGGTATAAAGAGGGACTTACAGTGACCACGAGAGAAGGACAGAAGTTCTGCTGTTATCAGAGCAGACCGGCACACAGAAGGAATTCTGTCCAGATTTAGACAGAGTTCCCTGGATGGGCAGTGATATGATTCGACTGTGTCCCCACCCAAATTTCATATTGAATTGTAGCTCCTGTAATCTCCACATGTCATGAGAGGGACCAGGTGGAGGTAATTTAATCATGGGGTGACTTCCCCCATCCTGTTCTCATGATAGTGAATAAGTCTCACAAGATCTGATGGTTTTATAAAGGGCAGTTCCCCTGCACGCACCCTCTTGCCTGCCGCCATGTAAGACATGCCTTTGCTCCTCCTTCACATTCTGCCATGATTGTGAGGCCTTCCCAGTCATGTGGAACTGTGAGTCCATTAAACCTCTTTTCCTTTATAAATTACCCAGTCTCTGGTATGTCTTTACTAGCAACGTGAGAACAGACTAATACAGGCAGAGAGCAGAGCCCCGGAGTGAGGCATCTGCTGAGAGCTGCTATTTATCAGAATCAGATTCCTTCACCTACCTGTGTCCATGGAGCAACAGCTATGAGCCAGGCCCTGTGATACATGCTGGGGTCACAGTGGTGAACAAGATAGACCTCATGATCCTTTTCCCCCAAGAGCTGACATTTGGTTGCAGGAGGCAAGCAAAAGCAAACACCAAACAAGTCAACAGACCGATAAATGCAATAATTGCAAGTTAGCTCCGGTATTCTGAAGAAACAGGGACTAAGATGGGGAAAGACTGAGGGGGACCTACAGAAGGAAGGGTCAGCAGGGGAAGCCCTTGGAGGATGGAAACTTCACCCCAAGACCTAAAGCAAGAGAAGAAGCTAGCTAAGCAAAAGGGAGCCAGAGCAGCAGGTGCAAAAGTCCTGGGGTAGGAAACAGTTGGGCATGTTTAAGGAACAGAAAGAACAGTGTGGAAGTGGAATGGGATGAGGTTGGGGAGAAGGATAGGGGCTTTCAGAGTTCTTGGCAGGAAGGAAACATGATCTGCTTTGTGTTTTAAGAAGGCCCTTTTTTCCCGGCTCTGTGGCTCACACTTGTAATCCCAGCACTTTGGGAGGCCAAGGCAGGCAGATCACAAGTGAGGTCAGGAGTTTGAGACCAGCCTGGCCAACATGGTTAGTAGAAACCCCATCTCACTAGCCGGGCGAGGTGGCGGGCGCCTGTAGTCCCAGCTACTCAGGAGGCTGAGGCAGGAGAATGGCGTGAACCCGGGAGGCGGAGCTTGCAGTG
>NW_012114822.1:870088-873710 GCF_000951035.1 Colobus angolensis palliatus | reverse complement strand
AAAAAAAAAAAAAAGAGAGAGAGAAAGAGCAACCATTTTGCTGTTATGTGGAAACCAGATTGTGGAGGGCTTCTGACAAACTCTTGACTTGCCTGGTTAACAATTTCAAGTCTCCCAGGGACTGGCCACCATGTGGAGGGGCCATTAGCCAAGCAGAAATGATAGAAACTTGGAAGTTAGTAACTACGTAATCTGAGGGTTTGTTCCTAGAAGGATAACATGGACAGGGCTGGGTGTGTTTTCAAATCTTCAGCATGGGAGATTTCAAAAGACATTGAAGAGACATGTGATTCTGAGATGTGCATCTCAAAAGGGGAGACCCAGGCCAGGCTTGGTGGCTCACGCCTGTAATCCCAGCACTTTGGGAGGCTGAAGGTGGGCAGATCACGAGGTGGTAAGTTCGAGACCAGCCTGACCAACATGAGAAACCCCATGTCTACTAAAAATACAAAATTAGTCAGGCGTGTTGGCGCATGCCTGTAATCCCAGCTACTCAGGAGGCTGAGGCAGAAGAATCACTTGAACCTGGGAGGTGGAGGTTGCGGTGAGCTGAGATCGCGCCATTGCACTCCAGTCTGGGCAACAAGAGCAAAATTCTGCCAAAAAAAAAAAAAAAAGGAGATTCATTCAGAAGAGTTGAAATTCTGATTGTGTAATTACACAGGACTTATTTCCAATGAGGGGAAAATCGTCAGTGACTGACTATAAACATCATTCCAGAGGAGAGCTGAGATTGTTAAGGGATAGGTTACTACAAAGGAAAGAAAGGTACCTTAAACATGGACAAATATAAGAAACAGATGGACATCTCAGAAGAATCATCTCAGGAATCCAAAGCACAATAGAACGATTCAGGACAACATAAAGGCAAGAAGGGAGGGAGGGCCAGTGGGGACAAAGGTGCAGCATTGCTGGGAGGCATGGGGAAAGGAGATTTCCTCTTCTTGCATGTTGTTTCTGCATTTGTATCAGGGGAGATCTTCGGGCAAACATGGCGCATGTCACCATTCACAATGAGTGAGCCACAAACCTGCCCCACTGGAGAGCAGGTCACCTGTCATGTAGGCGACTGAATGGACAGCCAGGAGACTTTGCTATCTGCAGCTCCCCGCCCTCCAACACACGCACCTGATGCCAGGTGACAGTGCAGGTGTTACAGTGCGCTGTGATACAGACATGTGGAAAATAGCAAGACCACAGGCTCTCCCTAAAGAGGGTTTGCCTTTTTTTTTAATTTTTATTATTATTTTTTTCAAGACAGAGTCTTGCTCTGTCACCCAGGCTGGAATGCAGTGGCGCAACTTGGCTCACTACAACCTCCACCTCCCCGGTTCAAGCGATTTTTCTTCCTCAGCAATAGCTGGGACTACAGGCACCCGCCACCACACTGGCTATTTGTGTGTGTGTGTGTATTTTTAGAGAGATGGGGTTTCACCATATTGGCAAGGATGGTCTCAAACTCCTGACCTTGTGATCCACCCGCCTTGGCCTCCCAAAGGGCTGGGATTATAGGTGTGAGCCACCACACCCGGCCATATCCTTTATTTTTGGCATCCCAATATCAGTTGTGGCTGCCTCTGTGAGTTGGAAGCTGTGTTGGGAGGCAGCCCTCACCTTCCTGAACAAAAGTCTAAGGAGACTGCACTCTCCTCCCTGGTGGCCAGGGAGTGGGGCGTGGCTCTGAGACCTGGCGGATCGATGCGCTTGACTGCACAGGTGGACGCAGGGACTGTTGAGGATTTTGCCCATGGAGGTTTTGCAGGCAGCAGCAAAGCTACCACCCTGTCCCTTGAATGGGCACAGCCCAGACCCTGTCTCCTGCAGCTAGTCCCCCTGATCCCTGCCTGGTTTTTCTTCCTCTGTTTAACACTCTTTATTTTGAAATAATGATAAATTCACGGCTGGGCTTGGTGGCTTACGCCTGTAATTCCAGCACTTTGGGAATCCGAGGCGGGTGGATCACCTGTGCTCAGGAGTTCAAGACCAGCCTGGCCAACATGGCGAAACACTGTCTCTACTAAAAATACAAATAGGAGCTGGGCATGGTGGCAGGTGCCTGTAATCTCAGCTACTCAGGAGGGTGAGGCGGGAGAATCGCTTGAACCTGGGAGGCGGAGGTTGCAGTGAGCCAAGTTGTGCCACTGCACTCCAGCCTAGGTGACAGAGCGAGACTCTATCTCAAATAAATAAATAAATAAATAAATAAATAAATAAATAAATAAATAAAAAGTTATAAATTCACAGGAGGTTATAAGGATCATACAGAGTTCCTGTGTGGCTATAACTTTCCCCAGTGGATGTATCTCACGTAGATATAGCACAATACAAGGACCAGAAAAAGGGCTTGTATGACATGTGTACTGCCCTGGCTGTTTTTAAAGCCTGGCTCGGGGACTTACTACTGGTTGATGCCCCATCCAATATCCTTCCAATAAATTGTCATTCTGTCTACATTAGCCAGAGTCCGTTTTGCTCTCTGTCACTAGGAGCCGTGAGTGGTCTGGTTAGGATTGGAAAGGTTAATACAACCTAAAAGTCTGGAGACCTCACAGCGCCACTAAGGAATGGAGAGTGAGAAGGAGGGCTCCTAGATCCAGACCTCAGGCCTGGGGGACAGTAAGACAAGAAGCTGAAGCGGAAGCTCATGAAGGATGCGTCTGGACTTTCCTCGGTGAGCAGGGGGACCTGTCAGAGGTTTCGGAGATGAGGCTGGCAAGATCAAAGAGGCCTCTGGCCGCAGAGCGAGGGCTGGGTTGGAAGCGTGGGATTGGGAATTGATGATAAATCGTCCAGAGACATCGACAGGGCATGAGAGGAGGAGATGATTTAGGAATGATTCAGACGTAGACCTGGCAGGCCTGGGACTTGATTAGGAGGAGGAGGAAGAGGAGGGAAAAGAGGGAGGAGGAGGAGGAAGAGGAGGAGGGCGGGTAGAAGGGGCTAAAGGGTTTTGAGTCACAGACTCCAGCTTCATCTTCACTGCAGATTAAATGATTGAATTTCAAGGCTTCCAGGAAATGGAAGGCCACTCCTCCAGAGACCTTGGGCCCGGCTTTATCAGCGGCAGCAGCAGCAGCGCTTGCGTATTAAACGGGATTCTGTCCCGCCTGTGAACCTGAAAGGCTCATTCGGGCAGTGTACCGCTGCCTCTGTGTGTGTGCGCTGTCTTTGGAACCAGAGGTTTGGTGGGATCTGCTGAGGTTTGCCAGCACTGCTGATAATCCCCTTTTCCTCCATGTGGGTTTATAACAATAATGACGAGAGCTAACATTTCTGAAGCGTTTCCTCTGTGCCAGACACTTTGCTAAGTGCCTCACGCCTTTCAACTTCTATTTAATCATCGCTGTTCTAGGAGGCAGTACAGTGTGTGATCGCCCTGTTTTCCACTGCAGTATGGGAATCAGGCAGACTGAGACCGAACGTCATTTTCTTTTGTTTTCTTTATCATCTTTAATTGACCCCAAAATAATTATACATGTTCATGGGGTACAATGTGAGGTTTTAATACGTGCATACAATGTATAGTGATCAAATCAGCGTAATTAACTGTCACCTCACACATTCATCATTTCTTTGTGTTGGGAAACTTTGAAACAAAGTTTTGTTTTTTTTTTTTTTGAGA
>NW_012114822.1:863861-866348 GCF_000951035.1 Colobus angolensis palliatus | reverse complement strand
GAGGGAACTTGCGGGTTCTCCCCAGGTTAGAAAGTCGCAGGCAGCACTTTGCCACTAGAAAGGAAAGAAAGTTACCTAAACACGGACAAATACAAGAAACTGGTAGATATCTCAGAAGAATCATCTCAGAAATACAGAGCATGATCGAGGGGATTTTTTTTTTTTTTTTTTTTTTGAGACTGAGTTTATCTCTTGTCACCCAGGCTGGAGTGTAGTGGTGTGATCTCGGTTCACTGCAAACTTTGTCCCCCAGGTTCAAGCAATTCTCCTGCCTCAGCCTCCTGAGTAGTTGGGATTACAGGCATGCGCCACCATGCCCAGCTAATTTTGTATTTTTAGTAGAGACGGGATTTCTCCATGTTGGTCAGGCTGGTCTAGCACTCCCGACCTCAGGTGATCCTCCCGCCTCGGCCTCCCAAAGTGCTGGGATTACAGGCGTGAGCCATCGCGCCCGGCAGAAGGGAAATTTAAAAACAATTAGGGAAAAATAACACTGGGCCTTACTGTGAAGACAGTTTCCTGTCCACTCTGATCACTGAGGACTGGGCAGAGCTTGCATAGAAAGTGGGCCCAGTTCCTTCTCCAAGACGCACTTTTTTTTTTTTTTTGAGATGGAGTCTCACTCTTGTTCCCCAGGCTGGAGTGCAATGGCGCGATCTTGGCTCACTGCAACCTCTGCCTCTCGGATTCCAGTGATTCTCCTGCCTCAGCCTCCCAAGTAGCTGGGAATACAGGTGCCCACCACCACGCCTGGCTAATTTTGTATTTTTAGAAGAGATGGGGTTTCATTATGTTGCCCAGGCTGGTCTCGAACTTCTGGCTCAAGTGATCCGTCCATCTCGGTCTCCCAAAGTGCTGGGATTATAGGCATGAGCCATCACACCTGGCGGCGATGCATTGATCAGGATATCAGCCTGGTCTTAGGGAAAGGGTAAAGAGAGGTCACCAGAGTCTCCCAGCCCAGGACCCGCCCCCAGAGATGCCTTCCTAGCTAGGGACACAAAAGGGCTGATGTGTTTGTGAGGCTGGTAACGGTGCTTTGCCAACAAGCTGAAGACAGTGTTGATGGAGGGAGAGGAGGGTCCCAGTGTCAGAAGCTACAAGGACCACAGGGTGTGAGAACTGGGGGTGATCAAAAGCCTTCAGAGCAATAAAAGTGAAGAGGAAGTTACAGAAATGCAAGTTGTTAGGGAGGCAGGATGAACAAGGCTTGGTCTGACCCCTGAGAGGTGGGGATGATGGGGACTCATGGGATCATGAGCTGCTCATCGAGACCCAAACAGACAAGGTGGAGAGACAGAAAGATCAGTTTTGAATTTAGCTGTTTGGCCCCCTGGGTCACCAGGGGAGAGATACTTACTAGAAATGCACATTGAATCATCCACATGTTCATGCAGCAAATATTTATCACACACCTGATGTATGCCAGGAGCTCTCCTAAGTGCTGGGGATGTCTCGGGAGAAAAACAACTGAGTCAATTCCTGCCTGCATGAGGTTTGGAATCTAGTGGGGGAGACTGACATACAACCACCATTTACTTACATAAAGTAAACAGTGATGACAAACTGCTCTAGGTGCCATGAGAGAGACACTGGGGGCTCGCGAAGGGTGTCTAATGGAGAGGAGGCGACCATAGCAAGGGGAGGCAAAGACACTCTAGGCAGAAGAGAGGACCCGGACCGCACAGGCAAGGGCTCCGCGGACCTGGACCGCACAGGCAAGGGCTCTGTGGCAGAAAGAGGATGGTGTGCCGGGCACTGTGGCTCCAGCCTGTAATCCCAGAACTTTCGGAGGCTGAGGAGGGGATATCGCCGCCAGGTGCGGTGGCTCATGCCTATAATCCCAGCACTTTGGGAGGCCGAGGTGGACGGATCACTTGAGCCAGAAGTTCGAGACCAGCCTGGGCAACATAATGAAACCCCATCTCTTCTAAAAATACGAAATTAGCCAGGCATGGTGGTCACTTGAGATCAGGAGTTCGAGACCAGCCTGGCCAACATGATAAAACCTCGTCCCTAAAGAAAATACAAAAAAAAAAAAAAAAGGCCGGGCACGGTGGCTCATGCCTGTAATCCCAGCACTTTGGGAGGCCGAGGCTGGCGGATCACCTGAGGTCAGGAGTTCGAGACCAGCCTGGCCAACATGGTGAAACACTGTCTCTACTAACAATACAGAAATTAGCTGGGCGTGGTGGCGTGCGCCTGTAGTCCCAGTTACTTGGGAGGCTGAGGCAGGACAATCGCTTGAACCCAGGAGGCAGAGGTTGCAGTGAGCTGAGATCACGCCACTACACTCCAACCTGCGTAACGGAGTGACACCCCATCTCAAATAAATAAATAAATATATATTTAAATAAATAAAGGATTCATGCGAGGACTGAGAGGAGGCTCTGGAAATAGTTCAGCTGAGAAATTCCAGTAACGTGGACTACAGCAATGGCTGTGGAGAGAGAGACAGGAGGGATTTGAACAATGCTGTATTTTGGA
>NW_012114822.1:852254-863566 GCF_000951035.1 Colobus angolensis palliatus | reverse complement strand
TTCCTTCTTTCTTTCTTCCTTCCTTCCTTTTCTTTCCTTCCTTCCTTCCTTCATCTCTCCCTCCCTCCCTCCCTGCCCAACTCTCACTCTCTCTCTCTCTCTATCTTTCTCTCTTTCTCTCTCTTTCTTTTTTCTTTCTTCAGGGTCTTACTCTGTTTTCTGGGCTGGAGTGCAGTGGCACTGGGCTTAAGCAACCCTCCCACTTCAGTCTCCCATGTAGCTGGGATTGCAGACACGCACCACCATGCCCAACTAATTTTCATATATTTTTATAGAGACAAGGTCTCACCATATTGCCCAGACTGGTCTTGAGCTCCTGGGCTCAAGCAATCCACCCATCTAGGCTTCCCCTAGTGCTGGGATTACAGGTGTGAGTCACCAAGCCCAGTCAACTTTTATTTTCTTTTAGAGACAGGGTCTTTGTCTCCCAGGCTGGAGTGCAGTGGTGCAATCATAGTTCACTGTATCCTTGAACTCCTGGGCTCAAACAATCCTTCTGCCTCAGTCTCCTGAGTAGTTGGGACTTCAGGCAGGTTCCACCACATCTGGCTAATTTTTTTTTAGTTTTCTAGAGATGGGGTCTTGCTATGTTGCCCTGGCTGGTCTCAAACTCCTGGCCTCAAGCAATCCTCCTGCCTCAGCCTCCCAAAGTGCTGGGATTACAGGTGTGAGAGCCACTGTACCCATCTGAACTTTTAGAGCAATCAGAGAAGGGAGCCCAGGACACGGGCCTGTTGGCGGGGGTGCCCTGCTTTTGTGGAGAATAGGGTGGGGGGTCTCTGGGGAATGAGGTTGGAGGTGGCGGTTGAAACAATGTGTGAGAGAGGTTTCTTAGAGTAAGAGCCGGGTGTGGTGGTGGTGGTCATCCTGCAGAAAAGGAGAGGATGCTTCTAAATACTTGCAGGGAGACCATGTGTAAGAGTGTGGACTCGGCCGGGCATGGTGGTTCACACCTATAATCTCAGCACTTCAAGAGGCCAAGGCGGGCGGATCACCTGAGGTTGGGAATTTGAGACCAGCCTGGCCAACATGGCGAAATCTGTCTCTACTAAAAATACAAAAACTAACCGGGCATGGTGGCACACGCCTGTAATCCCAGCTACTCGGGAGGCTGAGGCAGGAGAATCGCTTGAACCCAGGAGGCGGAGGTTGCAATGAGCCGAGATTGCACCATTGCACTCCAGCCTGGGCAACAAGAGCAAAAATTCCACCACACACACAAAAAAGAGTGTGGACTCATTTTGTCTACACTTGCAGTATGATTTTTGGCTTAACACAAGGAAAATTTGCCCAAATCCAGAACAACGAAGAGCTGGCCAAAATGATCTACAGGGAATTCAGCTTCAGATGGACACTTCGGAGAGATAATCTTTGTTTTTGTTTAGTAGTAGTATTATTATTTATTTTAAGACTGTGTTATGAGACTAGCTAATTTTTGTATTTTTGGTAGACACGGAGTTTCACCATGTTGCCCAAGCTGGTCTCAAACTCCTGGGAGCAAATGATCCGCCCATCTTGGCATCCCAAAGTGCTGGAATTACAGGCGTGAGCCACAGCGCCCTGCCCTGGGGGAGATGGTCTTTCAACCTTGAGATTTTATTGTTATTGGGGTTCTAGCTTCAGTTCGAAACAAAGGAAAAAACAATTCGCTTTGTGTCAAAACTAGCTTCTTAATGAAAATGTAAGTAACTAAATCCAGTTATTTGATACATTAATTGAACTCCTACGGTGCTGGGCACTGGGATGTGGTGGTGAACAGCTGCAGACAAAACCACCTGGCCCTTATGGAATTTGGGGATGGATACTTCAGTTCCCGCCTGTATGTGCATATTTACGTTTTATCCAGGAAGTGCAGTCTACCATCATTTCCATATTTTCCTATTGGTCACTGGAGTGTAGCAAAAAGATCAGTGTTGAAAAAAAGGACTGAGTCAGTTGAACAACACATCAGAGATGAAACATCTGGTCACCAGCATGTAGGAAATTATTCGAAAGTTGAATAGATGAGTAACTGTCCTACTTTCTCGAGAAAACTTCCCTTTTCATCAAAAGAAAAACACATTCCATGTATTCAGCACCGATAGAAGCCACAGTGATGAAGGTGGTGATGTGGGATATTTCGTTACTGAGTAATTCACAGTACAGATGCTGCATTCGTCCTGCCCGGACGCTGCCTCGAAGCCACGTGTCTGTGCCAAAGGAGGCGGCACAAACAAAATCAAAGGCGTATGATGCAGCTGATTAGTAACCCATTGAGCCCCTGTCTCAAAACACCTCACTCCTATTCCTATTCTATGCCTTTCCCCACTCAGAAAGTGCCACGGATTTATTAACCTTTGTTATTCCTTCATCAAATATTTATAAAGGGCTTCTGGGTGCAGACTCGGAGCTGGGCACCAGGTGAATGGGGTTGGAGGGAGGGCTAGACAGACAGGTCCAGGCCCCAGGAGGTAGGGGATGGTCAGGCAGGATTCTCTGAGTGAAAAGAATAGAAATCAAGGCAGCTATGGGAATGAGAAGGGAGGCTGACCCAGGAGGACTTGGGAAGCCCGTAGAATGGAAGGCAAGGATGGTGGAAGATGGGGGGATGGGCAGGAGTGAGGAGGAGGAGTATGGAGGTGGAGGCATGGAGAGATGGGCCGTCAAAGAACAGCAGTCCAAGGGAAGTCTCTTCTGGGCACCGCCTTTGAAATAAATCTGCTCCAGTGGTTTTGTTGTTGTAATTTTTTCTTTTTTTATATAGAATCTCCCTCTGCCGCCCAGGCTGGAGTACAGTGGTACAATCTTCACTCATTGCAACCTCCGCCTCCCCTGTTCAAGCGACTCTCGTGCCTCAGCCTTCCAAATAGCTGGGATTACAAGCATGCGCCACCACGCCCAGCTGATTTTTGTGTTTTTAGTAGAGATGGGATTTCACCATGTTGGTCAGGCTGGTCTCAAACTCCCAGCCTCAGGTGATCTGCTTGCCTTGGACTCCCAAAGTGCTGGGATTACAGGCGTGAGCCACCGCACCCAGCCTGTTGTAAATTCTAATGCCACCTGCACTCAAGGGTCAAATTCCAGAGAGGAGTTGTCTGAATGTCCCAGCTTTTGTCACACCCTCTAGAAGAGGGGACACATTGGCTGACACTATATAATGAGGAACCAGCCATTCTCCAAGGAAAATTCATTCTGTTTCAGGGGGGAGGCTTGACAAAGGCCATGGAGGAAGAAGGAGGCACATCTACTTGCTTTTGTTGTTGTTTGTTTTTTTATGAGATGGAGTCTTGCTCTGTCACCCAGGCTGGAGGGCAGTGGTGCGATCTCGGCTCACTGCAACCTCCCCTCCCAAGTTCAAGCAATTCTCATGCCTCAGCCACCCCAGTGCTGGGACTGCAGGTGCATGCCACCACACCTGGCTAATTTTTGTACTTTTAGTAGAGAAGGGTTTCACCATGTTGGCCAGGATAGTCTTGATCTCCTGACCTCATGATTTGCCCACCTCGGCCTCCCAAAGTGCTGGGATTACAGGCATGAGCCGCCGTGCCTGCCTGACCCCATCTTGTAATGGGGCACATCTACTTGTAGAGGGGGGTTGAAGGCGGGGGAAGTGGAGTTGGGGGATTTGTCCAGGAAAGGATACAGCAAATGCCCAGCCCCAGGGAGGAGCCTGTTCTGGGCAGCGACAGCCTGAAGGCTCCCAAGTGGGGAGGGGGCTGGAGGAGGGGCCTGAGAGGCAGGCCTTAATGAGTTGTTTGGATTTTTTCTAAGTGCATTGGAAACCATAGGAAGATCTCTCTTTTTTTTTTTTTTTTTTTTTTGAGACAGAGTCACTCTGTCGCCCAGGCTGGAGTGCAATGCACCATCTCGGCTCACTGCAACCTCCACCTCCCGGGTTCAAGTGATTCTCCAGCCTCAGCCTCCCAAATAGCTGGGAATACAGGTGCTTGCCACCACCCCTGGGTAATTTTTTGTATTTTCAGTAGAGACGGAGTTTTACCGTGTTCGCCATGCTGGTCTCGATCTCCTGACCTCGTGATCTGCCCACCTCGGCCTCCCGAAATGCTGGGATTCCAGGCGGGAGCTGCGCGCCCGGCCAAAGTGCTGGGATTCCAGGCGTGAGTGCTGCGCCTGGCGCCACAGGAAGATCTTTAGAAGGAAGACAGCTGCCCCAAGTGGTGGCTCGCGTCTGAATTTCAGCACTTGGTGAGAGCATTGCTTGGGCCCAGTGGTTGGCAGTGGGGTGAAGTAATAAAAAGAAAAGAACGTAATCTGATTTTCCTATTTATTTATTTATTTATTTGAGACAGGGTCTCACGCTATTGCCCAGAATGGAGTGCAGTGGCAGGATCTCAGCTCACTGCAATCTCCACCTCCCGGGTTCAAGACATTCATCACGCTTTCGCTTCCCAAGTAGCTGGGACTATGGGCACGTACACCACCATGCCCAGTTAATTTTTGTATTCTTTGTAGAGACAGGGTTTCTCCCTCTTGGCCAGGCTGGGTTTGAACTCCTGACCTCAGATGATCTACCTTCCTCAGCCTCCCAAAGTGCTGGGATTACAGATGAGAGCTACTATGCCTGGCCTGATTTTCTTTTTGAAAGATTGCCCTGGTTGCAGGGCGGAGGGTACATTGGTGAGAGCAGTGAACAGAGTAAATGTGCTGTGAGGGCTCGAGCAGCCTCCGGACTGTGGCGATGATGGAGCATGAGGTATGGGTGAGAGGGTCAGTTATTTTAGGAAGGAGAAAACAAGCATCGCAGACACAGGAGACACAGGGCAGGCTGAGAAGTCCTTCAGCGTAAGGAAAAGCAAGCAGATTCCATGGAGCCAAGTCCAAGACCCATGCCGTCTTGAAGGACGGGAGGAGCCCGGGGTGCCAGGCACCCAGGTAGGCCGGCAGTGGAGACAGGAGAGAGCAGGAGCTGCTGCACGCCCAGATCAATAAGTAGGTCCGAAGTCTACAGAGGCTACGACAGCCCAGGAGCAACCACAGGTCCACAGGAAAAGCACAGGAAGGCGAGTTGTCTGCTCTGTGAGCCTTTGGTTTTGTCTTCCTGCCAGGAAGGAAGGAAGCAGCAAAGACCGGCATGACCTGGCAGGTGTTGGCTGAAGCAAGTACAGTCTTCCCAGGTCTTCAGTGAAGAGCAGGGCGGTCTCTGGAAAGGGGTGTGGGATAGAAAATGGAGTTCACAACTAGGAATGCTTCCTATTTATCCTGTAGACGTTGCTGCACAGATGCATAAAGACATAGATCCCAGAATGTTAATTAAGGCACCATTTGTGGCCGGGTGTGGTGGCTCACGTCTGTAATCCCAGCACTTTGGGAAGCCGAGGCGGGCAGATCACCTGAGGTCAGGAGTTAGAGACCAGCCTGGCCAACATGCTGAAACCCCGTCTCTACTAAAAAAAAAAAAAAATGCAAGCTGGGTGCAGTGGTTCACGCCTGGAATCCCAGCACTTTGGGAGGCCGAGGTGGGCAGATCACGAGGTCAAGAGTTTCTAGATCAGTCTGGCCAACATGGTAAAACCCTGTCTCTACTAAAGATACAAAAAATTAGCCAGGCATGGTAACACGCCTGTAATCCCATCTACTTGGGAGGCTGAGGCAGAGGAGAATCGCGTGAACCTAGGAGGCGGAGGTTGCAGTGAGCTGAGATAGCACCATTGCACTCCAGCCTTGGGCGACAGGACAAGTCTCCATCTCAAAAAAAAAAAAAAAATTAGCCAGGCATGGTGGCGTGCACCTGTAGTCCCAGCTGCTCATGAGGCTGAAACAGTAGAATTGCTTGAACCCGGGAGGTGGAGGTTGCAGTGAGCCAAGATCATGCCACTGCACTCCAGCCTGGGCAACAGAGCGAGACTCCATCTCAAACAAAGAAACAAACAAAGGCATCATTTGTAACACAAGACAAGCAGACTGATAAACACATAAGGAAACTGCCTCAATGTACATGAATATGGAATTGGTTAAGCACATCAGGGGGCATCTGTACAATGGAATGGGGCAGCCATTAAAAATAATGAAGCTGACCTGTGTAATGTCCAAGATACTTTATTTATTTATTTATTTATTTATTATTTTTTTAGACAGAGTCTCACTCTGTCGCCCAGGCTGGAGTGCGGTGGCATGATCTTGGCTAACTGCAGCCTCCATCTCCCGGGCTCAAGCAATTCTTCTGCCTCAGCCTCCTGAGTAGTTGGGATTACAGGCACGAGTCACCACGCCTGGCTAATTTTTTTTTGTATTTTTTTAGTAGAGATGGGTTTCACCATGTTGGTCAGGCTGGTCTCGAACTCCCTACCTCAGGTAATCCACCCGCCTCAGACTCCCAAAGTGCTGGGATTACAGTCGTGAGCCACTGTGCCCAGCACTATTTATTTATTTTTTATTTATTTAAAAAAGGGCCAGGTGTGGTGGCTCACACCTGTAGTCCCAGCTATTTGGGAGGCCGAGGCTGGAGAATTGCTTGAACCGGGGAGGTAGAGGTTGAAGGGAGCCGAGATTGCGCCACTGCACTCCAACCTGGGTGACAGAGCAAGACTCCATCTAAATAAATAAATAAATAAGAACCCAAAAGAGAAATGGGCAATGGCTATGAATAAGGAGTTCACAAAAAGGAAACCCAAATGACTAACACATAAGAGAAAATGCTCAACCTCAGAATAATAGAGAAATGCAACTTAAAACCATAATGAGGTATCACTTTATGTCCATCGGATTGGGAGAAATTAAATATCAGAGTTGGAAAGGACAGAAGCAGCCTGAACTCTCATCCATATGAACTCTGTACAACCATTATGGGGGCACATTGGCAGTACACAGTCAAATTGAAGGTAAGCATTCCCCATAACACAGTAATTCCACCTCTAGAGAATCACTTGTACAGGTGTGTAAGGACACGGGCACAACAATGTTAGACCTAGCGGCATTAGAAACAGCAAAGTTTGAAAGTAAACTAAATCAGGGTCAGCAAACCAGACCACAGACCAAAACTTGTCCACCACCTGTTTCTGTAAACAAAGTTTTATTGGAACACAGCTACGCCCATTTGTTTGCATATTGTTCAAGGCTGCTTTCCGAGTACAACAGCAGAGTTGAGAGGCTGCACAGAGAATGGATGACCTGTAAAGGCTGAAATATTTACAGCCTGACTCTGCAGAAAACACTTGCTGACCCTTGATCTAAACACTCGTCAGGGAATACAGATGATGCTACAAGCAATGAAAACAGTAAACCAAAGCTACATGTGTCCACATGACTAAATCTCAAAACCAAAATATTTTGAAAAGCAAGTTACAAAATGTTACAGTATGATGCTATTTATATGAAGCCTGAATACATGCACAGAATAGTATGCATGTTTATGGACATGCGTGTTTGTAGTAGTAGAATTAAAATATGTGGTTGGGCGCCGTGGCTCACGCCTGTAATCCCAGCACTTTGGGAGGCCAAGGTGGGCAGATCACTTGAGGCCAGGAGTTCAAGACCAGCTTGACCAACATGGATAAACCCCATCTCTACTAAAAATACAAAATTAGCCAGGCGTGGTGATGCATGCCTGTAATCCCAGCTACTCCAGAGGCTGAGGCAGGAGAATCGCTTGAACCTGGGAGGTGGAGATCGCAGTGAGCCAAGATCGCGCCATTGCACTCCAACCTGGGCAACAAAAACAAAACTCCATCTCAAAAAAAAAAAAAAAATTAAAATATGCATGGAAATACCAGAAAAACAGTTCCCCCTGGGAAGAAAGGGACTAGGACCAGGGATCAGGGAGGGAGTTACATATAAAACTTCAATGGTGTCTTTAATCTTGTTTTTTTTTTAAATGACATAATATGCAAATATGGAAAAATGGTTTCAGCCGGGTGCGGTGGCTCACGCCTGTAATCCCAGCACTTTGGGAGGCCGAGGTGGGCACCTGATGTCAGGAGACCAGCCTGTCCAACATAGTGAAACCCTATCTCTACGAAAAATACAAAAAATTAGCTGAGCGTGGTGAAGCGTGCCTGTAGTCCCAGCTATTCGTGACGCTGAAACAGGAAAATTGCTTGAACCCAGGAGGCGGAGGTTGCAGTGAGCTGAGATTACACCACTGCACTCCAGCCTGGGCGCAGAGTGAGACGAGAGACTGTCTCAAAAAAAAAAAGAAAAAAGAAAAAAAAGGCCAGGCAAGGTGGCTCACGCCTGTAATCTTAGCACTTTGGGAGGCCAAAGTGGGCGGATCATGAGGTCAGGAGTTCAAGACCAGTCTGGCCAACATGGTGAAACCCCGTCGTCTCTACTAAAACTACAAAAAAGTAGCCGGGCATGGTGGCACGTGCCTGCAGTCCCAGCTACTCGGGAGGCTGAGGAAGGAGAATTGCTTGAACCCGGGAGTTGGAGGTTGCAGTGAGCCGAGATCACACCACTGTACTCCAGCTTGGGCGACAGAGCGAGACTCTGCCTCAAATTTAAAAAAAAAAACAAAAAACAAAAACAAAAACAAAAAACAACTGAGGGTTACATTAGGGGTCTCCCATGTCCATTGCAGTTCTAGAATTCAGTGGCCCATCATCAGCTGATGAGTGGATAAACAAAACGTGGTCTGTCCACACAGGGAATATTATTTGGCCCTAAAAATAATGAAGTTCTGGCCGGGCACAGTGGCTCACACCTGTAACCCCAGCACTTTGGGAGACCGAGGGGGGTGGTTCACCTGAGGTCAGGATTTCAAGACCAGCCTGGCCAACATGGCGAAACCTCATCTGTACTAAAAATACAAAAATTAGCCAGGTGTGGTGGCGGGCGCCTGTAATCCCAGCTACTCAGGAGGCTGAGGCAGGAGAATAGCTTGAACCCAGGTGGCAGAGGCTATAGTGAGCCGAGATTGCACCACTGCCCCTCCAGCCTGGGCGACAGAGCGAGACTCTGTCTCAAAAAAAAAAAAAGAATACAGTTCTGATCCGTGCTGCCACATGGATGGAATTGGAAGATGTTATACTCAGTGAAGGAAGCCAGATTCAAAGGACCACATCTTGTACGATTCCATTCCCATGAAATCTCCGGAATAGGTAAACCCACACAGATGGAAAATAGATTCGTGGCTGCCGGGGACTGGGGAGAATGGGAGGGTCCCAGGGATGATGGCTAAGGGGCGAAGGCTTCTCTTTGAGGTGATCAAAATGTTCTAAAATTGATTGTGATGATGGTTGCACAACTACGTGAATATACTAAAAAACCATAGAATTATACATCTTAAATGGGTAACCCATATGGTATGCAAATCTCAATAAAGTTGCTAAAAAATAAAAGCTTCCATTTCTCCCCTTGCCCTGCCCCCCCAAAAACCCCAAAATTTTAATGGTAATATGTTCATTATTTGAATGTTCACTCCATGAACTAATATCCTAGCTAGAACGAATCTCCAAGCTACTTAGAAGAGTTAGAGACAGCCTGTCAGAAAACTGGGTGTGGGTAATTAACTTCTGCTACACCTGACATGATCTTTTCTTTTTGCTTTCTTTTTTTTTTTTTTTCTTTGAGACAGAGTGTCACTCTGTTGCCCAGGCTGGAGTGCAGAGGCACGATCTCTCGGCTCACTGCAACCTCCACCTCCCGTGTTCAAGCAATTCTCTTGCCTCAGCCTCCTGAGTAGCTGGGATTACAGGGGCGTACCACCACAGCCGGCTGATTTTTGTATTTTTAGTACATGTTTCACCATGTTGGTTAGTCTGGTCTTGAACTCCTGACCTCATGATCCACCAGCCTCGGCCTCCCAAAGTGTTGGGATTACAGGCGTGAGCCACCGCACCCTCCCCCTTTTTTTTTTTTTTTTTGAGACAGGGTTTCTCTTTTGTTGCCCAGGCTGGAGTGCAATGGCACGATCTCAGTTCACTGCAACCTCCGCCTCCTGGGTTCAAGCAATTCTCCTGCCTCAGTCTCCCGAGCAGCTGGGATTACAGATGCACTCCACCACGCCCGGCTAATTTTTTGTTGTTGTTGTATTTTTAGTAGAGACGGGGTTTTCACCAGGTTGGTCAGGCTGGTCTCAAACTCCTGACCACAGGAGATCCACCTGCTTCCGCCTCCCAAAGTGCTGAGATTACAGGCGTAAGCCGCCATGCCTGGCCAATCTTTTCAATTACAGAGATTTGAATATGGGAAAGAGAAAAAGGACTCCAGTTTCCCCAGGGCAGTTTCATTAAGAGACTGTGAGTGGAGAGCTCTACCAGTGAAAGTGCAGGCTGGTGGCCCTCTACAGCAAAGGCAGAGGAGGTGAAATTCTGACTCTGGAAACTTGTCATTGCCACCAAATGAATAAATAAATAAAATAAAAACATGGGTAGCAGTCGGGCACAGTGGCTCATGCCTGTGATCCCAGCACTTTGGGAGGCCGAGGCGGGCAGATCACCTGAAGTTGGGAGTTCAAGACCAGCCTGACCAACATGGAGAAACCCCGTTTCTACTAAAAATAGAAAAATTAGTCAAGTGTGGTGGCGCATGCCTGTAATTCCAGCTACTCAGGAGACTGAGGTAGGAGAATCGCTTGAACCTGGGGAGGCGGAGATTGCTGTAAGCCGAGATCGTGCCATTGCACTCCAACCAGGACGACAGAGCTAGATTCCATTCAAAAAAAAAGGGTAGCAAATGGGATGGTTAGATTTTGTGTGTGTGATTTGGTTCTAGTCTGACAGGAGAATACAGTAGCTTTGGTTGTTTCACAATCAAGTGAGTTTGTTTCCAACTGTAGAAGTGATTTGGTGCCGGATATCAGTTTTATGGCCTTTCCCTGGGTGTAATAACTGGAAAATGCCCCAGGAAAACCTGTCGGAAATCTAGAATTGCTCCATATAGATCCTCCTGCCTCTAGGAATGAGAGTTGATGGAGACTTAGCAAATCATTACATTATTAAATCATTACATTATTCCACACTAAAACCTGATAGGTCCACAATAAAAGTTAATGATTAAGTACATACTTTCCGACATTTCAGAAGAGTCTAGACTGAAAGCACTGGGAAAACATCTTTGCATGTTTCCTCTTTAGTATTTCATGGAGTAAGATTTTAAAGTGGCTAGGTGCGGTGGTTCACGCCTGTAACCCCAGCACGTTAGGAGGCTGGTGAATTGCCTGAGCCCAGAAGTTCAAGCAAGGCCAGCCTGGGCAATGTGGCAAAACTCTGTCTCTACAAAAATTACAAAAACTAGATGGGTGTGCTGGCATGTGTCTGTAGTCCCAGCTACTCGGGAAGCTGAGTTGGGAGGATTGCTTGAGTCTGGGGAGGCTGAGCCTGCAGTGAGCTGTGATTGTGCCATTGTACTTGTGCCTGGGTGAAAGAGTGAGGCCC
>NW_012114822.1:847551-852179 GCF_000951035.1 Colobus angolensis palliatus | reverse complement strand
TTAAAGCTACTTCAATACCAGACTAAAGCCATTAGTGACTTTTTTTTTCATTTGTCACCCAAACAGTCCCACTTAAGAGAGTTCTTTTTTAATTAATTATTTCTTTTTTTAGACAGAGTCTCGCTCTGTTGCCCAGGCTGGAGTGCAAAGGCGTGATGTCAGCTCACTGCAACCTCCGCCTCCCGGGTTCAAGCGATTCTTCTGCCTCAGCCTCGTGAGTAGCTGGGATTACAGGTGTGTGCCACAATGCCCGGGTAATTTTGCATTTTTAGTAGAGATGGGGTTTCATCATGGTGGTCAGGCTGGTCTCGAACTCCTGACTCAGGTGGTCGGTCCTCCTCAGCCTCCCAAAGTGCTGGGATTATAGGCATGAGACACAGCACTCAGCTTGTCATGCTTTTTTAACAGGGACCCACAGGAGAAGATTCATTTATCATCAAGACTAGACTGCATGATGAAAAAGAACATTTTACTGAAATGCTGTTATTAAAGGGCTGCATTCCAATATTTTCTGTTTTATTCTATTTTGTTGAAGCAGGAGGATCACCTGAGTGTAGGAGTTGGAGGTTGCAGTGAGCTGTGGTTGCACCACTGCACTTCAGCCTGGGCCACAGAGCGAGACTCCGTCTCAAAAAAAAGAAAAAGAAAAAAGGCCAGGCGTAGTGACTCATGCCTGTAATCCCACTATTTTGGGAGGCCTAGGCAGGTAGACCACCTGAAGTCAGGAGTTTGAGACCAGTCTGGCCAACATGGTGAAACCCCATCTCTACTAAAAACACACACACAAAAAAAAAATTAGCCGGGCGTGGTGGCAGGCACCTTGTAGTCCCAGCTACTCGGGAGGCTGAGGCAGGAGAATCACTTGAACCCAGGAGGCAGAGGTTGCAGGGAGCCAAGATCCCACCACTGCACTCCAGCCTGGTGACAGAGTGAGAGTCTGTCTCAAAAATAAATAAATAAATAAATAGGAAAACAAAGTTATTCGCAGTCCACTAAATGCATATGATGACCTGCCATCGGGACACAATCAACAGCGTACTGGAAAGAGTACCCTCAGTGAGTCCATCTGAAGTTCTCACCCCTCTCTGACCATCAGGCCTGCAAAGGATTGTGGGGCCCCAGCCAACAAGGTTCACGGAAGCCTCATCCCTTGTGTCTAAATATATAAACATTACAAATCAATTTACTGCAGTACATAAAATAAAATGTAAGGACCAATTTTGGGGCTTAGAAGCCACTACCCCAAAATTTGGCATTTGATATGCTGAGCTGAAGAAATCTCAGGGTCTTTCTGACCTTCCCCCAATCCCACCATCTGTCCCAAAGAAACCTTAGCTCCTTTATCTGCCAGAGATCCAGACCCAACAAGCAGAACAAGGGTTTCCTCCCCTTCCTGTAACCAAAAATGTAACCACACCCAAACAGACCCTTTTTCAAGATAGTGACTGTCTCCAAGGATCATTTAAAATTCCAAAGAGAACTATCCACAAGTTAATTTCTGTTCCCCGATCAGATCATTCTTCCCGTAATCATTTATTGCCCCTCAATAGAATTCCTTTTCTCCCAGCTGGGCTCCCATAACCTGTTCTACCGGGATCCAAGCCCCTGTTCGCTCTTCCTGTAATCTCAAGATGGTACAGAAGCTTCCCTATCTTACTAGGAAGTCGGGTCTTCACTCTGAAGGCTCCGTGTATTGTGTTCAATTAACTTGCATGGACCGGGCGCGGTGGCTCAAGCCTTTAATCCCAGCACTTTGGGAGGCCGAGACGGGCGGATCACGAGGTCAGGAGATGGAGACCATCCTGGCTAACACGGTGAAAACCCGTCTCTACTAAAAAATACAAAACACTAGCCGGGCAAGGTGGCGGGCGCCTGTAGTCCCAGCTACTCGGGAGGCTGAGGCAGGAGAATGGCGTGAACCCGGGAGGCGGAGCTGGCAGTGAGCTGAGATCCGGCCACACACTCCAGCCTGGGTGACAGAGCGAGACTCTGTCTCAAAAAAATAAGAATAAAAATAAAATAAAATAAAATAAACTTGCATGTTTTTTCTCCCATAATCAAACTGCCTCAAGCCAGTGATTTTTCAGCAAACCTTTAGAGGACCAAGGGCCCTGGTACCCACACCTACCTCAAACTTTGGTGGGGCCAAGAAGTATAAATGGTGCCTTTGGCCCCTAGCCCCGCTCTCTGCTCCCCATCTTTGGCTCTGCCCCTGTCGCCCAACCTGCGCTTTGAGCTCTCCTCCTGCCTCTGCCTACAGCTGGCTGCCTCTGGACCACCCTTCTGGCCTGGAAGGCCACAAGCCAGCCCGTCCACCCTCAGAATGTTGGCTTGGGACCATTTGGGTGGGGAATTCTGGGATCCCAGATAAAAAAGTAAAACTAGAAGTGGGGGCTGGGCTCCTTGTCCCGTGGGGAGGGGCACGGCCAGTGGAGGGCCAGAACAAGCCCTCCTAAAGCTGAGGTGCAGGTGAAACAGACATTCCTGGGAGGCACCACCGTCTGCCCGCCTGCCTTCTCTGCAGGTGCCTGTCTTCTTTTTTCTGTTTTTGAGACAGCGTCTCACTCTGACACCCAGGCTAGAGTGCAGTGACACTGCTATGGCTCACTGCAGCCTCGACTTCATGGACTCAAGTGATCCTCCCATTTCAGCCTCCTGAGTAGCTGGGACTACAGGGGGCAGGTGCCACCATGGCCAGCTAATTTATTTTGTAGAGATGGATCTCACTGTGTTCCCCAGGCTGGTCTTGAACTCCTGGGCTCAAGCAATCCTCCCACCTTGGCCTCCAAAATGGCTGGGATTACCAGTGTGAGCCACTGAACCTGATTGAAAAATAGTTTTAAATAACTTAGTTTATAACATTCATAACCTAATTCATAATATTTAGATATAAAAGGCCAGCTCTGATATCTTAAGAGGAAGTCCGGGTGGCTAGGATTCTCTTACGTATGCATCCTTAGTACAGCTAACCTGTCCATATCAGACGCCTTGATGGCTGAAATCCCTGGTGCCCTTTTGGAGAGCAAAAGTAAACTATCTAAAAGTATGAAGAAGAAAATGAAAATAAATCACAATGCCACCTCCCATAAATAACTACTGCTAATACCTCAGACCATCGTTCTGGTCTTTTTTCCATGTATATCTACATGTTTCTATCTATACACTCAAACAAATCGTTTTACAGAATTTAGTAGCACTAATCATTGCCGCTTTCACTTAAATGTGTTGTGAGCATTTCCACGTATTAAATGTTTTTGTAAGCCTGAGTCATGAGTATGTTTTAAGCCTTTGATAAATTTTTCCAAATCGCACACCAGAAAGAGTGTGGCACTTTGTGTCACCAGGACACTTCGAGGACACTTGTATTTGGGCCTTCCCCAACATTGTGTGTGACCCCCTAAGAGGGGGGAGAGGGCAGGAGCACAGGTTCCGGACACCTGCATAGGTCTCAAACCCAAATCTGCAACGAACCTCTACGTGACTTTAGGTGACTTATTACATTTTCCAGCAGAGGCATCATCCAACATTTTCTATAAAGGTCCAGATTCGAGTTGGTTTCACCAGCTCCTATCTCGAGCACACACAAGGGCCCCAGGCTTCTAAGTTCCCAAGTTTGGTTTAATGCTCTGCTGTCACCACTTTAACATTCTTAATTAATTAATTTTATGTATTTATTTATTTTGAGACAGAGTCTCACTCCGTTGCCTAGGCTGGAGTGCAGTGGCGTGATCTCGGCTCACTACAACTTCTGCCTCCTGGGTTCAAGTGATTCTCCTGCCTCAGCCTCCCAAGTAGCTGGGATTACAGGCGTGCGCCACCATGCCTGGTTAGTTTTTGTATTTTTAGTAGAGACAGATTTCGCCATGTTGGCCAGGCTGGTCTCGAACTCCCAACCTCAGGTGATCTGCCCACCTCGGCCTCCCAAAGTGCTGGGATTACAGGCATGAGCCACCTTGCCCAGCCACATTCTTAATTTACAAATAACACCCCTGTATTTTCATTTTGCACTGAGCTACTACAACTGCGTAGCCAGCTGTGGGCCAGACAGTGTATATTTTCGGCTTTGTGGACCATAGGTCCCTGTTGCAACTACTGGAGTCTGCAGGTAGAGGGAGAAGCAGCCAGGGACAGCAGGTAATGAATGGGCATGGTGGTTCTCCAGTAACACTCCATCTGCAAACACAGCTGGCAGCCCAGATTTTGCCAGTGAACCATAGTTTGCTGACTCCTGAACCAGTGCCTCAGTTTCCCCAAAGGTAAAAATAGGGAGCCTTATTTCATAGGGCTGTTCTGAGGACCAGTCACTGAATGCACATAAAGCACTTGAATAGTCAGCATTATGTAGTGTTAACTGTATTACTGCATTAGTCTGTTTGCGTTGCTGTAAAGGAATACCTGAGGCTGAGAAATTTCCAAAGAAAAGAGATTTTGGCCAGGCGCGGTGGCTCACGCCTGTAATCCCACCACTGGGAGGCCGAGGCAGGTGGATCACAAGGTCAGGAGATCAAGACCATCTTGGTTAACACGGTGAAACCTGTCTCTACCAAAAATACAAAAAATTAGCCGGGCTGGTGGTGGGCGCCTGTAGTCCCAGCTACTCAGGAGGCTGAGGCAGGAGAATCACTTGA
>NW_012114822.1:839701-844996 GCF_000951035.1 Colobus angolensis palliatus | reverse complement strand
CTATCACTTTTTTTTTTTTTTTTGAGACAGTCTTGCTTTGTCACCCAAGATGGAGTGCAGTCATACAGTCAAGGCTCATGGCAGCCTTGACCTCCTGGGCTCAAGGGATCCTCCCACCTCAGTCTCCCAAAGTGCTGGGATTACAGGTGTGAGCCACAGTGCCCGGCCTACTATTACATTTTTTAAGTTTAACAAATTGGTATATTGAAATGGTATTTTGTTACAGTTTAGTTTGCATTTTTGTTCCTAATAAGGTTGATTAGCTATTTGTAAACCTTTCTGAATGCTTGCAATCTTTTGTCTGTTGAAATTAAAAAAAAAATTCTATTGGTGTTTTAATATCACATATATAAAGGATATTGAGAATATCAACATTTCTTTTGTTATATAAAATCTCCAGATATTCCTTGGGCCCCTCTTTGGGCACTGTGTAGGATATTGGCTGAAGTAGGGAGGAAAAGGCCATAATCCCTGCCCTTGTGGGGTAGGAAGATTGATCAGCAGTATTGAAATAATTACCCAAATATGTCATTACAGATGGGCATAAGTGACATAAAGGCTAGAACGAAAGTACAGTGAAGGGGACCTGATCTAGCTGTGGGCTCAGAGAAGGCTGAGATGCTAATGATGTGTTGCAAATAACTAAAGATGGTGTGGAGGGGTGACACCGAAGTTGAAGAGCCTTCCTGGCAAAGATGTGAGCATGTGCAAAGGCCCTGAGGTCTGAAGGAGCTGGATGTGTCCAAGGACATGAAAACAGGTGTTTGAACTGAAAGGTGAAGAACGAGAAGTTGAGGGAAGTGGGGTCAGGCATGGAAACGACGTTTCAGATGGAAGAGAAGGCATCAGGTAATCAGTCAGCAGCTCTTTATTTTGTCTCACAGACCCTGTGGGTACAGCTGGGCATCGACAGCCATCTGAGGCCTAGGCTGATGCCCATGGGCTTCTCTGCTCCTTACTCTTGACATTTTCTTTTTTCGATTTTTGGGACAGAGTCTCGCTCTGTCAACCAGGCTGGCGTGCAGTGGCAAGATCTTGACTCACTGCAACCTCCGCCTCCCGGGCTCAAACGATTCTCCTGCCTCAGCCTCCCGAGTAGCTGCAAGCACCACCATGCCTGGCTAATTTTTGTATTTTCAGTAAAGGCGGGGTTTCACCATGTTGGTCGGGTTGGTCTCGAACTCCTGACCTCATGATCCGCCCGCCTCGGCCTCCCAAAGTGCTGGGATTTCCAGTGTGAGCCACTGCATCAGGCTCTGACTTTTTCTTAGATCAATGCACCACCCAGCACCCTGCTGGTCTCCTGAATTGGCTTATTCATTCATCCATTCATTAACTCCACAAATATTCATTGAGCACCCCGTGAGGTGTGAGGTTTACTCTGAGGGGCTGGGGCTGTAGCAGTGAACAAGACCCCTGCCATTAGGGACAAGAGAGATGGACCATAAACAAATGTGCAAATAAATCAGCTAGTCTCAGATCTCGATAAATCCTTAGAGGTAAATTAAAGAGGGAAAAGGGCGGAGAGTCAGGCGGCTGGACCTTCGCAACCATCATGAAGCTGGCTGAAGGCTTGCAGGCCAGGTAGGATCTTTACCTTATCCTCAGGGCAAAGGGAAGTGACAGGTGGTTTTCAGCCAGAAGGTGGTTCCATCAGGTTTGTGGTTGGGAAAGGTCCCTCTGGCTTTTTTGTGGACAGTGGAATGGGGGCAGAAGAGTGGATTCCAGAGATCATGGGGGTACTATTTCAGAGGCCCAGGGAGGAGGTGAGGGCATCCTGAGAAAGGGTGGAGGCAGGGACCACAGAGTGACTGGGATGGACAAATCCAAGGTCTTCAGGAAGAATAGCTCACGTGATGTGGCAAAAGATGGGCCAGGGGAGGAGGGAGAGGGTGGAGCCCAGGAGGTCGCCTGGGTCCTGGCTAGCTGGAGAGGGCGCCATTGAATGAGAAATGACTGATGGAAGGGCCTGACTGTGGGGGAAGACCCTGCGATTTGGTCTTGGTGAGTTAGTGCCTGGAGGCATCTGTGGAAATAGCAAGCTGGTGAAGGCAGAGGAGAATCAGAAAATGCAGATGGGGCAAGTGTGCGGGTTTGAGATATTTCAGGGTGAACAGCATTGGACACTGGGAATGAGGAAGAGGAAAGTGACAAGGATGGACCCGGGTTTCCAGCTTGTGCCACTTAGAAAGAGGGTCTGCTGTTTTGTGGCTTGTATTTTCCCTGGTTTGTCATTTGCCTTTAACTTTTGTTTTGGGCGGGGTTAATTTAGCTCACTGTAAAAGAACAGTTTTCCTGCCATTTTATTAACACCAAAATTAAATGCATTTAGGGTCACAGAGATTTGGGGCCATACTAAACCGAAATTTAAAAAATGAAGTCCTTGGCTTGCCGTAGTGGCTCACACCTGTAATCCCAGCACTTTGGGAGGCCAAGGTGAGTGGATTGCTGGAGCCCAGGAGTTTGAGACCAGCCTAGGCAGCATGGCAAAACCCCATCTCTAGAAAAAATTCAAAAAATTAGCCAGGTGTGGTGGTGGTGTGCTCCTGTAGTCCCAGCTACTCAGGAGGCTGAGATGGGAAGATCCCTGGAGCCCAGGAGGCGGAGGTTGCAGGGAGCCAAGATTCAGCCACTTCACTGCAGCCTGGGTGACAGAGCGAGATCCTGTCTCAAAAAATAAAATAAATAAAATAAAATATAAAATAAAATAAAAATATTTCCTCCGTATCCTCAGAAACAATTCAAAGCCATGTGTAAACCTAAAACTGAGTTCATCACTTCTAAGATCAGAAGAATTTGTGTTTGCTTATGATGAATTCACACACCATAATCTTCCTAAAATCATTGAATTCCAGGTGTGACTAAGAAAAGTTTCAGACTGCAAGTTGAAACTGTTACCTGAAAGCTGCACACACCTGCTGAATCACTTTTTAAACAAGCATGAAAACAACAATTTCTCTTGTTCCCAGTAGGGCTTTGAGCCACAAAAATTAATTACATCACCTAGGAAATTAGCCTTGTGTTTTGCATCCAAAGGTCAATGTTCAGACTGAGAAATGGTTTAGTGCTTCCAAACACAGGGCTCAGCACATAAATATTTATCACGCAGAGGACAGGAACTCATTGTACACGGCTTGTTTACCTTATCAGGCAGTTACCTGGGGCAAAGAGTCCACTGTCTGCTTCCTGTCCTAATTTCCCTTGCCCAAGACCTTGGGCAATTGTTTATTTGACAGAGTGTTCCCTCCCATTCCCTTTCTTCTGGGAATAAAGGCACAGGATACTAAACAAATAAATCACCTGGTCTGTGAACACCTGATTTCTGGAGAGGCTGAGACTTCTAGGTGTTTGCTAGAAAGATCCAATGACGGGAAAGAGAAAACAGCTGCTGCATTCGCAAGAAAACGGAGGATGCGCTTCTGCCCGCGACTTTGGCTTGTTCGGGTTCGCGTTTCAAGTGCTCTGACTGGGCTTTATGGAACGTCCTGTCAAGTTTTTGATTGTGAAAATACAGTAGTAACAGAGACACAGGGGAACAGTAATCACAGACGCGATTTGTAGCAAAGACACAGCCTTTCATTTCATTCCCCTTCTCTATGTTTGCAAATTGCAAATGTTAGGGAAAGATTGGCCAAGTTGGCTCTTCAACCTGACCACATATTTATTTTGGCCACTCTTAGCTTTTATTTCGAAAGGTCTCATACTCACCAGCTCAGGTGCTTGTTACATAAGAAAGCTCTGCCGGCGGAGTGCCAAAAATTCAGCTCAGCATTTTCTGCCTCCCTGCAGTGGTCCCAAGGAATGGATATCTCTGCAACCATCTGCAACATGGGCCCTTGCAGCAGAAATCTCAGGTTAGGTGACACTGACCAACATGCAGGGGAACTATGTCAACAAGCTAGTTTTCTTTCTTTCTTCCTTCCTTCCTTCCTTCCTTCCTTCCTTCCTTCCTTCCTCCTTCCCTTCTTCCCTCTCTCCCTCTCCTCACCCCCTTTTCTTTCTTTCTTTATTAATAGAGTAGGGGGTCTCACTATGTTGCCCAGGCTGGTCTCAAACCACTGGCCTCCAGTGATCCTCCCGCCTCAGCCTCCCAAAGCTCTGAGATTACAGGTGTGAGCTTTCAGGCCTGGCCCCAAACTGGTTTTCAGGGGTTCGTTTTCACATCCCTTGTATCTTGGTTCTTACCAATCATTACATACTCTGCATGGATTTATTAGAATAGATTTTAAATCTCTTGTTTTAGCCACTTCTACTTCTAAAGCTACCAATCCTAGAAGTTTACTTGCAACTCTGCATTCTTGTATTTTAATTTGCATTTAGTTTTGCATATATTTAATTTGCATTTAGTTTTGCGTATGTTTAATTTGCATTCAGTTTTGCATATATTTAATTTGCATTCAGTTTTGGATTTAGTTTGATTGTTCATTTGCATCTCTCCTTTCTGAATTGCCTGCTGTTCTTTGCTCACTTTTTCTATTTTATTATTATTATTATTATTAAGACTAGTCACATGCAGTAGTGAGAAGGAGGGAAAGTGTCTATTGGACTTTTAATATCACGTATACAGTGGATATTAGGAATATCAATACTTTTTTTTTTTTTTTTGAGATGGAGTTTTGCTCTTGTTGCCCAAGCTGGAGTGCAACAGCGCGATCTCTGCTTACTGCAACCTCCGTCTCCTGGGTTCACGCCATTCTCCTACCTCAGCCTCCCAAGTGGCTGGGATTACAGGCGCCCGGCACCATACCCAAGCTAGTTTTTTGTATTTTTAGTAGAGACAGGGTTTCACAGCGTTGACCAGGCTGGTCTCGAACTCCTCACCTCAACTGATCCTCCCACCTCGGCCTCCTAAAGTGCTGGGATTACAGGTGTGAGCTCCTGACCTCAGGCGATCCTCCTGCCTCAGCCTCCCAAAGTGCTGGGATTACAGGCGTGAGCCACCACACCCAGCAGCACTTCCTTTGTTATATCAAATCTCCAAACATCCACTGAGCACCTCTCTAATCCTAGGACTGTGCACAGGTCCTTTTATTTGTTCTAAATGTAATCCTCCCAAGCTTCATGAGATAACCCTTCTGATTAATTTTCCAAAATTTGGTAAACAAATTCATATTAATATTCAGCAATCCCATGAAGGCAAGGCTTTGTTTTGTCTTGTCCATGGTTGAATTTCAGCACTAGATGTGTGTGGACCAAGTAGGTGCTTGATAAATATTTGTTTAATGAACAGAAGAACCATACAGGAATTCAGAAATTAGTATTCTCCCCTGAGCCATCTGCTTTCTCTTTTTTTTT
>NW_012114822.1:831785-836066 GCF_000951035.1 Colobus angolensis palliatus | reverse complement strand
TTTTTTGTTGTTGTTTGTTTTTTTCGTTGTTTTTTTTGTTTGTTTGTTTGTTTATTTGTTTGAGACACCTTGCTTTGTCACCCAGGCTGGAGTGCGGCGGCGTGATCTCAGTTCACTGCAACCTCTGCCTCCTGGGTTCAAGCGATTCTTGTGCCTCAGCCTCCTGAGTAGCTGGGACCACAGGTGTGTGCCACCACACTCAGCTAAATTTTTTGTATTTTTAGTAGAGATTTACACCAGGTTAGCCAGCATGGTCTCGACCTCCTGACCTCGTGATCCACCCGTCTCGGCCTCCCAAAGTGCTGGCATTACAGTCTTGAGCCACTGCACCTGGACGACCTGCAATTCACTTTGAAGTTCAATTAATAAAAATATATTGGGCTGGGCGTGGTGGTAATCCCAGCGCTTTGGGAGGCCGAGACCGGAGGATTGCTTGAGACTAGAAGTTTGAGACCAGCTTGGGCAACAAAATGACACCTGGACTCTAAAGGGGAAAAACGTGTGTGTGTGTGTAAATGTATTGAACATCTACTCCATGCCCGTATTTTGCAAGGCTCCAGAGAAGCACATAGATCCAGAGTTCAAGGAGCATATATTCGGGTGAGAGTCAGACACAGGGACAGCCGACTGAATACACAGAGAAGCAGCCAAGGGAACCAGCCAGAGGCTGGTTCCTAACAGCTCACCCTGGGTGACTCTATCACTTGGAGGAAGGGCTGCACACTCTGAGACCTAAAGGATGCTGGTAGGGCTTGAACTGTGTTTCTCCAAAGATACGTTGAAGTCCCAAACTCTCATACCAGTGAACAGGACTTTATTTGGAAATAGAGTCATTGCAGGTGTAAAGATGAGGTCATACTAGTGTAGGGTGGGCCCTCAATCCGATATGTCCTGTGTCCTTAGAAAAAGAGGGTATGTGGCCAGGCATGGTGGCTTACGCCTATAATCACAGCACTTTGGGAGGCCGAGGCGGGTAGATCACAAGGTCAAGAGATCGCGACCATCCTGGCCAACATGGTGAAACCCCGTCTCTACTAAAAAACACAAAAATTAGCTGGGCGTGGTGGTGTGTGCCTGTAATCCTAGCTGCTTTAGAGGCTGAGGCAGGAGAACCGCCTGAACCTAGGAGGTGGAGGTTGCAGTGAGCCGAGATCGAAAGTAGCTGCGATTACTGGCGTGTACCACCATGCCCAGCTAATTTTTGTATTTGTAGTAGAGACAAGATTCTACCATGTTGACCAGGCTGGTCTCAAACTTCCCACCTCAGATGATCTGTCTGCCTTGGTCTCCCAAAGTGCTGGGATTACAAGCGTGAGCCACCGTGCCCAGCTAGAAGTGTCTGTTGTTTTAAGCCACTCAGTGTTTTTGTTTTGTTTTGTTTTGTTTTTTGAGATGGAGTTTCGCTCTTGTTGCCCAAGCTGGAGTGCAATGGCATGATCTTGGTTCACTGCAACCTCCGCCTCCCAGGTTCAAGCAATTCTCCTGCCTCAGCCTCCCAAGTGGCTGGGATTACAGGGGCACACCACCATGCCTGGGTAATTTTTTGTATTTTTAGTAGAAAGGTTTCACCATGTTAGCCAGGCTGGTCTCGAACTCCTGACCTCAGGTGATCTGCCCACTTTGGCCTCCCAAAGTGCTGGGATTACAGGCATGAGCCACTGTGCCCAGCCTTGTGGTTCTTTGTTAGGGCAGCCACAGGAAAGGAAGATCAATTCGTAGGAACCAGACACACAAAGAATGGGGATTAACCTGAAAGGATCAAAAGGACCAGAACCCAGTATGAGAAGGTTTATTCAAGCATGAAGCTGAGAATAGCCATTCAGATAACACAGACTCCAAAGAAATGGGGTCAGTGCTCCAAAGTGAAGAAGTTAAGATCTTGCTCGCAGAGGCAGAAAACAAAGAAATGTAGTAAGATTACAACGTGTTCTATACAAGGCTTGTTTATTAATTACAGTTTAATTAGTTACAGTTTGTTCTCTTTTCTGTATAGCTTGTTTCCTTTTCCTTTCCAATTTAAAAGAGTGTAATTAACGTTCCATCTTAAACAATGTAATAGTCATGAATTTTTTGTCTGAGAGAGGAAAGAGGAAAGTTAATTTATAATGAAAATCAACAGTAAAGAGGAAAGAGTCTTCCCTGGCGCTCTTTAGTCATTTACATTTTACAAAACAATGTAGGTAAGGAAGAAGGCTAATCTGTAATCAAAGAAACAAAAGTTACAGATGCCTAGATTATATTTGCCTGATTATTGTCTCATAATCACATTCCCTTAAGGTTGAAAATATTTTAAAATTCCAACAGGTTAGTTTTTTGTTTGTTTGTTGTTTTAGATGAGGCTGGGTGGTGGTGTCTCCTCATGTTGCCCAGGCTGGTCTCAAATTCCTGGGTTCAACTGATCCTTCTGCCTTGGCCTTCCAAAGTGCTGGGATTATGAGCCACTGCATCCTACCTAGATTTTAAATCACTTATTTTCACAGCAGTGGAAGACAGTCCCAGGCTAAGGGGGCAGTGTTTGCAACAGTTCTAGGAAGGCAAAACCTTAACGAGTTTAAGGAACTGAAAGAAAGTTTATGACGTCCAGCCCCACCTGTCCACTGGAGCTGTGGACCAGATGGCAGGGGCAAGTCATGGAACTTGTCTGGATGCTGGCAGTGGTGATGGGAGCCAGGGAGGGTGCTCAGCAGGAGAGTGGCAGGACCTGGTTTGTGAGAGGATGGTTCTGCCGCAGGATGGAGAGGGCATGGTGGGAGCCCAGAAAGCTCACTGTAGGGAGATGGTGCAGTGAGAAGGAGCTAGTGGAAGGTTCTGAAGTGACCTGACTAGGGGTGAATTAGGCGTGGTTATGTTGTATATTAGTCCGTTCTCACGCTGCTGATAAAGACATTCCCGAGACTGAGTAATTTGTAAAGGAAAGAGGTTTAATTGACTCACAGTTCAGCTTGGCTGGGAGGGCCTCAGGAAACTTACAATCATGGCAGAAGGGGAAGCAAACACGTCCTTCTTCACATGGCGGCAGCAAAGAGAAGTGCAAAGTGAAGAGGGGGAAAAGCCCCTTATAAAACCACCAGATCTCATGAGAACTCACTATCATGAGAACAGCATGAGGGTAACCACCCCCATGACTCAATGACCTCCCACTGGGTCCCTCCCATGACAGCTGGGGATTATGGGAACTACAATTCAAGGTGAGGTTTGGGTGGGTATACAGCCAAACTATATCATGCTGAAAGCAGAGGAAACCAAGTGTGTTTGAATTATAAAGAGATGTTTTTATGAAATCAGTTTTCAGGCTAGTGGAGAGCGATGCCCTTCATTAAGTAACCAAGGAGGTCTGGACAGGGGTGGGGACACCAGCTTCACTTGGGCTTCTCTTTTTTTTTTTTTTTTTTTTTGAGATGGAGTTTCACTCTTTTTGCCCAGGCTGGAGTGCAATGGCTCGATCTTGGCTCACTGCAACCTCCGCCTCCTGGGTTCAAGCAATTCTCTTGCCTCAGCCTCCCGGGTAGATGGGATTACAGGCACCTGCCAGCACTCCTAGCTAATTTTTGTATTTTTAGTAGAGATGGAATTTTGCCATGTTGGCCAGGCTGGTCTCGAACTCCTGACCTCAAGTGATCCACCCACCTCAGCCTCCCAAAGTGCTGGGATTACAGGTGTAAGCCACCACGCCTGGCCGTATTCTCTTTTTAAAAGTAGGTTAACTGGGATAGCTATCACATAAATCACCAATGCCCTGTGATTGGTGTGAATCAATTTATGAGATTGCTCAAGGTCACCAAGCCTGGAAGGGGCGGTGTTGGGATTCCCACCCAGGCTGTGTGGCACCATAAATTCCAAATGAGTGTTGCCCTGCATGTCCTCATTTTGGGAGGATGCATGGTGCCTGCAATCATCCTCCTATTCCCCAAACATGTTTGGAGTCACCTTCTTGGAATTCTATTAGAAACTAAAGGACTCAGAATCTCACACGAGCTCTACTAGTAAGCACCTAAGATACTTAAATGAATCACTTCACTCCTCTCACCCCAGTCTTCTCATTTATAAAATGAGGAGATTTGATGCAATGCTTCACAAAATTCCTTTCAGCTCTAGTAATCTGTGTTCCGGACGTCTCCGCTTAACCACAGTAAAGTGTCATACAGTAAAGTGGTTAAGCGGAGACGTCCGGAACACAGATTATTAGAGCTAATTCTTTCATTGGTCTCAAGCTTGGATTCTGTGCCCTTCTCTGTAGTGTGGGGATACACACATACACACACACACACACACACACACACA
>NW_012114822.1:823776-825650 GCF_000951035.1 Colobus angolensis palliatus | reverse complement strand
CTTAAACTCCTGACCTCAGGTGATCCGCCCATCTCAGCCTCCCAAAGTGCTGGGATTACAGGCATGAGCTGCCACTCCTGGCCAAGCCATTTTTGGTATTTTTAGTAGAGATGAGGTTTCTCCATGTTGGTCAGGCTGGCCTCGAACTCCTGACCTCAGGTGATCAGCCCGCCTCGGCCTCCCAAAGTGCTGGGATTAGAGGGGTGAGCCACCACGCCTGGCCTTGAGCTTCTCTCTTAATCATCAGTTTTGTCCCAAATGACACAGCCAATCACAAAATTCAGCCCCCTTCATCCTCCTCAAGAGCATCCTGTCCCAAAGAAAGAGTTTCAATTGTGTCATTTCGGTGGCACAATCATTCAGTGAATCCTCCTGTCTTGAAGAGGGAATCCCTCCTTTGAATATGTAAATTCTGGAGAGTTTGTAAAAACAGTCAGTCCCAGTTCCTTATGGCAGTAACGTGTAAGCCTGCGTTTGAAAAGATCGTGTCACTGCGTGTCATAAAGGTATCTAGCTTTATTTTCAAAGGCTATTTGCTTATAAATAAATAAATGCATTTTCCCATTTCTGTTTAATTAGGAACTTTATAAGCTAATCATGAGCTAAGAGTCTCATTATTTCTCTAACATGTAGACAGAAATTCATGACTGTAGTGAATGTGGCCATTTTACCTCATGACTCAATTTTTCTTTTCCTTTTTTTTTTTTTTTTTTTTTTGAGGCAGGGTCTGGCTCTGTCACCCAGGCTGGCATGCAGTGGCACTATCTCAGCTCACTGCAGCATCTGCCTGTCTGGCTCATGCCATTCTTCCACCTCAGCCTCAGAGTAGCTGGGACTACAGGTGCTCGCTACCACGCCTGGCTCATTTTTGTATTTTTTGTAGAGATGGGGGTCTCACCGTGTTGCCCAGGCTGGTCTTGAACTTCTGGGGTCAAGTGATCCACCCACCTCAGCCTCCCAAAGTGCTGGGATTACAGGTGTGAGCCACCATGTCTGGCCTATGACTTGATTTTTCTAAGACTTGTAATGATGTTAATGAGAATAAACAGAAAGACTAACTTATGTGGTGGTTGTTTTTATATGAGATGCTCTGTAAGATAAGGTTGGGGAAAAGGATTTAAATACAGTGTGGAGAAGGGCAATAATAAGGCAGATGCAGCCAGTTCAAACAGAGAACTTCATTATATTTTAAAACCATATAAACAACCATGTCTTTCCCAGGCCCCACTCTCTCACTCCCTTGGGTAATGTCACCACCCCCATGGCTTTACTTATAGTCTACAAAGCCTGGTGACACGCAAACCTGCATTGTCCATGCTGGTCCCACTCAGGAGCCTCAGACTGGGTCCCCTCGCTTCCAGTTAGGTCTCCATAGTCAGAGGCTCCTGTGCTGAACGTGCCCCAACAGAACCCTCCTCTTCCCACCCAAGCAGGCTCTTCCCACGTTTCTCTGGAGCATACATGGCACCGCCTCCCACCCACTGCTGGGTTCCCTCCCCACTCCCTGCCAGGACAGCATCCAGCTCTGGTTGTTCTGTTCCCAATCATATCACGTGTGCCCCCATGTCCTTCCCCACTGCCATTGCTCAGGCCGCCATCTCTTGTCGCCCGGGTCATTGTTAAATCTCTAAGTGACCTCCTGTCTGCTTCCCTCCTATCCATTGTTCACACTGCAGCCAGGATAATCTTGCAAGAATGCAAACCTGCTCATGCCACATTCCTTAAAAGAAAGAAAACAGCCCTTTGATATCTTCCCATTTGTTACTCCAAAGCTGAAGTCCAATGTTCTTTTGTTTTCTTTTTTCTTTTTTTTTTTTTTTTTTGAAACAGAGTCTCGCTCTTGTTGCCCAAGCTGGAGTGCAGTGGCGCGATCT
>NW_012114822.1:811138-822791 GCF_000951035.1 Colobus angolensis palliatus | reverse complement strand
TTTTGAGACAGAGTCTCACTTTGTTGCCCAGACTGGAGTGCAGTGGCCCGATCTCAGCTCACTGCAACCTCCGCCTCCCAGGTTCAAGCGACTCTCCTGCCTCTGTCTCCCAGCTTGCTGGGACTACAGTTGTGCGCCACCACACCTGGCTAATTTTTGTACTTTTAGTAGAGACGGGGCTTCACTATGTTGTCCACGGTGTCTCGAACTCCTAACCTCAGGTGATCCACCCACCTCAGCCTCCCAAAGTGCTGGGATTACAGACATGAGCCACCATGCCTGGCCTTCCCCACTAATTTCTATCAATTTACCCCACTCTAAAGAGTATTTCTGTTACACGTTCCAAGGATGGTTTTGGGGATTCGTTGCTATGAGCAGACTGCCAGCAACTTCCCGAATCTGCCAGCTGCTTTTCTTCTTTAGAAAGAATATTCTCAAATTGCTCCCAACTAATCAGAGAAAAGAACATTGGCCTTCTTTTCTATCCTTTCTGGCCTTCCTTAACTTTCCCCCAACCTGAGAAAGAAGCCAAAAATGGGAAGAATTACAGCATGCTGCTCTCCAAGTGGGGAGGGCCTACGTGCCAGAATTTCTAGTTAGAAGGGAGAGATTTTCCACTTTATTCTTTAAAAAGTAGTGGCATGTCCCTCTTTTAACAAATATTATCTGCTGCTAGCTACTGCCTAACATTTACATCTGTTGGATAGTCTTTGATATTTTTTTTCCAGAAACTTTATCCGCTGTCTCAGAAATAAACAGTCTTAGAAGCCAGAATTCCTCAGATTTCTTAAGGAGATTGTATCCTACCTGTGGAAATTTAAAAAGAAAAAGATTTAAGTAGGAAACTTAACAGATTTATTGGTTTTTATTACAATCTCTAAAAAACTAGTCATCTTCGTGACCAGCCTAGGCAACATGATGAAACCCCATCTCTTCGAAAAATACAAAATTAGCTGGGTATGGTGGCGCACACCTGTGGTCCCAGCTAGTTGGGAGGCTGAGGTAGAAGGATTGCCTGAGTTTGGGAGGCTGAGGCCTCAGTAAGCCAAGATCGTGCCACTGCACTCTGGCCTGGGTGACAGAGTGAGACTCAGTCTCAAAAAAATAAAAAAAATAAAAAAAGGTAGTCACTAGTCACGTGAAAACTACCATCTTACAACTCTTCCTTCCCAGGACAACCTTTTTGTAAAATCAGGAACCAAGGGTGACAATTGCCACTTGCCCCAGGCAATGACAGCCAAGGACATTGTCCCTGAATTTGGGTTTCTCTTGGGAAGGGGACATCGGCTGACAGCTTTGTGATGCTGGGAGTACAATCACTTTCAAAACAGCCAGTATTTGAAATTGTGTTTACCAGTCTCCTTTGAGAAAATTTTGTGTTTGTTTTCTATGATATAAACAATCTCATTGTGAAGACTGAAAATATTCAACATGTGATCATCAACACTTATTTCAAGAAAGGGGGAATATTAACAAATCCGGAGCTAAAACATTAGAAGTTGGGAACTGCAGGTGCATGAACTGTAGGGATAGCATCACGGGAGTTTGTGTTCCCAAATTTCTAACCTCAAAGCCCAGACAAATGCTCAACGCAGCAGAAAGGCTTCTCTTCTCAGGCTATTCCCCTCTGCATTCTGATTAAAGAAGTGCTCTGGAGAACAAGCCGGATGGGAATAAATCTGGTTTTTCGCTTTTCTCTAATTGAATATTGCTTCTGTTTGGAGTCAGTGCCTTTCCCCGCCTTCCCAGCGCCTCACAGGAAGGGGGTGCGCAGAGCTTCGTGAGCGAGGCTCCAGTGCACCATGGCGACATCGTGCCATAAAAGTGTCTTCTCTCATTTTCAAGGTAAACTAATGTTATTGCCATCAGGAAATAGACCACATGAAAACAAACGCCGGGGACCTGGAAGAGTTGCCCAGGCAGTAGTTCTTGTCGGTTCCCAAGCTCATTACCCTCCTTAACTAAAGTCCATGGGACGAAACACCAGGCTTCTGCAAAGGCCCCTAAACATGAAGCCTATACATTTTAAATCTGTGACTGTAAATTAACTACACTGAGTCTTCTTCTTGTTCCCGACGAATTTTCCATCTTCTGTCTTCTGATAAGTAATGCCTGGTTATCCAGTCCTTGTATCCTGTGTCACCAACTGCTGCTGATCAAGGCTGGGCATGGTGGCTCACGCCTGTAATCCCAGCGCTTTGGGAGGCCGAGGTGGGCAGATTACGTGAGTCCAGGAGTTTGAGACCAGCCTGGGCAACATGGCGAAAGCCCGTCTGTACAGAAAATACACAACTTAGCTGGGCATGGTGGTGCACACCTGTAGTCTCAGCTACTTGGGAAGCTGAGATGGTGGATTACTTGAGCCTAGAGGTGGAGGTTGCAATGTACCAAGATCATGCCATTGCACTTCAGCCTGGGAGACAGAGTGAGACCCTGTCTTTTTTTTCCTTTTGAGACGGAGTCCTTGCTCTGTCACCCAGGCTGGAGTGCAGTGGCGCGATCTCAGCTCACTGCAAGCTCCACCTCCCGGGTTCACGCCATTCTCCTGCCTCAGCCTCCCGAGTAGCTGGGACTACAGGCGCCCGCCACCACGCCCGGCTAATTTTTTGTATTTTTAGCAGAGACGGGGTTTCACTGTATTAGCCAGGATGGTCTCAATTTCCTGACCTCGTGATCCGCTCACCTCAGCCTTCCAAAGTGCTGGGATTACAGGCGGGAGCCACCGCAACCAGCCCCGAGACTCTGTCTTAAAAAAAAAAAAAAAAAAAGTGCTGATCTTGAACTCATTGATGATTTGCAGTGTCGGGCGTGAACATCAGTAACCACAAATTTCCCCGTGTAGACAGTAAAGTATCAGGTATCACAGATAACTTGGTGAGAAACATGAGTGTCTGATGGTGCAGGGGTCTTCATGTTTGTGAAATTTCTTTTCTTTTGTTTTGTTTTTCTTTTTTTCTTTTTTTGAGACAGAGTCTCACTCTTTTGCCCAGGCTACAGTGCAGTGGTGTGATCATGGCTCACTGCAACCTCCACCTCCCAGGTTCAAGCGATTCTCCTGCCTCAGCCTTCTGAGTAGCTGGGATTACAGGCATGTGCTGCCATGCCCAGCTAATTTTTGTATTTTTAGTAGAGATGGGGTTTCACCATGTTGGCCAGGCTGGTCTTGAACTGCTGACCTTGTGATTTGCCCACCTTGGCCTCCTGGAGTGCTGGGATTACAGGTGTGAGCCACCGCTCCCGGCCTCATGTCTGTAAAATTTCTAGGGGTCTGGTGGTCTGGGGCATGCCAGGGTGCCCCCTCTGAAGTGAAGAGCCAGCCGCTGTACTTCTGGCACCTGCCATCTGTATGAAAGAATCACGTGTTTGGGAGGTCGCTGGATTTTACAGGCCACAGATGCCACATCTGGATGACACATTCTGGCCAATTTACTGGGTGACCCCAAAAGCCACTAGCTTGGAGAGGGCCAACAGCCAGAGAAGGTGCTTCAACTCAGCCAGGCTGCGATGCAGTGGCTCTGCCCTCAGCCTGTAAGGTCCAGCCTCATGCCATCAGCAGTCACCAGTCTCACCACGTGCACCAGCCCCCAGAAGCACTGGCGTTCGAGGATGCTGTGATGGTTAATTTTGTGTGTCACCCTGATGGGGCCATGGGGTACCTAGACATTTGGTCAAATATGACTCTGGATGTGTCTGTGAGGCTGTTTTAGATGAGATGAACATTTGAATCCATTGGCTGTCTGCAATGTGGGAGCCCTCTGGAGGTTCTGGCCTTCATCTGGGTGGGCCTCCGTCAATCAGCTGGACTCCTCCTGCCTGACTGTCTTGGGCTGAGACTTCAGTCTTTTCCTTCCTTCAGACTCAAACAGAAATACCAGCTCTTCCTGGGTCTTGAGCCTGCCGGCTTTCAGACTGCAGCTACACCACCAGCCCTCCCGATGCAGCCACACCACCGGCCCTCCTGGGCCTCCAGCTTGCTGCCTGCAGACTGGGAGTTGTCAGCTCCATAATCATGGGAGCCAATTTCTTATTCAAAGAAACACACACACACACATACACACACCACACACACACAAGCACACACATACACCGCACACACCGCACAAACACACACATATACTGCACACATATACACACACCACACACACATACACACACCACACACATACACATACCAGACACATACAAACATACACACACAAACACACACCACACTCAAACACACACATACACACCATGCACATACACACACCACACACATACAAACACACATACACACACCACGCACATACACACACACCACACACACACACACCACACATACAAACGCACACATACAAACTCACACACCACACATACATACACCACACACACCACACACACATACACACCACACACACCCACACACCACACACACCACACAACACATACACATACACCACACACACACCATACAGATACACACATAAACACACACAAAGATACACATACACAAACCACACATATACACATACATACACCACACACACACAGCTCACTGCAGCTCGACTTTCCCAGGCTCAGGGGATGCTCTCACCTCAGCCTCTCATGTAGCTGGGACAACAGGCACGTGCCACCATGCCCCGTTAATATTTTGTATTATTTTGTAGAAACAGGGTCTCCTCGAGACCAGTCTGGCCAACATGGTGAAACCCCATCTCTACTAAAAATACAAAAAATAGCCGAGTGTGGTGGTGGGTGCCTGTAATCCCAGCTACTTGGGAGGCTGAGGCAGGAGAACTGCTTAAACCCTGGAACCAGCGGTTGTGGTGGGCTGAGATTGCACCATTGCACTCCAGCCTGGGTGACAGGGCGAGACTCCGTCTCAAAAAAAAAAAAAAAAGGAAAGAAAGAAACAGGGTCTCCCTCTGTTGCCCAGGCTGGTCTCGAACTATCTACCTGCCTTGGCCTCTCAAAGTCCTGGGATTACAAAGTAATTTTAAAAAAATAGACGATGTCTGTACCTCCCCTCTACCCACTGCTTCCACTCAGCCCTTACCTCACTGCTGGAGTTATTATTCATTTATTTATTTATTTAAGACAAGGTCTCGCTCTGTTCCCCAGGCTGGAGTGCAGTGACATGATCTTGGCTCACTGCAATCTCCACCTCCTGGGCTCAAGCAGTTCTCCTGCCTCAGCCTCCCAAGTAGCTGGGATTACAGGCATGCGCCACCACACCTGGCTAATTTTTTTTTTGTATTTTTAGTAGAGACAGGGTTTTGCTATGTTGGCCAGGCTGGTCTCGAACTTCTGACTTCAAGTGATCCGCCTGCCTCAGCCTCTCAAACTGCTGGGATTACAGGCATGAGCCACCTCACCTGGCCTCTTAGCAATTTTTAAGAATACAGTATGTTATTGGCTGGGCATGGTGGCTCACGCCTGTAATCCCAGCACTTTGGGATCTGTTGAACTTATTTTTCTTAACTGAAATTTTGTATTCTTCTTTAGAAATTGTCTTGTCTTTTCCATTTTATTTATTTCTTTATTTTAAGACAGCATCTTGCTATGTTGCGTAGGCTGGTCTGGAACTCCTAGGCTTCAAGCCATCGTTTCACCTTAACCTCTCTAGTAGCTGGGACTACAAGCAAGCACCACTGTGCCTGGAATGAAATTTTGTATCCTTGGACTGACATTTCCCCAACCTTCCTGGCAACTCCTGGTAACTACCATTCTCCTCTCTGCTTCTGTGAATCCAACTATTTTAGATTCCATGTGTGAGTGAGATCATGCGTTATTTGTCTATCTGTGCCTGGCTTATTTGACTTAACATAATGTCCTCCAGGTTCATCCACGTCGTTGTAAATGACAGGATTCTCTTCTTTTTTAGGACTGAATAGTATTCCATGTGTAAATGCCACATTTTCTTTACCCATTCATCTACTGATGGGCATTGAGGTGGGCTCCATATCTTGGCTATTGTGAATAGTGCTGCAATGGACGTGGGAATGCAGATGTCTCTTCCGCAGACTGATGTGATTTCCTTTCCTTCAGAGATACACCCAGTAGTGGGATTAGAGCATGATATGGTTTGGCTGTGTCTCCACCCAAATCTCATCTTGAATGGTAGTTCCCACAGTCCCCACATGTCATGGGAGGGACCCAGTGGGAGTAATTGAATCATGGGGGCAGCTACCTCCATGCCATTCTTGCAATAGCGAGTTTTCATGAGATATGATGGTTTCATAAGGGACTTTTCCCCCTTTGCTTGTCTCTCTTTCTGCCTCCTGCTGCCCTGTGAAGAGGTGCCTTCCACCATGATTTTAAGTTTCCTGAGGACTCCCCAGCCATGTGGAACTATGAGTCACTTATACTTCTTTTCTTTGTAAATTACCTGATCTCAGATGGGTGGGTAATTTCTTTATAAATTACAAAGTGTGAGAATGGACTAATACAGAGCATGTGGTAGTTCTATTTTTAATTTTTTTGAGGAACTTCCACACTATTTTCCATAATGGCTATACTAATTTGCATTCCCATCAGAAAATACCTTAATTCACATATTGGTTGAGCTGCTTTCACACGGATCAGATGACGGTGACTTAGACAAGACAGAAGGTTGATTTTTCTTGCATGGAAAAGCCCAAGCAGACTTAGGTGGGGCTGTGGGGTGAGTGGCTCTGTAGCCTGAGGTCAGCCTGCATGCAGCCCGCCTCCTCCGCATGGCTCTGCTGTGTTCAGGGTGCTGTCTTCGTCTGCACGGTCAAAGACAGCCCACTTGTTCGTGTACATGCTGCAGTGCTCAGAAAGGGAAAGGGGTCAAGGACGAGCAGTGTCTTTTCAGATGCGTCCTGGGAGCTCAGCGGCATGGCCACACCAGCCAGTGAGAGAGTCTGGCCTTTGTAGTCACCAGTGTGTGGCCAACCAAACCCAGGGGGGCTTCAGTTCCAAAAGAAAAAAGGAGGCTGGGCGCGGTGGCTCAAGCCTGTAATCCCAGCACTTTGGGAGGCCGAGACGGGCGGATCACGAGGTCAGGAGATCGAGACCATCCTGGCTAACACGGTGAAACCCCGTCTCTACTAAAAATACAAAAAACTAGCTGGGCGAGGTGGCGGCACCTGTAGTCCCAGCTACCCAGGAGGCTGAGGCAGGAGAATGGTGTAAACCCAGGAGGCAGAGCTTGCAGTGAGTTGAGATCCGGCCACTGCACTCCAGCCTGGGAGACAGAGCCAGACTCCGTCTCAAAAAAAAAAAAAAAAAAGAAAAAAGGGAACTGGATGACAGGGAACAGCAGCAGTGGCTGCCACAGACAGCTCTGCCAAGCTGGGAGGAAACTGGAGGAGTGGAGAGGGCAGAGGGGCAGAGGGAGTGGTTGAGAGAGATGCTGAGGTCCCAGGGGGAGATCTCAGAGAAGGTGGGCAATGTAGGGCACAGACGGAGACCTTGGCCTTGGACAGGAGGAAGGCGGGAAGCAGGAAAGAATGGAAAACACAAGGAGGTTTGTGGGTCTGGTAGCCACCAGTAACAGCCATTTTCTGTGTAAGATAGGAAACCGAGTCTTCTGCTGTGATTGAGCTGGGGCCGGGGAGTGGCTTGGTGTCTGAGAAGCGGGGACAGTCTGAAACAGTCCTTGCTGAGAGGGGTGATCAGGACCTACGTGGTGGTGGTGGGACACCACCCTGGGAAGCTCAGCAAAGCTTAGCGGGATTGAGGGGCAGGTGAAGTTGGTCACCATGCTATATCATAGCCCTGATCTTGGGGGCTGGAAAATTTCAGTTAGGGATGCAAAGTAATCCAAGTACAGGTTTTGAGAAAGCAGACAGTTGAGTTTCTCCAGTCAAAGTCCCTATGAGGACAGAAATGAGGATGCTTTCACTGGAGCAATGACACAATTATTTCAGTACGTCTCCCAGAGTGAGGTAGAAGAAAACGCTTCATGCTTGCAATAATAGATCTGGGGAAAAGGACTGATGAAAACCAACATTTCCATGAAGTCACACTGACATTTTTTATTCCTTAGACTTTGTCAGCCAACACGTGCGTTTTCTGAACAGCAAGCATCATTCACGAATGCAGAACAAAACCAGATAGATTTCGTTGGTTTCAGAAAGACATGGCGAGATGAGCAGCAGGCAGCTTGCTCGTTCTGTGCAGTGGAGGAGGAAGAGGCTGGGCCCCTGCTGTGTGGGGGCAGCCCCGGAAGGACGCGGTCACAGCCTTGGGTCATCAGTAATTAGTGAGCGTCACGGGTACAGAGTTTTATGGTCAGTAATAGTTTTCTGTAAATGAAAATTGCTTCTCCTCACTGGGCAATTTAGTTATATCTAAGTTAATCCAGGAAAGTCTTATTCATATTAACTATGACACATATGAGTCAATGAGTGTCACCCGGAGACTTAAAGAGGAACTGGTGTCGTTTCAGTTCTAGGACAGCTGGCTGCAGCGGCCGGGTGTTTGGGGGCTGTTTGTGCTGTCTCAGCCATCTCCAGGTGAGGCTAACGGGTAACAGTTGGTAGGACTGGAGTCGGGGGCGGTATCTTCCACCCGCCTTTCTCCTCCCAGATTGAACCAAGTTCATCACCTGCATGTCATGTACAGCTGGAAGGCTTTCCTTTCCCTCATGGGCAATTTGTTTACTCATTTAGTTTCCACATAGAACCGGGTTCTGAAGAAGTGATTATTAGAGTCACAGCAACAACTTTAATGATGACAGCGACTTTTTTCCTTCAATTACGTCCCCAAGGAGGGCTTTGGTAATTTTCCACAGGGAGATTAGTTAGGGAGAGGAAAACTTTCACCTGCTTTTAAAATGTATTCTGAAGTCCAAATATCTTCATGAATCTGAGCCTGTATTTTGTAGCATGTGGGTTTTTCCCAGAAAGGCTTAGAAGAGCAACAACAAAAATGTTGCCTATTGAAGCGCAGTAGAACATATACTATTTACCTTTAAACCAAGCCGGAGAATGACTGTCCACGTACTCCAGTGGCAGGAGGTGCTCCTGGGCATCCCTACATGGCGACTGGGCACCCCTGCAAGGCGTCCCTAGGAGACGCACACAAGCAGTTTACTCTCCATCTCTGCCCTGTCTTTTGTCCTCAGCTGGGCCATTTACTGATGATAATAGCACCACGCATTTATATAGTAACTTAGAATTCCATCGCAGTGCCGCAGCAGTGTACGATATTTGTGTCGGGGGAAGAATATGACAATCACCATTTTACTATGGATTCAGTGACTCCAGCCATTTATTTCTTGGGGAAAATTAAGCAAACTGCCTCAAGTCTCCAAGTAGGGAATGGAAAACGTGTGTCAGTGGAGTGTGAATTCATCTATTTGCCGGACGCTATGTATTTCACTGGCTGCATTAACAGTACACATGAATCACAAATACCGTAGAGATATGTGTAGTTTTTTTTTTGTTTGTTTTTGGAGACGGAGTCTTGCTCTGTCACCCAGGCTGGAGTGCAGTGGCATGATCTTGGCTCACTGCAACCTCCAACTCCCGGGTTCAAGCAGTTCTCCTGCCTCAGCCTCCCAGGTAGCTGCGATGAAAGGCGGGCGCCATCACACCCAGCTAATTTTTGTATTTTCATAGAGACAGGGTTTCACCATGTTGGCCAGGCTCATCTCAAACTCCTGACCTCAAGTGATCCTCCCACCTCGGCCTCCCAAAGTGCTGGGATTACAGGTGTGAGCCATCGCACCTGGCCTCTGCCTACTCTCTAACTGTTCTGAGCCGACTTCCACCAACTTTGTCCAGGGAGAGCGATGCCTGTCTCAAGCCACGCAGGGGCACAGATCAATCAGCGTCAACTCCTGCCCAGCCTAGAGGTGTGGGAAGGTATAGCCCAGGGTCTACCTTTGACCATTGGTGGACAGGATCTAGTAGATACACTCTTTTGCTGTCTTTCCCCAGCAGAACAGTTCTGAGACTATTTTCGTAAGGCTCCTCTGAGGGTCCCGGCAAACGGATCCGCCTGGCTAACTCAGTAACAATCGTTGTAATGGCTTTTTTGACTGTATCTTCCACCCTCACTTGTGCTTCCTGGGCTTACACCCCCATCTACTCTGCCTTCAGCAAGCCTTTCTAGGCTCTGCCTAGACAGAGAGTCACTTTAGTTTATTAAGAAAAAATGCACTTAATTGCTACTTCTAACAACACTTAATTTCCTACCCACAAAAAATTAAATTTTAATATTTCATAACCAGTTCATCAATTATGCTTCAGCGTCTCGTAATAACACCTGCTGGAATTTTGCCTGGAATGATTAAATAGCATATCTACCTATGAACCATGCAGGGCAGGGTGGGGCAGTGGAAGGAAGATGGACTTTGAGGTTTCCAGGCCAGCCCCACTCATTACTAAATATGTGTTCTTGGGCAACTCACTTAACCTCTCTGAGTCTTTCTCAACCGCATGTGTGAAATGGCTGTAATACACTAAAACTAGAAATTAATGACAACTGGAAAAGCAAAAAATCTTTCACCTGGAAATTTAAAAGCCTCTAATAACTCTTAAGTCAATAAAGAAATATAAAACAAAGTTCAGAATGTCTCAAAAATAAAGATGAGGCCGGGCGCGGTGGCTCACGCCTATAATCCCAGCACTTTGGGAGACCGAGGCAGGTAGATCATGAGGTTAGGGGTTCGAGACCAGCCTGACTAACATGGTGAAACCCCATCTCTACTAAAAACACAAAAATTAGCCGGGAGTGGTGGCACACACCTATAATCCCAACTGCTCAATACAAAATTAATTGAGTACTTTTTTTTTTTTTTGAGATGGAGTCTCGCTCTGTCACCAGGCTGGAGTTCAGTGGTGCGATCTTGGCTCACTGCAACCTCCGCCTCCCAGGTTCATGCTATTCTCCTGCCTCAGCCTCCCGAGTAGCTGGGATTAGAGGCATGCGCCACCACGCCCAGCTAATTTTTGTATTTTTCGTAGAGATGGGGTTGGCCAGGATGGTCTCCATCTCCTGACCTTGTGATCTGCCCGCCTCAGCCTCCCAAAGTGCTGGAATTACAGGCGTGAGCCACCGGACCTGGCTGCATTGAGCCCATTCTTACACCGTACAACAGAATAAAGTCCAAATGGATCACATATTTAGATGTAAAATAAGGAAAACTTGGAGAAATTACTGTATAACTTACAAATAAAGAAACTTTCCTATGACTCAATTTCCAGAAACAATAAGGAAAAGGATTGATAAATATGTTTACATAAAAATATAAAATTTGGCCGGACATGGTGGCTCTTATGTGTAATCCCAGCACTTTGAAAGGCCAAGGTGGGTGATCACCTGAAGTCAGGAGTTCAAGACCAGCCTGGTCAACATGGTGAAACCCCATCTCTACTAAAAATACAATTAGCCGTGTGTGGCAGTGTGCGCCTGTAGTCCCAGCTACTCGGCAAGCTGAGGCAGGAGGATCACTGGAACCCAGGAGGTGGAGGTTGCAGTGAGCCGAGATTTTGCCACTGCACTCCAGCCTGGGCGATTGAGTGAGGCTCCGTCTCAAAAAAAATATGCTAAGAGGCCAGGCGCGGTGGCTCACGCCTATAATCCCAGCACTTTGGGAGGCCGAGGCGGGCAAATCACGAGATCAGGAGATCGAGACCATCCTGGCTAAAACGGTGAAACCCCGTCTCTACTGAAAATACAAAACAATTAGCCGGGCGTG
>NW_012114822.1:806535-811004 GCF_000951035.1 Colobus angolensis palliatus | reverse complement strand
TAACAAAATGGCAATTTCATAGGCTTCAACTTAATACCTAATATACAAAGAGCGCCTAAAAATAAAATGGGGACTATCTCCGTAGAAGAATGGACTAGAGATATGAACACACTCTTTACAAAATAAAAATGCAATGACTTTTAACCATATGACAAGATGCTGAAGCACACTCCTAAGATTCTATCCCAAAGATACATTGCAAAAATGCTCAAAAGACATGTACAAAAGCAATTTAGTACAGCACTGTGTGTAATAGCAAGAGTGGAAACAACTCAGATGTCTTGATATCTGATAGAGTGAGTCTTCCAACTCTGACCTCTTCTCTCCACAATGATCTTGGATATTCTTAGATCTTTGCATTTCCATGTATGTTATAAAATCTGTTTTTCCTTTTTTTTTTTTTGGAGATGCAGTTTCGCTCTTGCCACCCAGGCTGGAGTGCAATGGCATGATCTTGAAAATCTCTCCACAATGATCTTGGATATTCTTAGATCTTTGCATTTCCATGTATGTTATAAAATCTTTTTTTCTTTTTTTTTTTTTGGAGATGCAGTTTCGCTCTTGCCACCCAGGCTGGAGTGCAATGGCATGATCTTGAAAATCTGTTTTTCAACTTACCCGGACACTCAGTCTTATTGAGTTTTGTATTGGGATTAAATTGAATCTGTAGATCAATTTGGGCAGAATTGGCATCTTTATAAAATTGAGTTTTCAAACTATATACATTTATTTAGATCTTCTTTAATTGATCTCAATGTTTTATAGTTTTCTATGTAGAAATCTTTAAAAATCTTTTCTTAGATTTATTATATGTTTTTGGTTGGTTTGTTTGTTTTTCGTTCTTTTGTTTTGAGACATAGTCTTACTCTGTTGCCCAGGCTGGAGTGCAGTGGTGTGATCTCCGTTCACTGAAAACTCTGCCTTTTGGGTTCAAGCAATTCTCCTTACTCAGCCTCCTGAGTAGCTGGGATTACAGGCGTGCACCCCCACACCAGACTGATCTTTGTATTTTTAATAGAGACAGGGTTACACCATGTTGACCAGGCTGCTTTCGAACTCCTGGCCTCAGGCCATCCATCTGCCTTGGCCTCACGAAGTGCTGGGATAACAGGCGTGAGCCCACCGGGCCCAGCCTACTCTGTTTTTTATTTTCTTTGAAACTATTATAGGCTGGGCGCAGTGACACATGCCTGTAATCCCAGCACTTCGGAAGCCTGAGGCAGGGGGATTGCTTGAGCTCAGGAGATCAAGACCAGCCTTAGCAACATGGCAAAACCCTATCTCTACAATAAAATACAGAAATTATCCAGGCATGGTGGTGCGTGCCTGCAGTCCCAGCTACTCAGGAGGCTGAGATGAGAGGATCACTTAAACCTGGGAAGCGGAGGTTCCAGTGAGCTGAGATCACGCCACTGCACACCAGCCTGGGTGACAGAGTGAGTCCGTGTCTCAAAAAAAGAAAAGAAAAGAAAAGAAAAAACTATTGTAATGATATCTTATCTTTAGATCTCATTTTGTCTTTGTGACTGGATTTAGAAATATAATTTTTATACACTGACTTTGCATTTGGTAATCTTGGTAAATTCACTTACTAATTCAAATAGTTTATCAGTATATTTAAAAGTTTTTTCTTCCCAACCAATCATGAGGTCTATGAATAATGACTGCCTTCTGTTTTTAAAGCAAAATAAAGATATGAATCTTCATATCTTTGTTTTTCTCCACTTACTGCATTGGCTAGTACCTACAATATTTACTGTAGGATTCTTTGATATACCCTTTATAACATTAGGGCAGTATTAGGGAAGTTCCCTTGTATTACTGATTTGTGAAGGTATTCATCATAAATGGATTTTATTGAGATGAACTTTTCTTTCTTTCTTTTCTTTTGAGACAGAGTTTCCCTCTGTCACCCAGGCTGGAGAGCAATGGCATGATCTTGGTTCACTGCAACCTCCAAGTCCTGGGCTCCTGAGCTCAAGTGACTCTCGTGCCTCAGCCTCCCAAGTAGCCGGGATTACAGGCATATGCCACCACGCCCAGGTAATTTTTTTAGTATTTGGTTAGAGATGGGGTTTCACCATGTTCACCACGTGGGTATTGAACTCGTGGCGTCAAGTGATCTGTCCGGGTCTCGAACTCTTGGCTTCAAGTGATCTGCCTGCTTTGGCTTCCCAAGGTGCTGGGATTACAGGCATGAGCCACCGGGCCCACTTGTTAAAAGGTTGAGTTTTGGCCAGGTGTGATGGCTCATGCCTGTAATCCCAGCACTTTGGGAGGCCAAGGTGGGTGGATCACAAGGTCAGGAGTTAAAGACCAGCCTGGCCAAAATGGTGAAACCCCATCTCTACTAAAAATACAAAGATTAGCCAGGCACAGTGGCAGGTGCCTGTAATCCCAGTTACTTTGGGAGGCTAAGGCAGGAGAATCACTTGAACCCAGGGGGCAGAGGTTGCAGTGAGCCGAGATCATGCCACTGCACTCCACCCTGGGCGACAGAGTGAGACTTTGTCTCAAAAAAAGAAAGGGTGAGTTTTATACTATGTGACTTACACCTAAATTTAAAATTTTGGAAAAAAAAATGCGTCTATTCCTTGGATATTTTCAATACACTATTATATCAGTTTTCTAGTATTTTATTTATGGTTTTGGCTTATTCACTTACATATGGGACTAACCTATACTACTTTTTTATAATATAATCTTTGCCTGGTTTCAGTATCAAGGTTTCTTTTTTTGTGTGCGGCAGTCTCACTCTGTCACCCACGCTGGAGTGCAGTGGTGTGATCTTGGCTCACTGCAACCTCTGCCTCTCGGGTTCAAGTGATTCTCCTGCCTCAACCTCCTGAGTAGCTGGGACTACTGGTGCCCACCATAATACCTGGTTAATTTTTTGTATTTTTAGTAGAGATGGGGGTTTCATCATACTGACCAGGCTGGTCTCAAACTCCTGACCTTGTGATTCGCCCACCTTGGCCTCCCAAAGTGCTGGAATTACAGGTGTGAGCCACTGCGCCAGGCCGATTTTTAGTATTTTTACATGCACCTGTGAGCCCTTCGATTCTTTTTTCTTTTTTGAGACAGGGTCTTGCTCTGTCACCAAGGCTGGAGTGCAATGGCGTGATCTTGGCTCACTGCAACCTCCACGTCCCAGGTTCAAGCAATTCTCATGCTTCAGCCTCTCGAGTAGCTAGGATCACAGGTGTGGGCCACCATGACTGGCTAATTTTTGTATTTTTAGTAGACATGGGGTTTCTGCATGTTGGCCTGGCTGGTCTCGAACTCCTGACCTCAAGTGATTCGCCTGCCTCAGTCTCCCAAAATGCTGGGATTACTGGGATTACAGGTGTGAGCCATTGTGACTGGCCTGATTCTTTTTTTTTTTTTTTTTTTTTGAGACAGAGTCTCACTCTGTCGCCCAGGCTAAAGTGCAGTGGTGCGATCTTGGCTCACTGCAGCCTCTGCTGCCCAGGTTCAAGCAATTCTTCTGCCTCAGCTTCCCGAGTAGCTGGCATTACAGGTGCCTGCCACCACGCCTGGCTAATTTGTGTATTTTTAGTAAAGACGGGGTTTCACCATTTTGACCAGGATGGTCTTGAACTTCTGACATCATGATCCACCTGCCTCAGCCTCTGAATGTGCTGGGATTACAGGCGTGAGGCACCACACCCAGCATCCGGCCTGATTCTTAACGTTGTTATTAATGCCTTCTCTTTTTCTCTTCATGACTTTTGCAAGAGAGTTATCTCTCTTATTAGACTTTCAACAATTCTTTCCTTGTAATATATGCATTTAAAACAGTACACTTTACCTAAAAGTAGCACCTTAGCTGCAAAAAGCTTTGAGATGTTTTTGTTACTCAATTTTAGACAGTCAATACGTTTTAGATTTCTTCTTGAATATTTTTACGATTGTGGAAGTTTTAAAAGTCTGCACGAAAAGTAGCTTCTACATTCATTACACTATGTGCAGAGTATAAAATGTATGTTATATCAATTCCATGCAATTTACTGAGATATTTTTTGTAGCGAAAATCACAATTTCTTTTCTTTTTTTTTTTTTTTTTTGAGATGGAGTCTCGCTCTGTCGCCCAGGCTGGAGTGCAGTGGTGCGATCTCGGTTCACTGCAACCTCTACCTCCCAGGTTCAGGCCATTCTCCTGCCTCAGCCTCCCGAGTAGCTGGGATTACAGGTGTGTGCCACCATAACCAGCTAATTTTTGTATTTTTAGTAGAGAAGGGGTTACACCATGTTGACCAGGCTGGTTTCAGACTCCTGGCCTCAAGCAATCTACCCGCCTCAGCCTCCCAAAATGCTGGGATTACAGGTGCATGCCACCACATCTGACTAATTTTTGTATTTTTAGTAAAGCTGGGGTTACACCATGTTGACCAGGCTGCTTTCGAACTCCTGGCCTCAGGCCATCCATCTGCCTTGGCCTCACGAAGTGCTGGGATAACAGGCGTGAG
>NW_012114822.1:797816-806275 GCF_000951035.1 Colobus angolensis palliatus | reverse complement strand
ATCTCAGCTCACTGCAACCTCTGCCTCCCAGGTTCAAGCAATTCTCCTGCCTCAGCCTCCCAGGTAGCTGGGATTACGGGTGTGAACCACCATGGCAGGCTAATTTTTGTATTTTTAGCAGAGATGGGGTTTCGCCATGTTGGCCAGGCTGGTCTCCAACTCCTGACCTCAGGTGATCCACCCCACCTCAGCCTCCCACAGTGCTGGGATTATAGGTGTGAGCCACCACGCCTGGCCTCTACCTCTTACTTTGAATCAGGAGACCCTGGACTTACTCCTAATTGGGCTTTGGATGTCCGACCCTGCTTGGGGCTGGGGGATACTTCGAACCTGGGAAGGAACTTATTTGGCCACACATCTGAGGCATGTTCTCCAATTCACTTGATCACAACTAAACCTGATGTTGACGTTGCTGTCTTCCTGACTCTGTGCCTCCTTTGGGATGGAACTTGGAAGAGAAGTTTCACACACTTATTACAAGAAGTTGGAAGTCCTCAACACTTAATATAAGAAAGGTAATAAAATGCACGTGTACTGGGAGGTGCCACTCACACAGGCCTACTTTGTACTTCTGCATCAGCCGCACCTTCATTCCCGGCACTCCCACCCTCCAGAGTCTCCACCAGCGTCAGCCAGTGAGGCCTCCCCCATCCCCCACTCCCGACTCAAGTCTCCCCGGTCCACACCTTCCTCATGGGGCCAGGATTTGGAGCTCGGCTAGTGGAGACTACACATTCTTTTCCAGCATATGAAGAACATTTCTAAAAACTGACTCTATTTTTAGGCTGTAAAGAAATCTCAGTAAGTTTCATGGAATTGATATCATACATACCATATTCTCTAAACATTATGTAATTAACTGAGAAGGTTTTTTTTTCTTAACAGAGCTTTAGAAAAAAAGACCACAATTCTAACAATATACAAGATAACATAGAAATAAAAATAGAAATGATTCCTTTGCATCTACTTTCTTGCCATTGCTCTGAGTTTCTGGGAGGCAGGGGAGTGGAGAAGATGACGTGCTGAGGTCCTGTCTAGCGCTTAAAATGTTTGACTTGGTCAGGCACAGTGGCTCATGCCTGTAATCCCAACATTGGGAGGCTAAGGTGGGAGGATCGCTTGAAGCCAGGAGTTTGAGTCCAGCCTGGGCAACACTTCCAGACCTCATCTCTACAAAAAATACAAAACTTAGCTGAGCATGATGGCACCTGCCTGTATTGCTAACTACTCAGCAGGTCAAGGCAGGAGGATTGCTTGAGTCCAGGGGGTCAAGGCTGCAGTGAGTCATGATCGCACCACTGTGCTCCAGCCTGGGCGACAGAGTGAGACCCTGTCTCAAAAAACAAAACAAAATAAAACAAAAAAACAAATGCTTGACTCTCTTATTTAAATCCTTAAATCATTCGCTTGGAGGATCCGTTCTTTGGTGGCGCTGAGCTGTCCCCTCCCGCGTGTGTCTCCCCACGTTTCTCCGGCCGTCTCAGCAGAGCCCTCCTCCCACGTCGCCCCATTACTGCAGCCCACGCGGGGCCATCAGCTTTGTCACCTTTCTTCTGGCTAATTTCACTGGAGGCGCCTCTTTATTTGGAATTTTTATAAACTTGTTTTGTTCATAGCTTCCGACTCACCATGTATTCCATCCTCCCCCACAGGCCAAATGGAAATGGAGCCTTTTATGAAGTTTCCCTCTTTTTAAGCTGGAAAGTTGGCAGCGACATGGTTTCGAAGTGAGTCGGAAAGTCTGGATTGGGCTGGCAACGTCACCCCAAAGATGAGGGCCGTTTACAAGTTTGTTTATAAAAAGTCCAGGAGCTGGGGCTATGTTCTCTTGGCGCTGTGCTGGGATTCTGACCACTCGAAGATGAAGCCTCATCCCAGCAGTGCTTGCTAGTGCCTCCTTCAGGGACCAATCCTATCAAGTGGGAAGGCATGAAGTGCAAGAAATCAGCATTCCCAGAGGCAGGTCAGCTTTCATTCTGTCATATTCGGTTTCCTTACTTCCCTCCTAGCAGGTGACCTCGGAAGCAAATGTTTCCCAGCACTGTCCCCTTCTAGAAAGACCTTGTATGAGAATCTTATCTTTGCACGGAGTGTCGAGACCGCTGTTAGGGCAAACGGGATGGATTTGATCAACACCCAGGTCACAAACCAATGATGACGGAGAGACGAATTCCATGAGTTAGCCAGGGCGCAGTGGGACAGAGGGAGCCTGGCTCCTTACTTACAACAGCTTCTTGGAGCAAGGAATCTTGGACAAAAAAATAAAAGCACTAGGTCGGTTCAAGGCTATTTGTTCAACTCTCCATCTAACTCTGTTCTGGGTTCCAGAGACACCAACGTACACAAGACTCACTCCTTATGTCCCAGGAGCCCATGGTCTACCCAGGAAGACGGAGAGGGGAAAGAAGCCCTGTTCTGGGAGGCTGAATCACTGAGCTGTGGGCAGGCACCTGAAGAGAGCAAAGCCAGGGCAGACCCCAAGGAGGGGAACCCCAGCTTGCCCTCCTCCATGGAGCGTGGTGAGGAGGCCCACAAAGGGCCTAGAAATGTTCATCATGGAGCTTGGGAGAGAGGGAGGGAGGGGCCACTCAAACTGTGTATGCCAGTATCACCATTATAATCGCCTACACTTTACAAAAAGGCAAAACTGTACAAAACTGTCACTTTCTGAAAAGGAGACAGAATTCAGAGGTGGGGATTCCACCCAAGCACGGTCAGGCTCAGCTGCTGGTGGGAAGCCTCTCCAAAATGAGTTTAAGGCCACAGGCCTTGGATGCTGGGCAGAGAGCAGAGACTGCTGGGCACCCCGGTGCCACAGGATACAGGAAGATTCTCCCCCTAACAGCCCCTTCCACGAACACCCTGGCACCTGCCCTGCATGGTCCTGCTTCTGGGAACTTTTTTTTTTTTTTTGAGACGGAGTCCCACTGTTGTCGCCCAGGCTGGAGTGCAGTAGCCCTGTCTCGGCTCGCTGCAACCTCTGCCTCCTGGGTTCAAGCATTTCTCCTGCCTCAGCCTCCCAAGTAGCTGGGATTAGAGGTGCCCCCATCACACTCATGTGTCTCTGTGTTGTCATTTAACATCAGTACAAGGCCTCTGATCAGCTATATTGAAATAATATATTACATATAATAATATTGAAATAGTTATCATGGGAATATAGAAAATCACTTGTCTTCTTAATCAAAGGTTTAAAGTGCTTTTGGAATTGTTTTGATAAGTGTTCTTTTCACCAGTTTCAGAGTCTTGTAGAGAACAGATCTACAGCCACCCTGGGGCTCCTCAAGGAGGGCAGTGGTGGGTATTTTGGGAGGGGCCTCATGGTGGCCCCACAGGCCCATCAGGTCTCTGATTAGTGCATTTGGAGAAGGGGTGGGCATTCTCAGCGGCGAGCCTCATGCTTTTGGGGAGCTTTGTGATGAATAGTGGCCAATTATTCACACCATGATAAAAAAATTATCAGGTACGATAGAAAGCAAGCTCTTCTCGTGATCACGACTCTGAGCGAGGTGGTGCTCTGATTCTCTTCCCTTTGTTACCGGAAAAGGGTCCTAATCCAGACCCCAAGAAAGGTTCTTGGATATTGCACGAAAAAGAATTCGGGGTGAGTCCATACAGTAAAGTGAAAGCAAGTTTATTTGGAAAGTAAAGGAATAAAGAACGGCTACTCGTGGACTGCCCAGCTACTTGTACTTACTGTTACTTCCTGATTATATGCTAAACAAGGGGTGGGTTATTCATGAGTTTTCCGGGAAAGAGGTGGGCATTTCCTGGGACTGAGGGTTCCTCCCCTTTTTAGACCATATAGGGTAACTTCCTAACATTGCCATGGCATTTGTAAACTGTCATGGCACTGGTGGGAGGGCCTCTTAGCATGCTAATGCACAAAAATTAGTGTATAATGAGCCATGAGGATGACCAGAATCACTTTCGTCACCATCTTGGTTTTGGTGGGATTCGGCCGGCTTCTTTACTGCATGCTATTTTATCAGGAAGGTCTTTGTAACCTGTATCTTGTGCCAACCTCCTATCTCATCTTGTAACTAGGGATGCCTTAACCTCCTGGGAATGCAGCCCAGTAGGTCTCAGCCTTATTTTACCCAGCTCCTGTTCAAGATGGAGTTGCTCTAGTTCAAACGCCTCTGACACCTTGAATTCCTTTTCGGGTCTGAAATGGACACTGTGAGCTGGCAAGAGGGGAACTGGGTAACTACTTACTGATTGAGTTTCAAAGGAGAGCTCTTAACTTCATGAGAAACGTATCCTAATCTCCCACGTTAATAAGATGCTTCCAAGAATGATTATACTCCTTGATTGTTGATTAATAGATTGACGGAGACCAGAATGAGGTCTCTGGGGACACAGTGCAGGGCTCAGACATCTAAGGTCCCTTCACCCCTCTGAGAATGTAGTATCACAGAAGTGTGTTCTGTTAATCAGGGTGGAACAAGGGCACAAGTAATCCCCAAAGCTCAGAGGGCAAACACAAAAAGTGGCTCCCTTAAGTCCAGAGGCCAGGTGCCTCTCCAGCAGCAACTCAGGGATCCAGTCTGCTTCCCTCTCACAGATCTGCCATCTGGAAGTTCTTTGCTAACAGCCCCTGATGAGAGAGCAGGAGTGTGAAGAGCTCACACCTGCTCTAACATGCTGAACTGATAGCAGCCATCACTTCCACTCGCATCCATTGGCAAGAACTCAGTCACATGATCCCACCCTAGCCCAAGGGCTGCTGGGAAATGGAGTCTTCTTGTGCACCCAGGAAGAAGAAATGGTGTAGTAAACGGGAAACAATCCCCAGGTCCCGTGTAAGTAGAAAGCAATTGTCTTCTTTGTGTTTAATTGTACTAAGGCCTATCAGGAGATTCACAAACTTCATAAAACCAACTTTTTCATTTTTCTTTTCTTTTCTTTTTTTTTTTTTTTTGAGACAGGGTCGTACTCTGTCGCCCAAGCTGGAGTACAGTGGTGCAATCATGGATCACTGTAGCCTCAACCTCCCAGGCTCAGGTGATCCTCCCACCTTAGCCTCCCAGCAGCTGGGACTACTATGAGTGTGCACCATGGTGCCTGGCTAATTTTTGTATTTTTTGTAGTGATAGGAGTCTCGCTGTGTTTCCCAGGCTGGCCTTGAACTCCTGGGCTCACGCAATCTACCAGCCTCAGCCTCCCAGAGTGCTGGGATTACAAGTGTGGGCCCCTGCTCCTAGCCTCAACCCTCTTTGTGTAAGACAAGTAACTTTGCTCAAGATGAATCCTTAGTGGACAAAAATTTCCCTCTTGTCAGTTCACTGCGTATGCAGTTGCTTATTTCTAAGTCTGACTCAAGCAAGAGGTTTGGTCCCCCACAAGTAGAAACTAATGGGAGTGTTGTCATTGGAACATCTGCACGTGAAAATGTCTTGGTGGTGAAGGGATGGAAAACGTGTGCTGCCAAGGAGTTCCCAGCACCTGAAAGAAGCAGAATGTGTGCAGCAATTAATTGTCCTATAAAGGTTGGAAATTATATAAAGCAAAAAAATTAAAATTTAAAAAATTTTAATAATTATTTTAAATGCCTGAACAAGTCCCCAAAATAAAAATTTATGGTTGTCTTAAGACACACCCTTGCAGTAGCAGCATTTGTTCCTTGGAGAGATTCAATCTGGTCCCAGAGAGTGGCCTTCTTCTCTGTACTGTGATGCCAGCCAGAGGTGAAGCTATGGAGAACAAATGATAAAAACTGGTGCAGGGTGCGGTGGCTCACGCTTGTAATCCCAGCACTTTGGGAGGCCAAGGCGGGTGGATCGCCTGAGGTCAGGAGTTCAAGACCAGCCTGGCCAACATAGTGAAACCCTGTCTCTACTAAAATTACAAAAATTAGCCGGGCGAGGTGGCAGGTGCCTGTAATCCTAGCTACTCAGGAGGCTGAGGCAGGAGAATCACTTGAACCCAGGAGGCGGAGGTTTTGGTGACCCGAGGTTGCACCACTGTACTCCAGCCTGGGCAACAAGAGAGAGACTCCGTCTCAAAACAAAAACAAAAACAAAACCGGGTTGGCATGATAAACAGAGTCCACACGGGCCTTCAAGAGGGGTCTGAGTGTAAGATGAGTATATTCTTTTAAAATGGTTCAGGAGGAAGAGTGGTGAGAATAGTATATTTTTGTCTGCCCAATCATTTGAATTACGTTACAGAGTTGGCACATTTATGAGACCACGAGCTCATTGTTTTATCTCCAAGCATAGTTTATGGAGGAAATATATATATTTTTTTAATTTTTTTTTTTTTTTTTTTGAGATGGAGTCTTGCTCGGTCGCCCAGGCTGGAGTGCAGTGGCACTATCTCAGTTCAGTGCAACCGCCGTCTCCTGTGTTCAAGCTATTCTCCTGCCTCAACCTCCAGAGTAGCTGGGATCACAGGTGCCCGCAACCACACCTGGATGATTTTTGTATTTTTAGTAGAGACAGGGTTTCACCATGTTGGCCAGGCTGGTCTCAAACTCCTGACTTCAGGTGATCTGCCTGCCTCGGCTTCCCAAAGCGTTGGGATTACAGGCATGAGCCACGATGCCCAACCAGTAAAATATTTGTACAGTATATAAAGAACCAGGAGCTGCAGTACTTACACAGGAGAAAATGAAAGTTGGAGATAAGATGTGGTCACACTGAAATGGGTGGATGTTAATCCTGAGCTCAGAATGCAGAAGTCAATTCACTGGGATGGTAAACCTGGTCCTAATAATTATGCATTTAGAGACCGATCCAGTTTTAGAAGAAAAATATAGCTGCAGGTACGGTGCCCTGTACTCTTCCAAGAAGTGCCACTGCCCTTTGGGGAGTGTCAGAGCAGTGTCGCGCAGAGGAGGCATTCGTTGCCAGCACCCCATGGTAAAAATGCACAGGGCTTATTGAAAGAAACTTTTTTTTTTTTGAGACGGAGTTTTGCTTTTGTTGCCCAAGCTGGAGTACAGTGGCACAACCTTGGCTCACTGAAACCTCCGCCTCCTGGGTTCAAGCGATTCTCCTGCCTCAGCCTCCCAAGTAGCTGGGACTACAGGCACAAGCCATCACATCCAGCTAATTTTTGTATTTTTAGTAGAGACAGAGTTTTGCCATATTGGCCAAGGTGGTCTCAAACTCCTGACCTCAAGTGATCCACCTGCCTCCGCCTCCCAAAGTGCTGGGATTACAGGCTTGAGCCACTGTGCCTGACATGAAAGAAACTTTTACGCAGGGAAATATTGGAAACACGCACAGTCCTCTGAACTCTGCTTACCCCCTGGAGAGGTAATTAAGTGTAGTGGGTTTAGGGCAGGTGTAGTGGGTTTGGGAGCCTCAGAGGGCGAGACCTGTCCTACCCATGGCCAGATATTCACAGGGTAGGGAGCAGTCTGTGATGCAGGACCTTCCTGGTTAAGTACATGGCCTTGTTTTATTTCTTCTTTCTGAGACAATCAGGACATTATGCCAAGTGATTGAAATTTATTTGCATAGGAACATTATATTACCTGCGAATATCACCAGGAGAATGAAGGGGCAGTGGTCTGTTTGGGTTGAGAAACTGAGACTCTTTGGTGTGATGGAACAAATACACTGTTCTGGGAGAAGAAGAAAACTCAGATCTTTTGCTGGCCCTAATGTTGAGCTGCTGAGTGACCTTGGGCAAGTTACTTCATCTCTCCAGGCCTCCGTCTCCTTCTTTTTGAAGTGTTGAGGTTACATTATTACATCACTTTGTAGAGCCTTCTCATTTGGGGCTTTGTAATCCACAGGGGAAACTGTCTGCAAGCCCTTAATCTTGATTGAAATATGGTCAAAAATAGATCTGGAAGTAATTTTAAAAAGCAATTTAAAATGTTAAATATGATGTATTAGACTTCCTGAAAAATATGATCAACAACTTTATATTCTCAGCTTTTTACCAAACTCTTTGAACATTATTTGTTTTTATAAGAGAGAAGTCTTATAATAAATGAGCAGAGCATCTGAAGACTAATTACACCTCTAGAATTACCTGGAGATGACAACTGCAGTTGCTCTGGTAACGAAGAATCCTCTCTGCTCTTCTGCCCTAAAAGATAACTCCATCTCAGTTCCTCACGGTGTTTAACAAAAGTCCTTACCACCTTCAAGGGCTTCTCTCACCAGACCTGGCATTTTCTCTGTCTGAAAAGAAGCCAGCAAATTGTTTTACAAACTCCTGCAATGGTACTTCTTAGAGAAAGCAACATGAGGTAGCCCAGTCTCACTTGGTGAAACTTGCAGCATAGAAGATCCTGGCCAGCGGGAGACATGGAACTTGTCACAAGTTGGGCAGGATTTATCAATATCCTATAGCTGGGTGGGAGCCATCATTATCCTGTAACTGGGCGGGATTCTTCAATATCCTGTAGCTGGGCGGGATTCATCAATATCTTGTGGCTGGGTGGGATTCATCAATATCCTGTAGCTGGGTGGGATTCATCAATAACCAATAGCTGG
>NW_012114822.1:794403-797201 GCF_000951035.1 Colobus angolensis palliatus | reverse complement strand
CCTATAGCTGGGTGGGATTCATCAATATAACTGGGCGGGATTCATCAATATCACGTAGCTCGGTGGGATTCATCAACATCCTATAGCTGGCTGTGATAAATTAATATCCTGTAACTGGGTGGGATTAATCAATATCCTGTAGCTGGGTGGGATTCATCAATAACCTATCGCTGGGCGGGATTCATCAATATCCTGTAGCTGGCTGGGATAAATCAATAACCTATAGCTGGGTGACATTCATCAATATCCTGTAGCTAGGGGGCATTCATCAATATCCTGTAGCTGGGCGAGATTCATCAATAACCTATAGCTGGGTGGGATTAATCAATATCCTATAGCTGGGTGGGATTCATCAATAACCTATAGCTGGGTGGGATTAACCAATATCCTATAGTTGGGTGGGATTCATCAATATCCTGTAGCTGGGGGGATTCATCAATAACCAATAGCTGGGTGGGATTCATCAATATCCTGTAGCTGGCTGGGATTCGTCAATATTTTATAGCTGGGTGGGATTCGTCAGTATCCTGTAGCTGGCCAGAGGAAAACCTCAAGGTTTTTGGGTTGGCTGCTTCCAAAATGTAGGCCCTGGAGTAAAGAACCTAATTTTATATGAAAGAGACAACTGCTGCTGACCAGGTGGCTGCTGAATAGATATGTCTGATCCGTGCAGCTCAGTTGAAAAACAAGTTAAATGGAGTAAAAAAAAATCTCTTTGGGAGCGAGAACAACGTAGGCTGTGTTGGGGCCCTAAGCGGAATTTCACTCAGCGGGAGCAACCGTTTCATCAGAGAAAGGATTATGGAGCTCTTGAGAGAGGTTTCCAAGAAACAGAAAAATGGTCCCAATTCAAGTTCAGTAAAGAATGAGGTGTCTGTCTGTTGGCCGCTGAAACACCGAGCCCAAGAGAAGCCGAAAAGTGAGGGAGGAGGTGAATGCACTGTAAGAGGCAGATTCATGGGAGGAGAAAATAAAGTGTCATTGACACCAAAGCAAAGGACGCAGGGACAGAAGGAACATCACGGTGGGAGGGCTGAGTGGAGATTTGTGGAGGTGGGAGGGTCCCCAGCTCACCCTTCTTGGTCAAGTTTAAATGAAGGCCAAGTTCTTTCCATTCAAACTCTTGAGTGTGGATACAATGCCACAGTGAGCAACGCCCAGAATTCTGACTTCTGTTCGTTTAAGTTCAAAGAGAACCTAAACGATGTCGTTGGGAAACTTAGGAGTCAGGAAACAATGCTTTAAAATGCACGGAAGTAGAAATAAGAGGCTAGAGTCACGCAGACATCTTTCATTTCCACAGCCCAGAAATCTTGCCTTTCTACAGCCCTGTAAACTGTTGAGGGAGCTCCTTCTTGGACAACAAAAACGATGTAATAGGATCCTTTCAAGCTCATAATTACCTCAGACATCCTTCTTTAGGGGGGAGAAGACTTGGGATTCGGTTCTCCGTCACAACTCCGTGTTTGAAAACATTCCAGTAATTTGTGAATGCAATAATCGAGGAGATTTTCATGCTGTGTTTCACCACTCTCATTACACAGAACATTGAGCTCTTGTGTTGAATATTTTATTTTAAAGGACTGTGCTTTTTTTCGTTTTGCTGTTTCACTTTTTTCATTCTGAAAGTAGCAGATGCTCATAGTAGAACCACCACCCCCCACAAAAAGCACTGAAGTGCCCAATTTCAAAGGCTATTGTCACCTGTCCCACCCCAATACACCATCAGGGTTCAGTGTGGACCCTTCCAGACCACTTCTTTGCATATATAAACCACATAAACACGGAGCTCTTTTTCCCCTAAGCTTTGAGATACAAAGTTAAAACCAACATTTATGCATGCCTTTGTGCTGAGCCATATTTGATACCCAAGTCCTTGTTTGACCCATGATCTAAACCAGAAAGCTTCCCCTCCGGGAAAACCACCCCACTGAACGCCACATGCGGGAATCAGAGCTCTGTTCTTACCTCCTTCCAATCCCACAGCTGTTGAAATGATCATAGTTGGAATCATATCATCAGTCACGGAAGGGAACATAGATGGTGTTGGGCTCGGGAAACCCCAGTACCCTGAAATATGGCACATGGGCATGCGGAATGCTTTGAATTAAAGAAAAATGGGAAAGCCTCAGAAATAAGCCTCAGAGGCTGGGCGCGGTGGCTCACACCTGTAATCCCAGCACTTTGGGAGGCCAAGGCGGGTGGATCACCTGAGGTCAGGAGTTTGTGACCAGCCTGGCCAACATAGTGAAACCCCGTCTCTACTAACAATACAAGAAATGAGCCAGGCATGGTGGCGTGAGCCTGCAGTCCCAGATACTTGGGAAGCTGAGCCACGAGAATCATTTGAACCTGGGAGGCAGAGATTACAGTGAGCCGAGATCACGCCACTGCACTCCAGCCTAAGTGACAGAGCAAGACTGTTTCAAACAAGCAAACAGAATTGGTAGGGTTTGAATAATCATCAGAAAGGGTGCAGAAGCAAGAAAGAGCATAGTGTATAATATATTCACAGACAAGGATGGGTCGAGATTTATGGGAGTGGATTGTTTAAGTCAAGGAGAGAAATGAACCTGAGTGGACAGAGGGAGGCAGGTGATGGAAGCCCTGAAAAATCAGGCAGAATGTGGATGCTTTGTGATATGGGAAATGGCCACAGAATTTCCTCAAGCAGATATTTAGGAAGTATTAGTGTATCTGTGCAGAGGAGGAAGGGTCACCTTCTGACTTATGGATACACATGCCGAAGTGAGCAATACACCTCACATTTCTGTGGGTTCTTTTTTTTTTTTTTTTTT
>NW_012114822.1:790423-791623 GCF_000951035.1 Colobus angolensis palliatus | reverse complement strand
AAAGAAAAGAAAAGAGGAAGTCAGCCAGGCACAGTGGCTCACATCTGTAATCCCAGCACTTTGGGAAGCCTAGGAGGGAGGATTGCTTGACAAAACCGTGTCTCTACTAAAAATACAAAAAATTAGCTGAGCACAGTGGGTGGTGCCTATAGTCCCAGCTACTCAGGAAGCTGAGATGGGAGGATCACCTGAACCTGGGAGGTCAAGGCTGCAATGAGCTGAGATCGCACCACTACACTCCAGCACAGGCAACAGAGTGAAACCCTGTCTCAAAACAAAAAAAAGAGGAAGGGCTGGAAAGTCAACAACCTAAGCTTTCATCTTAAGAAATTAGTAAGCAAACAGCAAATTAAACCCAAAGAGAGCTGAAGGAGAAAATAATACAGATAAAAGCAGAAATTAATGAAGTAGAAAACAAGCATAAAATAGAGAGGATGAACACATTATCTGTACTATTATTATTTTTGGTTCTTTTTTTTTTTTTTTTTTGAGACAGAATCTCACTCTGCTGCTCAGGCTGGAGTGCAGTGGTACAATCTTGTCTCACTGCAACCTCCACTTCCCAGGTTCAAGTGATTCTTGTGCCTCAGTCTCCCAAGTAGCTGGGACTACAGGCACCTGCCACCATGCCGGGCTAATTTTTGTATCTTTAGTAGGGATGGCTTTCACCATATTGGTCGGGCTGGTCTCGAACTCCCGACCTCAGGTGATCCGCCCACCTCGGCCTCCCAAAGGTCTGGGATTACAGGGGTGAGCCACTGCGCCCGGCCTGTTTCTGGTTCTTTGAAGAGACATTAATGATAAACCCCTGGCAAGACTGATCAAGAAAAAAGAGACAAAGCCTTAAATAAATTTCCCTCCTAAATAATCAGTGTAGGAGTTTGCTAGGGCTGCCGTAACAAAGCACCCCAGGCTGAGTGGCTTAAACAACGAAAATTTATTTCACTTTTGTTTCACTTTTTCTTTTCTTTTGGGGTTTCAACATGTGACCCAGGCTGGTCTTGAACTCCTGAGCTCAAGCGATCCGCCCACCTCAGCCTCCCAAAGTGCTGAGGCATGAGCCATCGCACCCGACCAGCAATTTATTTCTCATGGTCCTGGAAGGTGGAAGTCTGAGATGAAGATGTGGACAGGTGTATTAGTCTGTTCTCACACTATGAAGACATACCTGAGACTGGGTAATTTATTAAGAAAAGAGGA
>NW_012114822.1:789342-790013 GCF_000951035.1 Colobus angolensis palliatus | reverse complement strand
AGAAAAAGGAAAGAGGATTAATCAGTTCACAGTTCTGCAGACCATACAGGCTTCTGCTTCTGGGGAGGCCTGGAGAAACGTACAATCATGGCAGAAGGCAAAGCAGAAGCAGGCACAATCTTCACATGGTCAGAGCAGGAGCACAGGAGAGCAAAGGGGAAAGTGCTAGACACTTTCAAACAGCCAGCTCTCCCGAGAACTCTGTTCAGAGAACAACAAGGAGGACGTCCGCCCCGACGATCCAGTCACATCCCAGCAGGCTCCTCCCCCAACACTGGGAATTACAATTCGATGTGAGATTTGGGTGGGGACCCATGGGCAACTCTATCAGCAGGGCTGGTTTCTCCTGAGGCCTCTCTCCTTGGCTTGTAGATGCCATCTTCTCCGTGTGTCCTCACAGGGTCTTCCCTCTGTGTTTGCCTGTGTCCCACTTTCCCCTTCTTATAAAGGTACTTTAATTCCCTCTTTGAAGATCCAAATACAGGAAGGTTAGCACTTCTACGTATGAATTTTGTGGCGACACAACTCGGCCCATTGTATAAACAACCGTGCAGCTCTTATAGACACTTAAAAGGTTAGAAATTTGTGCCAAAATTAAAATTAAGAGAAAGTGGACAATTTCCTTGGAAAACACATATCACCAATCTATCACAACAAGAAATATAAAATCT
>NW_012114822.1:788827-789205 GCF_000951035.1 Colobus angolensis palliatus | reverse complement strand
CACTTGTTTGTCTTGCTGAAATGTTTATCTCAATGATAATGAAAATTCTATGTATCAAAATGTGTAGGATACATCTAAAGTCATGCTTAGAGGAAACTACAACTTGGAATGCTTACATTAGAAAAGAGGCCGGGTGCGGTGGCTGACACTTGTAATCCCAGCACTCTGGGGTGCCAAGGCAGGTGGATCACTTGAGGCCAGGAGTTCAAGACCAGCTTGGCCAAATGGTGAAACCTTGTCTCTACTAAAAATACAAAAATTAGCCAAGCGTGGTGGTGTGCACCTGTAATCCCAGCTACTCAGGAGGCTGAGGCGGGAGAATTGTTTGAATCTGGGAGGCAGAGTTGCAGCGAGCCAAGATCATGTCACTGCACTCGA
>NW_012114822.1:776019-784922 GCF_000951035.1 Colobus angolensis palliatus | reverse complement strand
GAAGGAAGGAAGGAGAAAAGAAATACAAAATCTGAATAGCTTATAACTATTAAAGAAATCGAATTCACAATTTCAAATTTTTCCACAAAGAAAACTCTGGTCCCAGCTGCTTCACTGATGAGTTCTTCTAAACGGTGAACAAAAATACAATGCCAATCTTACCCAAATCCTTCCTGGAAAGAGAAGAAAATCGAGGGAGGGAAGGGGAAGTACTCTCCAATTTGTTTTATGAGACAAGCATGACCTTGAAAACAAAACCCGATAGGATGTTTCTAAAAGGGAAAACTACAGCAGGCCAGTCTCTAAAAAATGTTAGCAAAGCAAATCATTCAATAATAAATAGAAGAATTTACCACAATGAAATTATGGGTTTTACTTTTTTTTTTTAATTTTATTTTTATTTTTTTGAGATGGAGTCTGGCTCTGTCATCCAGACTGGAGTGCAGTGGCACGATCTCGGCTCACTGCAACCTCTGCCACCTGGGCTCAAGCCATCCTCCCACCTCAGCCTCCTGAGTAGCTGGGACTACAGGCACGTACTACCAGGCCTGGCTAATTTTTGTAGTTTTTGTACCTATGTCCTGTATACTATAAAATATTATTGAAAGAAATTTTAAAAGACTTAAATAGATGGAGATCTATATATAATGCTCATAGATTGAAAATATGCAAAACTTTCAGCTCCTCTCAAATCAATGTATTGTTCTAAAATGCTTAAAGTTTGTTTTTTGTTTTTTGAGACAGGGTCTCACTTTGTCACGCAGGCTGGAGTGCAGTGGTGCAATCTCGGCTCACTGCAGCCTTGATCTCTCAGGCTCAAGCAACCTTCCTGCCTCAGCCCTCTGAGTAGCTGGGACTACAGGCATGCACCACCATGCCTGGTGCAATTTTTGTATTTTTTCTGGAGACAAGGTTTCGCTATATTGCCCAGACTGGTCTGAAACTCCTGAGCTCAAGTGATCTGCCTGCCTCGGCCTCCCAAAGTGCTCAGGTTATAGGCGTAAGCCACTGCTCCTGGCCCCTTGGCAAGTTTTTAACTTTAATGTAGTCCAGTTAATCAATTTTATGGTATTTTTTTGCCCTATTTAAGAAATCTTTTCTTACTTCAAGGTTATATATATATTGTCTGTCCTATGTTAGCTTCTAGAACTTTTATTGTTTTATTTTTCATGTTTAGATCTGCTATTTTTCTATAGTTTGAGCGAGACCCTGTCTCAAAAAACAAAACAAAACAAAACAAAAAACAGCAACAAAAAAAACTTGTGAAGGACTTGTATCCAGATACACAACATATCAACATATGCTTATAGATCAATAAAGAAGACAGACAAGTAAATAGAAATGTGGACAAAAGGCTTGATCAGGCCCTTTACAGAGGAGATACTGAGACAGTTGATAAACATATGAAGAGGTGCTTAACCTCATTACTCATAGGGAAATGTAAATTATAAGTGTCATTATCCACCAGTGTACATCTACCAGATGGCTGAAAGTAAAAGACAAGGCCGGGTGCTGTGGCTCTTGCCTGTAATCCCAGCACTTTGGGAGGCCAAGCGGGAGGATCACTTGAGGAGTTTGCAACCAGCCTGGCCAACATGGCGAAACCCCATCTCTACTAAAAATACAAAAATTAACCAGGCATGATGCTGTGCACCTGTAATCCCAGCTACTCGCAAAGCTGAGGCAGGAGAATCGCTTGAACCCTGGAGGCAGAGGTTGCAGGTTGCAGTGAGCTAAGATTGTGCCACTGCACGCCAGCCTGGGTGACAAAGCAAAACCTTGTCTCAAAAAAAAAAAAAAAGAAAGTAAAAGACAAACAATATCAATTTGTGTAAGCGAGTAAACTATACTCACTGCTGAGAGTGTAAATTAGTAAAACCCTTTGGGAAACTGACATTACCTGCTAAATGTGAATATATATTTACCCCAAAATGCCCCTTCTGGGAATAAGCCCAACAGAGATGCCTACATCCATATACCAAAAATGTGTATAACAATGTCCATAGCAGCATAATCTATATCAACCCTAAAGTGTATTAAGCCTCAAGCCCAAGTGTCTGTCAATAGGAGGATGGATAAATATCGGAAGGTATATTCATGGAATGGAACACACACAGTTCTGAAAATGAACTATAGCTACATGCAACAACACAGAAGACTCTCAGAGTCAAGATGAAGAAAAGAAACTAGACACAGGAGAATGCATACTTCTGATTCCGTTTACATACAGTATTTTTTTTAAAGGCTAAACTAAACCTTACAGTTCAGGGATGGACACTGTAGCTTTCAGGATCTCTGTGTGGATGGCACAGTTTCCAGTCTACCAGGAAACATGGAGCTTGCATCAGAGTCGCTTGGTTGCACTGACCACACTGCTTAGTTCTGTTGCTTAGATGACAGAGTGAGACTCCATCTCAAAAAAAAAAAGAAGGAGGAGGAGGAGGAGGAGGAGAAGAGACCCCAGAGAGCTTGCTTGCACTCTACCTATCTCTCTCTCTCTACCGTGTGAAGACACAGCAAGAAGGCAGCTATCTACAAACTAGGAAGAGAGGCCTCACCAGAACCTGACCATGTTGACATCCTGATCTTGGACTTCCAGACTTCAGAACTGTCAGAAAATAAACTCTCTTGTTTAAACCACCTTGTTCATGGTATTTTGTTTTAGCAGCTGAGCTAATACAGTTGCCAACAAATGCAACTGCAAGTGCAGGGCAGTTAGCACTCCCAGCGGCAGCTCTCAACCAGAATTTGGTAAATACATGCCCCAGCTCCCCTACTCTTCAGCAGGACAATAATAAGGTGCTATAGACTTGAATGTTTGTGTCCCCCTAAAATTGATGTGTTGAAACCTAATTCCCAATGTGATGTTATTTGGAAAGGTGAGGTCTTTTGCAAGTGATTAGGCCATGAGGGTGGGGCCCTCATGAATGGGATTAGTGCCCTTATCACAGAGACCCCAGAGAATTCTCTCATCTCTTCCAACAGGTAAGAGAACACAGTGAGAAGATGGCCATCTATGGACCAAGAATTGGGCCCTCACCAAACACTGAAACTATCATGCTTTGGTCTTGGACTTCTCAGCCTCTAGAACTGTGAGAAATAGATTCTGAGCTAGACTGAGCCCCAGTCACTCACATGGAAGATTTGGTCATTCATACATTTTTTAGCTTTTCCCTCTTCCCTATCTCACTCCCTTTCTGCTTCCGGGGATCACTTCCCCAGTAAACTAACAGCTTTTGGGGGAATCCAGACTAAGACACACGCTATAGAAAAAAGCCAGAAAGCAATAAACACAAAAGCCAGAATAGGGATAAGCTCTTGGCAGGGGTTGAGAGAAGAAAGACTTAGCACTACGGATGGTGTGAAGAGGGCTTCTAGGGATATTCTATTCTATTTTATTCTAGGCCTGGCTGGTGGTTGCACATGTGTGATAAATCATTGAGTGTTCATTTTGTGCACTTTTCTGCATTATATTTCATAATATAAAAGTTTAATAATTCATGATGTTATTAAGATCAAAGATTAAAATAATTTGAAATTTTCATGCTTTTATTAGTTGCATAATGAGTAGTTAAGTGTTTAGAAAGTTCTGTTCAGTCGATTCAGAATTTTAATAAATTGAACAAACAGATAAAGCACAAAAGCCACTCGAACTTTAAAGATCCCAGCCACATATTGTCTGACAGTTGCTTCTTTCCAGACCCAAGCAGATGTTGGCTGGGACTTCTCTATGGATGCTGGATATCGACTGTTCTCACAGGTGAACAGCAAATCGAAGCAGAGGGGGCTCCCAGGCGTGGGGCAGCAGGCTGAGCCTCAGAGGACCTTGGGCTCCTCCGGTGGCTGCTCTGCCTGGTTCCAGGAGCTGTCCCGATAAGATTGCCAAGTGGAGCAAATCAGAATACAGAATGCCAAATGTTGCTTGGAACATGCTGAGCATAAAAATTACTCCCTGTTTATCTGAAATTCAAATTTAACTGGGTATTTGTATTTTATTTGGCAACTGTGTGACCCAGTGAGGCTTTACCCAGCCCACAAACAGGGAGGCTGTAGCTGCCTGGGTGCCAACCATGCCTGGATTCCACCGCCTTAGTTCTAGACCCTTGGCGGCTCAACACCCTTTGGCTCCAGCATTGCCCAATGTCTAGACCCTGGGTTCATGCTCCGGCTCAGCTCAGAGTGCAACCGTGACCCTGTAGGTTCTAATTCCCCCTTGCCCCAGTTCTTCTAGAAGACCTAAAGTCCAGGGTTTGCTTCCACAGGTATGTTATAAGAAGGACATACGTTTGGAAATCAGAATTCATTTTCCTGCAGAAATGGTTCAATGGCGTTTCACTGGCATGCCCAGGGCAGCCCAGGATAATCTGTTTTATCCCACAATGTGCCCATGTGTACACAGGCAAATCGTGTAACTTCAACCGATCCTATTCCACGTAGAGTAAATAAGCATTTGGGTGTCAGTGCTTGGCCTCTGCCAGGTGTTGCAGGAGGATACAAAAAAGAACTGGATGGCGCTGTCCTCTGGAGTTTGTGATGTGTTGTCATTACAGGACTGTAATTTTGTGACTTTTTTCATATGGACACAAAATGTCTGGGTTCTAACTCAGAGTTTCAGGGGGGCTGCTGGGTTCCCACCAGGAGGCGGTGTGACAGTAGGAATAGTGTGAATAGTGTGCATGTATGTGTGTGCACATATCTGAGAGCATGTGTGCACATGTGTGTGTATGTTTGTGTGTGTGTGTGAGTCTAGATCATGTCAGAGCCACAGAGGCTATCTGAAGAGTGGAGAGCAATATTGACGGCAGGTTGCCAATAATTTATTAACTCCGCACAATGTAAGAGAATGCACTTTGTGTTTTCTTTCTTTCTTTTTTTTTTTTTTTTTGACAAGATCTCTTGCCCAGGCTGGAGTGCAGTGGCACAGTCTCGGCTCACTGCAGCCTCGACTTCCCAGGCTCAGGCTCAGGTGATCCTCCCACCTCAGCCCCCTGAGGAGCTAAAACTACCTACAGGTGCACACCACCACACCTGGCTAATTATTTATAATTTTAGCAGAGAGGGGGTTTCACCGTGCTGCCCAGTCTGGTCTTGACTCCTAGGCTCAAGTGATCCGCCTGCCTCAGCCTCCCCAAGTGCTGAGATTCCAGGTGTGAGCCACCGTGCCCGGCCGAGAATGCGTCTTTCTCTATGTTTGCACAGCACACACTTTGTACACACAGGTGCACACACACACCCATGTCTGTCACTGCTCAGATCTGAATTGGGAGCCACAAGTTGACAACGTTGTAAATCAGGGAATGGGATGGGCAGGGGTAGTAGAGACAATGGGACGGCACAGTCCCTTGAGGAGGCTGAGGACTGAGAACACGGCCGATGGGATTCAGACACCATCTCCGAATCCCACCTCCCGCCCGCACCCGAGGACGGCAGATGCTGTATAAATAATCGCTGCACAAACGGAGGAATGACCCCAAGGCCTGGAAACAGCCTGGGAGGCTCCACCGCTCCAACCCTGCCTGTGTCATGACCCTACTCCGTCCAGGTCTCAGGCTTGTGGATAGAAAAGAAATGGTGGAGATAATGCCCGTTCCTAAAGCTATGATGACTACATGAGGTTAAAATACGTAAAAACCTTAACACAGTGACTAGCACGAGATCTCTTGTTACAAACAACATTATTCATAAAAATTTACTTGGCTTCATGCTTTGCAGAAAAACTGTGTTCACAAAGTAGAAAGAAAAATCCAGCCTTAGAACCAAGAATCTTTACAAGATCAGGAAAAGCGTCTCGAGACCTCTCCCCGCCTCCTGCTCCGAGATTTTCCCGCTGCCTCCCGGGAAAGGTGGGACTCTTCCACCCCCTTGTGGACGCAGGGATGGAGGTGAGCAGGCACCCACCACTTCACTCCAGCTCTCCTCTGCACTGTTGGAGCCTATTATTCTGGGTCCGACTGGGTCTCTCTAGGCCTACACTGCGCGTGTCCGGTCTCCATCCTCTGTTCCTCTCTGGGCTGCGGCAGGGGATGGGGCTCCCGTGCCCTCCTGGCTGCCTGCTGGTCCCCGTGTATGTGGCAGGGCTGCAGCAGTCCGCTGTTTTCCTTAGACCCTGCGGTGGAGTTGGTGGGGCTCCTGCCTCCCTGGGGCCCTGGCTGGCTGGCTCCGTAGACTCCTCCAGGTCTCTCTGCCAAAGTCCCCCCAGCCAGCCTCCTAGCCCGCCTGTCCTTCCCACACTGAAGCTGAGGGTCCCCCCATCCCACGTCATGTGCCTGCCCCACGGGGCCATTGCAGCTTCAGCTCTGCATCCAGGCACCAAATGGGAGCCACAGGAGCTCACAAGGCAAATTAGAGCCCCCAGAGTTCTGATCCCCCAGCCGGGCTGCGGCCGCTGTGTTGGCGTATGGGGGCTCTGCCCAGAACAAACTCCGCCACGACAGGGCCGAGGCGCAGGGAGAACGGAGCTGGGATGCACCCCAACCACCTTCCTCCCCCTCGCTCTCCCTCCTCGCTCTGGCTCTGCCGTCCTCTCCACACGCCCAGGACCGGAGGGCGAGCGTCTCTCGTCTTTCCTGCATGTTCTGTCAGCTCCTTCCACTCTGGCCCCCGGTCTAGACCTATTGTCCAGACGGGAGAAATCTTGTCTACCCCAGGGAGAATCACTGCTCTCTGCCCTGACCTTGGAGGAACTAAAAAGCAAAAGCTCTAGACTTAGAAGGTTCTTACTTTGGAAGTTTAAAAAAGGTCAAAGGAATTTTCAAAATCCCTTTCTTTTTCAACAATGCTTAGATTTCAAACCTCTTCTCTTGCTGCAAAATCCCATTGTGAACATCAGAACCTCCAGACGATCTTTAAGTTTTCTCAGCATTCCGCATCTTCCCTCCTCTCTGCAAGCGGCTAAAAGTTACAGAAGCGGTTGAAGCCAGTGACGCCCCATCCCCATCTCCTCCTCTCCTGGGGACAGGGTCCCCATCTCCAAGCCCTGTTGGGGGTTGGGTGTGGCCAGTGTGGCTGTGTGGCAGGGTCCTAGCCAATGGGATTCGAGTGGAACATGGGCCTTCTGCACACCTGGTCCCGCGGGCGCGCACCGCCTGGGCTCCTCCCTCAGTGCACCAGGGCAGAGCAGGATGGAGGCAACCGGGATCCCTGAATGACTTCACAGAGGTCCCCACGCATCAGGCACACTTCTGCCAGCCTCATGTGGAAGTAAGCTTCTATTGCATTAAGTCCCTGAGGTGTTAAAGGTCATTAGTTAATGGCAGGCCACTTGCATGTAAAATAGAAAAGCAAATCGGTAGTTTTTTCAAACTATTACCGTTACAGAGATAAAAGAAGCTAGAACCAGCCCCCTCCAATGGCTCCTTCTCTTAGGCCTGGGCAGGATCTGTTGAAATTCCCACGGTGTCCTCTGGGGCTCTCTGCCCTGCCCCTCTCCTGGCAGTGCGAGGTCCACAGTTCACCTGCTATTAGCTCCCATGTGCAGGGGACTCGCAAAGGAGCGTCTTTGAGCTCCAAACCCAAGTCTCTAGTGGCCTAGAGGCTGCAAAGGCCCTCAAGCTCAGCGTGTCCCAAAGCAAACCTATGGCACTCACTCCAGCACACACCTGCTTGGGCCTCCATAAAGCCACCTCTTCCCTCACCTCTCAAGCTAGAAACTTCTTGGCACGCCCTCCCCGTTCCTAGACCTCCCCCCACTTTCAATCAGTCACGGAGTCCTAAGTCCCTGGCCAATTCATCCTCTGTCCCTCCACCAACACCCCTGACTCTCCCACCTGGGCCACCTGGTGAGCCCATCTGGTCCCCTGGTTCCCTCCAATCCATTTTCACTCTGAGCTTTATGATCTTTGCTAACTATGAATAGGATTCATGTCATCCACTCCCCTACATAAAACCTTTCTAAGCTTCTCTTTGCTCCTAGAAAATGGCAACTGCCTAAGAGGCCACACCTGGGCCTGTCCCACCGCCCCAGGCCTCACCTCCTTCCCAGGCCTCTGCATCCCTGCCCCCCATCCACCTCCTTCGCTGTGTGCCTCCAGGCCCTCTCCCCTCCCGGATCCCTGCCAGTGCTGAGCCCTCTGAGCCCTCTGAGCCCTCTGTGTGGGACAGGCTGTTCTCTCCACTTGGCCTGGTAGGGCTCCTTGAGGAGCCCTCAACCCTCCCAACGGGGTGGAATCCGCCACTGTAAACTTCCACAGGGCCCCGTGCCTCCCCTCTGCAGCACTTCCCTGTGCCTCTCCCTGGCAATGCGAGCTCCACAGTTCACCTGCTATTAGCTCCCATGTGCAGGGGACTCCCAAAGGAGCGTCTTTGAGCTCCAAACCCAAGTCTCCAGTGGCCTAGAGGCTGCAAAGACCCTCAAGCTCAGCATGTCCTGGGCTTATAATTCCTGGGGGTATAACCTGGGGTTATAATTCCACTACCAGCTGCATAATTATTCGATCCATAATTATTGGACTCAGCCCAGCTCACTTCTGTCCCGGCCACTGCACTTGCTCTTCCCAGTGCCTGGCGTGACTTTCCCCACACGTCAGCCTGGCTGGCCTCCTCAGCTCCTCGGGTCCTTCTTCTCTTTTTGAGATGGAGTCTCACTCTGTGACCCAGGCTGGAGTGCAGTGGCGCGATCTCAACTCACTGCAACCCCTGCCTCCCAGGTTCAAGTGATTCTCCTGCCTCAGCTGAGTAGTTGAGATTACAGGCACCTGGCACCACTTCTGGCTAATTTTTGTATTTTTAGTAGAGATGGGGTTTTGCCATGTTGGCCAGGCTGGTCTCGAACTCCTGACCTCAGATGATCTGCCTGTCTTGGCCTCCCGGAGCATAGGGATTACAGGTGTGAGCCACCATGCCCAGCCTGCTCCTCAAGTCCTTCTTCTAGTGTCACCTTCGAGGTGAGGACTCGCCAACAACCC
>NW_012114822.1:773907-775294 GCF_000951035.1 Colobus angolensis palliatus | reverse complement strand
GGACCGCGGCCGGGCAGGCAGCAGCCCAGCGGGGACAGGGATGCCTGCCGTCTCCACCCACAGGTACCACCGTCTCCTCCGCGCCCTCCGCCCGCTCCCTGGCTCGGTGCCTGCCGGAGCGCCGCGCCCTGGGCCCCGGGGTAGTCAGGGCGCCGAGATCGGGACCCGAGGCCGGCACGGAGACCTTTGTTCCTCGTGGAAGTCTCATGAATTGCAGAGTCCACGGAGCTCCTCCGTCTCGCCCCTCCGAGGGCAGGAGCCTCGGGTCCGGGGGAAGGTGCCGGCCAGATGGCAGGTGCTCTCATCCTTGCTGGCAAAGGGACGAAACCCCGGCCTTGGCCCCAGGTCCTGATGCGCTCCTCGAGCCGGAGGCCTGGTCCCTGGTCACCTGGGCAGGTGTCATCCGCTCCCGGCTCACGTCTTGCCTGGGGCTGAGCCCTCTTGTTGACCAGGGGCCTGACAACGCCCCTCAGCGTCCCAGGGTTACTTAGCGAGGACACCGAGGACTCCCCTTTCCCGAGCGAGTCAGCACCAAGGGGAACGCTCGGAGATGGAAGCTGTTCAGCTCCTTCTGCCCTCGACAATGAGCAACTTCTCCAATTATTTCTAGAGTGACAGCCTTGCATGGTTTTCAGCTCTTATAGGAAAGCAGAGTCAGGGGCGGAGGAAAGCCACTTTCAGGCTGCACCTGGTCTGGGCTTCTGGGAAAAGTTGGCCCTGGAGTAGGGGTCAAGCTGCCGGAGATGCAAAGTGGGAAACGGCCGCGATTCAGTAACTAGCCTGTTAAGTGCACCCTCCCGAGTCCGCAGAGCCCCTTCCTGGTCCGGGAGGACCTCACTGAAGAATTTTGAGAATGGGTAGAAAGAAGCATGAGGGGCTGGGCGCCGCGGCTCATGCCTGTAATCCCAGCACTTTGGAAGGCCGAGGCGGGTGGATCAGCTGAGGTCAGGGGTTCTAGACCAGCCTGGCCAACATGGGGAAACCCCATCTCTACTAAAAAAAAAAAAAAAACTAGCCAAGCGTGGTGGCGCACGCCTGTAATCCCAGCTACTTGGAAGGTTGAGGCAGGAGAATTGCTTGAACCCAGGAGGTGGAGTTTGCAGTGAGCCGAGATCACACCACTGCTCTGTAGCCTGGGTGATAGAGTGAGATTCCGTATCAAATAAATAAATAAGTCAATAAGCCTGAGGAAGGGAGGTGGCCCAAGGCAACCCCGTGGCGGGAACCCATTTTCATAAAGAGAAGAAAGATATGAGGAAATGGGCCGGGCGCGGTGGCTCAAGCCTGTAATCCCAGCACTTTGGGAGGCCGAGACGGGCGGATCACGAAGTCAGGAGATCGAGACGATCCTGGCTAAAACAGTGAAACCCCGTCTCTACTAAAAAAA
>NW_012114822.1:771097-773486 GCF_000951035.1 Colobus angolensis palliatus | reverse complement strand
CACGCCCGGCTAATTTTTTGTATTTTTAGTAGAGACGGGGTTTCTCCATGTTGGCCAGGCTGGTCTTGAACTCCCGAGCTCAGGTGATCTGCCCACATTGGCCTCCCAAAGTACTGGCATTACAGGCATGAGCCACCGTGCTTGGCCTCAAAAATGAATTTCTAAAATTCTTCTTAGAATAAACATTTGTGAACAGCTTTTACTAAATGTAGTTTTAATAAAAGTGGTAATGCTGATCCCCAGATTTGAAGATGAATCCTTAGTAAAGACTTTCCCAGCCAGGATTAAACTAGGTTTAATTCTGGTTCAGATGCTAGAGAGAAGTTCATTGAGTGTGTGAGGCTCTCCCTTCTGCTGGGACAGGCTGCAGTGCGGTGTGGTGGAGGTGGCAGTAGAGTTGTCCTCTTGCAGGTAGAGAAGTGGGCCATCTACATAGTCCACTTTAAATAAGGTCGAAGAGGCTCCTCTTTTCAAAAAGACACTTCAGGGGCTGGGCATGGTGGCTCATGCCTGTAATTCCAACACTTTGGGAAGCCAAGGCAGGTGGATCGCTTGAGCCCAGGAGTTTGGGGCCAGCCTGGGCAACATGGCGAAACCCTGTCTCTACAAAAAAAAATACAAGAATTAGCCTGGTGTGGTGGTGTGCACCTGTAGTTCCAGTTACTTGAGAGGCTGAGGTGAGAGGATCACCTGTGCCCAGGGAGGTTGAGGCTGCACTGAGCCATGATGACTGTACTCCAGCCTGGGCTAGATAGAGGGAGACTGTCTGTCTCTCTCACTCTCTCTCTCTCTCTGTTTCTCTCTCTCTCTCTCTCTCTGTGTCTCTCTGTGTATACACACACACACACACACTTCTGCCATATGCTGTTTAAAGCTGAAATTTTTCCACATTGGGCCACAGTTCTTCATTCCAAATTTAAAGGGAAGGTTTCTGATGCACTTAAGTTCACATTATGGTTAAAATGCTGATCAGAAAGAGCAGGAGATATGTCTGTGTGCCTGAAGGTGAGAAGAGGCTCGGCAGAGGGATAGAAAGGGAGTTGGCCACTGAGGGCATACGTGGGTCTGTGAGCTTCGGGCAGAGTCCGATCCAACTGTCCACCTCACCTGTGCTAGGTCTCACCTCTGACTCTGAAGGACATGGTCTTACACAGTGTTGGAACTGGTGCCCTATTTCTGTGCTTTTGATGAATGAAGCTCCAGGGGATGCTAACTGCTACTTGGGTTTTTGGAAGGAAGACCTGCCAACCAGCAGGTTTTACCATGCAGAAGTGCTTGAGCTAGGCCAGTGAGGAACATAAATAAGATTAGCTTTTTAAACATGTTAATCTTGATTTACTCCTTATAAATGAATTCTATTTCAAATGAAGTATTACTTGTCTACATAGTTCTTAGGTTCATCTGTTCTCTTCCTACAGGAAAGCGTGATATTTTCCAAGGCCACAGGATAAGTCATTTATAGAAGTGACAGGAGACTCTGTCTCTGCTATGTCACTCCCTGTCACCTTGGAATAAAATCCATCTCTTAGCAAGGCTTCAGGGCCTTCCATGATTAGCTAAGACCTTTCTGAGGGCTTCATCTCTCACTCCACCCCCACTGGGCCCAACTGTTACTCATATCTCTCTTTTACCCAGTGATTCTACCACCCTGGAAGGCCCTTTCCTCCACCTTTTCACCTAACTCGAGGACAAGAACTGTGTCTTTCTTTTATCTCTATCACCTCAGTGTCTTGGTACTCAATACTTAGCTGAATTGGAGGCTGGGTAGGTGGGTGGATGAGTAAATGTTTGGAAGGGGGGATAGGTAGATGGGTGAATGGAAGGATGGATAGAGGAGTGGTTGGAAGAATAGGTAGGTCGATGTGTGGATGGTTTTTGGATAGACAGATGAATAGATGAATAGAAGAGAGGATGTGTGGAAGGATGGATGGGTAGATGACTGAGTGGAAAGATGAATGAATGGGTGGCTGGGTGAGTGGGTGGAAGAGTGAGTGGTAGATGAATGGGTGGATGGATGGATGGATGGATGGATGGGTTGGTGGGTGGATGGATACATGGATGGGTGGGTGACTGGATGGGTGGATGAGTGGATGGGTGGGTGAATGGGTGGATGGATGGATGGATGGATGGATGGATGGATGGATGGATGAGTGGGCGGGTGGATGGATGGATGGGTGGGTCGATAGGTACATGCATGGATGGGTGGGTTGATAATACATGGATGGATGCGTGGGTAGGTGGGTGGATGGATGGATGAGTGGGTGGATGGATGGGTGGGTGGGTAGATGGATGGGTGGATGGATGGATGGGTGGGTGGGTAGATGGGTGGGTTGATAATACATGGATGGATGCGTGGGTAGGTGGGTGGATGGATGGATGAGTGGGTGGA
>NW_012114822.1:767008-770797 GCF_000951035.1 Colobus angolensis palliatus | reverse complement strand
TGGATGGATGGATGGATGGGTGGATGGATGGGTGGATGGATGGATGAGTGGGTGAGTGGATGGATGCATGGATAGGTGGGTGGGTAGATGGATGGATGGATGAGTCATTGGATTAACACAGTGTTCTTTATCCTGCTGGGATGTCTCTAGATCCAATCATTTTCACCATTGGTGTCTTCCAAAGAGAAGAAACACAATCTCTGAGTGGGTAGGGTGGTGGAAGAGTTTTAGATACAAATCCAGAGTGAGGAATTTCAGAGTGATTCATAAATAATTTATTGTCTAGTGATAGTGTGATGGAAGGCTGTATGGTAAGTTAATGTCAGAAAAAGAAGAGCCTTACTTTTGAAGCTTAAAACTAATTTTGAGAGAAAGCCTGTGATATTTATCTTGGCCAATGACAAGGGCCATGATCAGAAATCAATGTTGGGAAAGTTGTCCCAGTTTGGGGGCCTATGTCTCAGGAAGGACTTCAAAGAGAATTTAGTCTGTTGCTTTTTTGTGGAGCAGGTGGGGTGGGCTGTGTCTGAGAGAATCCTGGGACCCCCCCCACCCTGCTCTGTTTTGTTGGTGTTTGTCTCTTCCCCGCTAATCTGAGCAGCTTTCCTCTCCTTGTGCTTATAAAAGTGTACATTGGCTAAAACACACAAGCTAGCATATTAGATCCATTCTGTTAATATTAATAATCTAGATTACTTTCAAATCAGTGAAAAACAGTTTGACGCTTTGGAACCAGTGCCTAAGTGGTGCAGGTTGCAAACCCCAGCTGGGCAGAGGACAGGGGAGGATGGGAGTGGAGGGGTGTCTATCTGGGAAGGCCTTGAACTTGCTCACTCCTTACCTAGGTCATGGGCATTGTGAAAATGCTTAAAAAGTAAGTTGAAGCTGGGGGGGTGGGGATCTGTTTCTCAGCTCCCCCTGGTTCTGTCCCTCTGCATTCGCGTGTTGTCTGTGACTGCAGGATTCCAGAGTTTGGCTTATTTCTTTAAAGAAAGCATTTTCGAATACTGTCAAAGCCTCGGTTCTCCCCACTGGACTAAAATTCACTTGTCAGTGGGTGCTAAAGGAAAGGGGCTCATGTTAAGCTCATTCAACTGCCTTTAGGGAGGGTCCCCTGGCCTACTGCGAAGGAGGGAACACAAGCGTTAGGGAGTGGAGGGGACTGGCTGTGACTCTATCTGGGGAGAGAGGAGCTGTCCCTGCACCGCGAGGAAGCACTCAGGGTACCTGGGGGTGGTTCCTAACCATGCCCGGTCTCTCTTCCTCTCTGGTGCCCTGGGACCTTCAGGGAAGGGCAAAATTAGCCCTGGAAATGGGCCGCAGGTCCTAAAATAGCCTGGTGTCCTTGGAGGCCTGAGAGAAGCTGAGAGGCTCTCACTTCCTCAGGACAGTCCCGACCGAGCCTCTGTTTGGAAGATGGTCCCTTTGAGTTTGAGGTGGGGACCTGCAGGATAGGGGTCCTCTCTCTGAGTAGGGAAGGCACTGGGCTTCGGCCTCCTGGGGCAGAGGAGCTGCAGATGGGAAAGTGAGGCCCAAAGCATCAACTGTGAGCAGTGGGCTCTGCTGTTGGGGGACGGTGTTTGACTCTAAATTCTGCAGTGTGAACTCAAATGTCGGGGGAGGACTACCCAGGCAAAAGTAACTGTGGTCCCCCCACGGGCTTTCCTCACAGGGACGCCCACCAGCCCTCGCCACGATGATCCCCGCAGCCAGCAGCACCCCTCCGGGAGACGCCTTCTTCCCCAGTGTGGCCCCACAGGACTTCTGGAGGTCCCAGGTCACGGGCTACTCGGGGTCCGTGACACGACACCTCAGTCACCGGGCCAACAACTTCAAACGACACCCCAAGAGGAGGAAGTGCATTCGTCCCTCCCCACCCCCGCCCCCCAACACCCCGTGCCCGCTTGAGCTGGTGGACTTCGGGGACCTGCACCCCCAGAGGTCCTTCCGGGAGCTGCTTTTCAACGGCTGCATCCTCTTTGGCATCGAGTTCAGCTACGCCATGGAGACGGCGTACGTGACCCCGGTGCTCCTGCAGATGGGCCTGCCTGACCAGCTCTACAGCCTGGTGTGGTTCATCAGCCCCATCCTCGGTGAGCCCCAGCTCCTCCCCGATGGTGGAGGGCCTCTGGAAGCTTCCAGAAGCCTCATTGCAGCAGCTTGAGGGTCCTTAGGGGAGAAGGGAGGATCAAGAGTTAAGTTCCCCTCATTAGTCTGGGACTGTGGGGAACACAGGTACTGCCGGTCATATCCCAGATTTTAAGTTCCTTATCAAAACCAGACAATAGAACAGGGATTTAGCAGCCCCCAAGGGCTGACACCATCTCATGCCAGGCTCTCCTTGTCAGAGGCTCCAAGTCATAGCACTTGGTGTCAGGTGGGCCTGGAAGGTCCTGAAATTTCTTGGATTCCCAAGGAAAGTCATGGCTGTTTAGGGCCTTAGGGTACAAAGTGGAGGATTTAAGGAGATGCCGAGTAATCCCAAGAGTTAGCTTTGGTTTCCAAGTTCAGGGTTTTGTCACTGACTCTGTTTCATCATCTTATTCTTTTGATGCACTGGGGGTGTTTGAGAGCAGCCACTTCAGGAATGTGGAGGCTGATTCGATGTCCCCATGTGCCGTGGGGAACCCGGCAATGACCGCTGGCCTGCTCTGTTTCAGGATTCCTACTGCAGCCTCTGTTGGGTGCTTGGAGTGACCGGTGTACCTCAAGGTTTGGAAGGAGACGCCCTTTCATTCTTGTCCTGGCTATAGGTCTGTTGTTTTGGCATGGAAATAAAATGGAGAGGAAAAAAAAAAAAAAGGCCCCAACTGCCTCCTTTTAGGAAAATTTAAAAGAACGTTGACCATAGTAGATAGTAGTTACCCAGATAGCTCTGGACCCGCCCTGGTGTGAGGCAGGGAGTGCCCGGTAACCTGACCTGAGTTAACTGTGAGAATAGATCCTTTGATCATTTTTAAAAACGAGTTGATAAAGTTCATCTCATTTCTTCTCTGCTTAATGAAATAAAAACCCCCATCCAAGTGCAAAATATATAGTGAGTTTGCAGGCGACTTTTCCACCGGGCTATGCTTGAGGTTTACGTTTTTAAAATTCTTGGGTCCTAAAGATTCTAGACATAAGTCGTGAGCTGCGGAGGATAGAGCTGGTCTGCATTTTCTTGGGGTGACTTTGTTTCTCTGTGTCCAGGGGCACTTCTGGGCCTCTCACTCTTGCTGAATGGCCGGGACATTGGCATCGCCCTGGCTGACGTGACTGGCAACCACAAGTGGGGCCTGCTGCTGACCGTGTGTGGGGTGGTGCTGATGGACTTTAGTGCCGACTCAGCAGACAACCCCAGCCACGCCTACATGATGGACGTGTGCAGCCCCGCGGACCAGGACCGAGGGCTGAACATCCACGCCCTCCTGGCAGGTGAGTCTCCCGCAGCAGGGCCGAGGCTGGGTCTGCAGGGCTGCAGGCTTCAGACGTGTGGCTTTTGAGGCCCTTCCTCACTCCGTGATTTAACAAAGAAGCTGGTAGAATTCCAATATATAGAGAAACACTGAAGTGATTGAAAATACATATCTCGGCCGGGTGCGGTGGCTCACGCCTGTAATCTCAGCACTTTGGGAGGCCAAGACGGGCGGATCATGACATCAGGAGTTTGAGACCAGCCTGGCCAATATGGTGAAACCCTGTCACCCTGAAGTGATTGAAAATACATATCTCGGCCGGGTGCGGTGGCTCACGCCTGTAATCTCAGCACTTTGGGAGGCCAAGACGGGCGGATCATGACGTCAGGAGATC
>NW_012114822.1:765203-766263 GCF_000951035.1 Colobus angolensis palliatus | reverse complement strand
GCTTGCCTGTAATCCCAGCTACTGGGGAGGCTGAGGCGGGAGAATCGCTTGAACCTGGGAGGCGGGGGTTGCAGTGAGCCGAGATCGCGCTATTGCACTCCAGCCTGGCGACAGAGCGAGACCCCGTCTCAAAAACAAATAAACAAACAAACAAACAAACAAACACCAACTCTTGTTTTCAGTGTGAGTGTGGAGACAAGAAAGCAGAGCTCAGCCCTGCGGGGCCTCAGCTGGACCACGCGCCCTTGGAAGTGCAGGCGATGTGCTGTTGTGTGCAAATCCTTGAATGATGGTGAGAGCACCGTGAGGTCTGGTTCTGGGTTTACCTCACTAAATGGTAGTGAGGAGGTGAATTCACAAATACAGAATCTACAGATAATGAGGATCGAGTGTGTGTGCATGGCCACACGTGTTATACATACCATGCATGTATGTATGTATATATACACACCTGTGGCTTACTTAGTGGCAAAACAGGAGAAATGTTACCGTCAAAGTCAGGAATGAGGCAAGACTGCACCCATCCCACAGAACCACTGCCATTAGGGAGACACAAACAAAAGGAGGGAGGTCAGCCCCACTGGTCTCTGGGGCTGGATGTATGGAAACTTCAAGGGAATTAGCTGCAAAGCAGTGCAGGAGTTCAGTATGATGCTTAGTTATCAATGTGCTGTATAAAAATCAATACTGGTCGGGTGCAGTGGTCTAATCTCAACACCTTGGGAGGTGAAGCCGAGAGAATTGCTTGAGTTCAGGAGTTTGAAACCAGCTTGGGGGAATAGTGAGACCACATCTCTAAAAACATAAAATTAAATAAATAAATAACTCTAGCTTTTCTATATAAAATATTTGCCTTGTTGCAGAATAAAATAGAAGAAAAAAATCCATTTAAAATAGCAACTGGGGCTGGGCATGGTGGCTCATGCCTGTAACCCTAGCACTTTGAGATGCTCAACTGGGTGTATCACTTGAGGTCAGGAGTTCAAGACCAGCCTGGCCAACATGGCAAAACCCCATCTCTACTAAAAATACAAAAAATTAGCCAGGTATGTGTCGCACG
>NW_012114822.1:762216-763873 GCF_000951035.1 Colobus angolensis palliatus | reverse complement strand
GACCTTGGATAAGGGTCATGAACAGCAGTGATGTCTTTCAGGAGGGGAGGAGGGAAGGTAATTAGAATCATGATGGTGGGAAGTCAAGAATAATAAAACGCCCAGGGGCAGTGGGGAGGCAGAAAGACTCCCAAGTCTAGCAGAAGAGAGGCAGAGAAGGGACGGGACTGGGGCTTTTAAATGGGCGTGCAAGTGAAATGAAAAGGCCCATCTGGGACAAAGGAAGGAAGATCTACAGTGAAACCTCGAAATAATGAGATCCACAGTCATGCCACCCTTGGGTATGTGTGGAAGGCTGAGCTGGGAGTGTCTGAAGCCCAGGCCTGTCCATAGAAGTTCTTATTTGAAAGGTAAACCCCTAATGTGGCCAAGTCTTCCCCAAACCAAAAATCCCATGCTGGTAGCAGGCAGGTTCCTCCTCACCAGCAGCAGTAAACCGAGAGAACCCTCCTCTCCTCTCAACACTAGACGGACTCAAAATGTGGCTGAACTCACAATAAAACAAAATACAACACCGGATCCCTGATGGGGTGGGCGTCGTGGACACGCAGCTGGCTGGGGTGGAGCCCCTGTGGCTTCCCTGGCTTTTGCCATTGAAGCACAGAGCCGAGCTGGGAGAAGCCGCAGTGTGGAGGTAAATCTGCCCACTGCTGTTGTGCCCCCACAGCGTCGCTCACAGTTTCTTGCCGTGCTCCGTGGCCAGGGCTGGGCTGGCCGGTGCCTCGAGGCGTGGAGGGAGAACAGCAGGAACACTGGGCTGGCCGGTGCCCCGAGGCGTGGAGGGAGAACAGCAGGAACACTGGGCTGGCCGGTGCCCCGAGGCGTGGAGGGAGAACAGCAGGAACAGCAGTGATCTAATCCTTACTTTTCTGCTGTGGGCTGATGGCTCAGAGATCAGAGAGCTGCCCGCCAGGGTGTGGGGAGGCAGGACCCATCCGTGGTCACCAGAAGGGGTGACTCTCCTCATGGTGTTTCATGCACGGGGTCAAACACCCACATGCACACGTGTGGTCGGCTGTGTGTGAGCGATGGGGTCGGCCCTGAGCTGGAGGGGCCTTGGAGGGAGGATGCGTCCGGTGTCAGCATTTGCTCCAGGGGCCTGAAAGGTTACAGGGAAAGTGGAACAGACAGGAAGTGGAAGGGGATGTGGGCAGGTGGTCACTGTGCTGCTGCTGGGGGTCACGCCAGGAAGGGCCCTGCAGGTGGCCGTGCAGGACAGGAGGGAGACCTCCTCAAGGGGCCCGCCCTGGGAATCCTGTCCCATTTTGTTGGGGTTTAGGTGGGACGAGTACTGTGCCCACGTCCCTGGAATGGCCTTGGCTACCTTTGTGTCCTTCTAAGAAACGCCGGAGCCACCACGCTTGGGACTTCTCCTCCCGCAGAAGAGAACTCAAACCCTGTCTCTTTCCCCAGGTCTCGGAGGAGGCTTCGGATACGTGGTCGGCGGAATCCACTGGGATAAAACTGGCTTTGGGAGGGCCCTGGGGGGGCAGCTCCGTGTCATTTATCTCTTCACCGCGGTCACCCTGAGCGTCACCACCGTCCTGACCCTGGTCAGCATCCCTGAGAGGCCGCTGCGGCCGCCGGGTGAGAAGCGGGCAGCCATGAAGAGCCCCAGCCTCCCACTGCCCCCATCCCCACCCGTCCTGCCAGAGGA
>NW_012114822.1:753641-754726 GCF_000951035.1 Colobus angolensis palliatus | reverse complement strand
TGGGCTCCTTGGACACCTCTAAGCCAAGATCGTCAGGGATTCTGAAGAGGCCCCAAACCTTGGCCATCCCGGACACAGCCGGAGGAGGGGGTCCCGAAACTAGCAGGAGAAGGAATGTGACCTTCAGTCAGCAGGTAACAGCGAATGTCGGGGGAGCCAGGGCTCAGAGGGCAGCATCTGGGGTCCCCCTGGTCAGTTACATGACGAACAGGGAGAGTCCATCCAGGAAGAAATTCCCGGCTGTCATGGAGGTATTGTCAAGTGCTTCGGCCTAAAGAGAAAAGCCTTAGAGGCCAGGCGCGATGGCTCACGTCTGTAGTCCCAGCACTTTAGGAGGCTGAGGCAGGAGGATCGCTTGAACTCAGGAGTTTGAGATCAGCCTGGGCAACATGGCGAAACCCCATCTCTACTAAAAATATAAAAAGTAGCCGGGCGTGGGGCACACATGTGTGGTCCCAACTACTCTGGAGGCTGAAGAAAGGACGGCTTGAGCCCAGGGGGCTGAAGCTGTAGGGAGCCATGACTGCACCACTGCACTCCAGCCTGGGTGACAGAGCAAGACCGCGTTTCAGAAAAAACAAACAAACAAACAAAAAGACAAGCCTCAGAAACATGACGTCTTCCCCTGCATGTTAGTGAACAAGCTCTGGGCCTGAGTCCACCCATGAGTGAGTGAGTTCAGAGCATTTGTTAGGTATCAGGTGGTTTAAAATCCTGGCTGGGAGCGACACAACTCTTTTAAACACTTATGTTTGCCCAAACGTAATTCAGGCCAGGCTTGTCCTGCTAGTGAGTTTCTTACAGGCATGGTGTGCACCCCACTTGTTCGTGGTATTTTTCCCTGGACGTCCGGGCTCCAGCCCATTTTGGCAGTGGGAATCCCATGCCAATACATCCAAGTCTTCACTGACAGTGAACCTGCAGACGTGTCTGGGATCATCTCTCCTGGTGGCCTGACATCAGTTCACTCCTGGAGGCTGTACAAATGGGAATCTCCAGGGCAGTGCCATCTTCTGCGAAGGCCAAGAACCTTCTAGAAAGCTGTTTAAGTTGTATTTTCTATATGTCAGATGAGCTGCAAGACC
>NW_012114822.1:751287-751851 GCF_000951035.1 Colobus angolensis palliatus | reverse complement strand
GTGATCCGCCCGTCTCGGCCTCCCAAAGTGCTGGGATTACAGGCTTGAGCCACCGCGCCCGGCCCACCCAGCTAATTTTTTTATTTTTTGTAGAGATGGGGTCTCACTATGTGGCCCAAGCTGGTCTTGAACTCCTAGGCTCCAGCGGTCCTCCCACCTCGGCTTCTCAAAGAGCTGGGATCCCAGGTGTGAGCCACCACACCCGGCCCCATTTTCCCCTTGGAGTGAGCAGGATGGTGCCTTTCGTTTGCTTTTCTCTGGTGTATGTGGCCGTGATGACTTCACACCTGCGTACAGTCTCAGTGTGAGGAAGGTCGCTGCCTAGGCGTGCACAGGCCTCACAGGGACATCTACTGAGGCTCCTGGTGGCACCAAGGACACAGAGAGCTCCTGTCTGGAAAGGGCTTGAGGAACTGGGAATCACTGGAGAGCCAGGAAAGCCCATCCTTATGAAGGAAAGGAAAGAGGTTTTCTATTTTTTTTTTTTTTGAGACGGAGTCTCGCTCTGTCGCCCAGGCTGGAGTGCAGTGGCCGGATCTCAGCTCACTGCAAGCTCTGCCTCCC
>NW_012114822.1:747488-750568 GCF_000951035.1 Colobus angolensis palliatus | reverse complement strand
AAAATCTCATCTTCATCCCCTTTTTCTGTTTCCTTTCTCCATAGAGTGTAATTTATGCATCAGTGCTTTGAGGAAAGTAAAAATCATGAGCTAAATATAAACACATCCAGGCTCAACGGAGACAGAGGCGTAACTGCAGCGCTGTTCCTCTGCAGGCGTAGGGGACGCGCTCTGCTGATGTGGGTGTCCTGGGAGCCGGCACTGCGGCCTCTCCGCTTCCTTTCCCACCGGGAGTGTCCAAGGCCGACCGCACCACAGACATCCCAGTGGAGCGAGGCAGCAGCGCCTTTTTGCTCTCAAACATCTAAATTCAAAAACGACTAGTTCCCCAAAGTGGGAGGGAGGATCACTTGAGGCCAGGAGTTTGAGACCAGCCTGGGCGACATAGCGAGACCTCATCTCCGTAACAGTTTTTTTAAAATTAGCCAGGCGTGGTGGTGCACGCCTGTAGTCCCAGCTACTCGGTAGGGTGAGGTAGGAGGATCACTTGAGCCCAGGAGGCTGAGGCTGCAGTAAGCCATGACCGCACCACTGCAAGACTCTGTCTCTAAAACAACAACAACAACAACAAAATGACAAGTTCCCCTGACGGGAGTCTGTACCCCAAACCCAAGCAGGGCTACTTGGAATGAAACCTTCTCATTCCAGGAGGAGTTTGCAAACCTAGTGAAGATGTCCATGGAATGTTGTTCTTGAGCCCCGGAAAGAAATCGAAGCCCCTCGCACCAGTTTCCATCCTGTTGACCATGGGGCTTGTTGTGTGTTGTGTGAGCCCCTGTCGAGGGCTGAGGCGCTCGTGTGGGCAGGGCCACCCTGTCTTCTGTGTGGTGGAGGTTCCACCTGTCCAGAGGAATTTTGAACACATGTTCCTGGTGGCCACCTTGAAATAAATCTTTCCCAGCCTTCTCTTATGACAAAGAAAGGACTTCCTAAGTGTTTGGATCTGAACTGACCCACGTGTTTGTATTTCAAATGTATTTTGCATTTTGCAAAGTCTTATCTCACTCCCTGTGGCAGAGATCATGTCCTGCGGCCAAACTGTAGGCATACCCGAAATGAAATTCTAGTCTTAGCTGGTCCAGGGCCTGGGAAGCGATGCCCTGAAGTCATTCCTCTGAGGTTGGGGTCCATGCCGGGCTCATGCCGTCTGATAAGAAGACAGACCCATGCAGTGTTTCCGAGAACGCATTCCCCTGAGCAGAGCAGTCTGTGCTGCCTGATGGGGGTGCAGGGTCTGTGCTGCCTGATGGGGGTGCAGGGTCTGTGCTGCCTGATGGGGGTGCGGGGTCTGTGCTGCCTGATGGGGGTGCGGGGCTCTGATGAGGGGTTTGTGGGCTCTTCCCAGGTCGCCAACATCCTGCTCAATGGCGTGAAGTACGAGAGTGAGCTGACGGGCTCCAGCGAGCGCGCGGAGCAGCCTCTGTCCGTGGGGCGCCTCTGCTCCACCATCTGCAACATGCCCAAGGCGCTGCGCACCCTCTGCGTCAACCACTTCCTGGGTGAGCTCCCGGCCAAGCCTCCCCATAGTCCCGGTCCTGCTCAGGGCTCTCGCCCCACTGGCCTCCCAGGATGCCCCTGAGCCTCCCTTCCCAGAACTTTTCTATGTTCACCAGCCCCCTACAGCAGCACCAAGGGCAGGCCTGGGGTGCGGTGGCTGCCCTGGAGGGCTTTTCTCCGGGGTGCCTGCCCTGGACAGCCCCAAACTAAACCAGGTGTCACCATTGAGAGCCACATAGCTCACTCTGGATCCGACACCTGAGTCTCCACAGAGCCAAAATTCTTTTTACCTGAAGCCCTTTGGACAACTCTCTAGTGAAATGATGGACCCACACCTTCCCACCTTCCCACCTTCCAACTTTGTCTTGCTCTGTCTTCAAGCACAGACCCCACACCTGCCTGCCTGTGTCTATTGCCGTTCGTAAATTCACACGGCTTGCCTTTGAATGACCATTGAAAAGCACCAACGTGCATTTCATTCCATTTAATCTCTTTTCGCTGTTGAGTGGTTGAACGTTTGAACATGATTCAGAATTTGAGGCTGGGCACGGTGGCTCACGCCTGTTATCCCAGCACTTTGGGAGGCCAAGGCTGGTGGATCACGAGGTGAGACGATCAAGACCATCCTGACCACCATGGTGAAACCCCGTCTCTACTAAAAATACAAAAATTAGCCGGGCGTGGTGGCGAGTGCCTATAGTTCCAGCTACTTGGGAGGCTGAGACAGGAGAATTGCTTGAACCCAGAAGGTGGAGATTGCAGTGAGCCAAGATGGCGCCACTGCACTCCAGCCAGCCTGGTGACAGAGCAAGACTCCACCTCAAAAAAAAAAAAAGAAAGAAAGAAAGAAAGAAAGAAAAGAAAAGAAAAAAGAATTTGAGATAATCTAGGCTCTCATATATTGTGGGACATAAATCAACATAACCTTCTAGAAGGCAGTTTCGTAATGGGTGAGAATCTTGAAAATGGTCCTACCTTTTTCCCCTGTGACCTTACTCAGTATTCCATGCAAGCCTGTAATCAAAAACTATATTCAGAATATATATGCAAGGTACTGATCACAGCATGGCTTAGGACAGCCACAGACTGCGATCGGGGATAGAGATGTCAAACAGTTGGGGAAGGGTTAAATATATCAGGGTGCACCCCCACTGTGAAATACTCTGCTGCCATCAAAACGAGTCTGTTTAATAATTCTCGATGGCATAGAACATTGTAGATGATAATTCATTATGGTTCGAGAGGGCCTATAAATACCACCTTCCTCTACCAAAGACGGAATTCCCATGGTTCAAGGAATGGAGTGCTAAGCACACCTGCCAGCACATCCATGTCTGTGCTTCCCGGTGGATTTCTCCCAATTAAATGGACCCCCTCCCCTGTATGGCCCAGGTAGCTGGAGCACCTCCACTGCTACCCTTGCCTCATGTTTATAGAAATATATGGTGGTTTAAAATAAAAAAAAAATTGTAAGGAAACTCTGTTAGTCTGTTCTCACACTGTTAATAAAGACATACCCGGCCGGGCGCGGTGGCTCAAGCCTGTAATCCCAGCACTTTGGGAGGCCGAGACGGGCGGATCAC
>NW_012114822.1:744311-746983 GCF_000951035.1 Colobus angolensis palliatus | reverse complement strand
GCAGGCAAGGGGGCGTGTGCAGGGAACTGCCGTTTATAAAACCATCAGGTCTCATGGGACGTATTCACGACCATGAGGACAGCGTGGGAAAGACCCACCGCCGTGATCCCGTTACCTCCACCAGGTCCCTCCCGTGACACACAGGGATTCCGGGAGCTAGTTAGAGATGAGATTTGGGTGGGGACACAGCCAAACCGTATCAGAAGCGAACACAGTTTTAGTCGCTCCTTGCTTTTATAACCAGTAGATGCGTGTTGGTTAGAGAAAGGCCAGAGTGCTGGCCTTTGCCCCCGAGGTCATGAACCCCTTTCTTTCTTCCAGGGTGGCTCTCATTCGAGGGGATGTTGCTCTTCTACACGGACTTCATGGGCGAGGTGGTGTTTCAGGGGGACCCCAAGGCCCCGCACACGTCCGAGGCGTATCAGAAGTACAACAGCGGCGTGACCATGGGCTGCTGGGGCATGTGCATCTACGCCTTCAGTGCAGCCTTCTACTCAGGTACCCACCGCCAGCCAGGTCGGCACGGCAGTGAGGGCTTTGGTTGGGTCCCTGGAGCATGTGAAGTGAAGGCAGGTTCATGTCCTTACGACTGCAGATGCTACATCCCAATATGGGGGGGCGCCACCATCTTTCCCGGCTGCAGGGCACTGGGCCTGGGGGAGCCAGACTGAAGAAATGGAGCCTGTGGGCCTCAGGCCTCTGAGAGCTGGTGGCCTACGGGGCACGGGTGCTTGTCAGGACCTGACGACACCTGCAGGCCGTAGCGAGGGTGAAGTGGGGGCTCGAGGGGAACCCTGAGGCCATTCCCAGGCAGCATACTGTCTGCCAGCCCCCAGCTCCTTCCCACTTTGATTCAGGGAGCAACCTGTCCCTGAGGAGGTGGGGTCAGGGGTGTGTGATCATGGAGCGTGGGGGCGGGCAGGGGCCAGGGGCCCAGATGACTTTGAGGTTCTCTGTCTGGGTACCCTTGGAGCACAGTGCTGAGTTCACACCAGGGCGAAGCCGAGGTGCCATTCCCATGGGGCCTGGCTGGTAGCATGCACCGGGCAAATTTTGTCCCAGAGGTCCGCACACTTTTTCCGCAAAAGGCCGCAGAGTTGGTATTTCCAGCTTTGCCGGCCCAGCGGTCTCTGTTGCAGCCCCTCACTGAAAGCCACAGACAGGGGAAACCGAGTGGGCGTGCCGTGTGCCAATAAAACTGTGCTGTGTTCACTGAAATACGAATTTAATGTGATTTTCACGTCACAGAATATTCATCTCTTTTTGATTTTTTAAATTAATTTTTTTTTTAAATTTACAAAACTAGTCTGCAGGTTGGACTTCGCCTTCGAGCCATAATCTGCCAACTGCTTTATTTTAGTTGCCCCCATCTTCATGGGTTCGAGCCCCAAAGTAGAGGGTCACTGAGGGGCTGCGGCAAGAAGAAATTTGTCAGATCTCACTTGCGAGTCCACGGGGCTGCACCTTGGGTGCTGGGTTCCCCCATAGCCGTGTGGCTTTGGGGCGTGGGGAACTGGCCCCATTTTATCGATTCTAGGGAGCCCCGTTGCTGATATCCATGCTGTCCCGTCATCTTGGGGGTGTAAAGATGGTGGCTGATGACGGGATGGGCTGCTGTCGTGCCCATAATTACACAAGAACACAGAGGTTTAGCTCGAGACCCTCAGTCCTTGAGTCTTTTTGGTATCACAACCCCAAGATCCCTCCACCTGCAGAAGTCCTGGGGGACCTGACCCGAGCCGGTGTGAACAGGCAGGACACCCCGGTCCTGCCATCCATCCAGACAGCCCTGTCCTGGGCACCCACCAGAGTTACTGGGGCGGTCTCTCAGCTCCCCTGGGTCCCCCAGGAAGTACTTTCTGGTCTGGGGCAAGTGGCCTGCCAAGCCAGGTGCCACCACTGCTAGCTTCAGGTCAGCCACAGGGAAGTAGCACTGGAAGCTGAGTCCCCGGAGGCTCTGGCCGTGTGGCACTGCTCACCCTCTCTGTGGCCCGCAGCGATCCTGGAGAAGCTGGAGGAGTTCCTCAGCGTCCGCACCCTCTACTTCATCGCCTATCTCGCCTTCGGCCTGGGGACGGGGCTCGCTACCCTCTCCAGGAATCTCTACGTGGTCCTGTCGCTCTGCATAACCTACGGGGTTTTATTCTCCACCCTGTGCACCTTGCCCTACTCGCTGCTCTGCGATTACTACCAGAGTAAGAAGGTAAGTGCTCTGCCTTGTCTTGCTTCGGGTCCGCTTCTTGGAGAAGCCCCTCCTGAGAACTGTCCCCCAGGACCAGCGGCACAGTCTGCAGAGCCTGGTGCACAATGACGACTGTCAAGACAGCAATGGCAGAGCATTCAACCAAGGGCGGCCCTTCTGAGCATGGGGCGTGCCCCCTGCCTGTAATCCCCTCACTGCTTCCTTAGCAGAAGCCTCCAGCTCACCCAGCCTCTGGGTTGGGCTCTGTCCTTTGCCCGGATGCACGGAATGGGAGGCTGCCGCTTCCTACTCCTTTGTCAGGTCACGGGCTCTCCTGTTGACGCCTGTCCCAGCCATTCAGGGTGGGGCTTATGGGGAGGCAGCGAAGCTCAGAAAACTCAGCAATCCAGATCAATAACATGTTAATACAGTATTTTTAAAAATCAGAATTTTTGCCAAAAATCCATGCAGAACAAAAACATCAATTTTT
>NW_012114822.1:740555-743444 GCF_000951035.1 Colobus angolensis palliatus | reverse complement strand
AAAAAAAAAAAAAAGTGAAGTTTCACTTCACATAACTTAAAACATGGCTGTTTCAATCAATGAAACTCAAGTTTCTCCTGGATCCCGGAATTCAACCTGTATTTATAAACGTATAATATATTTAGCTACTATTTTGTTTAAATGAACTCATTGGGCTAGGTTGGTAAATGTTATAATTTTTACTATTTTCTACAGAGAAAATAGTCTCTAATTCAAGTTGGAGCTATCTGTGCAGCAGTTTCTCTACAGTTGTACATAAATGTTTTTACTATAAAATGACCTAATGTATAAAATACTACTGCATGCCATAATAAAGATAGTAATACTTTCAAAAAAAAAAAAAAAGAGAGGATCAATAACAGTGCTGAGCCACCCCATATTGGAATCTGAGGCAAAAAGAAAAATGGCATTTAAAAGTGCCTTAAAAGGCCGAGTGCAGTAGCTCATGCCTGTAATCCCAGCACTTGGGGAGGCCAAGGCGGGTGGATCACTTGAGGTCAGGAGTTCAAGATCAGTCTGGCCAACATGACGAAACCGTGTCTACTAAAAATACAAAAATTAGCCGGGCATGGTGGCCCATGCCCATAATCCCAGCTACTCGGGAGACTGAAGCAGGAGAATCGCTTGAACCCAGGAGGCGGAGGTTGCAGTGAGCCAAGATCGCGCGACTGCACTCCAGCCTGGGTGACAGAGGCTGCGTAAATAAATAAACAGGCTGGGCGCGGTGGCTCACGCCTGTAATCCCAGCACTTTGGGAGGCCGAGGTGGGCAGATCACAAGGTCAGGAGATCGAGACCATCCTGGCTAACACGGTGAAACTCCGTCTCTACTAAAAAATACAAAAAATTAGCCGGGCGCGGTGGCAGGCGCTTGTAGTCCCAGCTACTCGGGAGGCTGAGGCAGGAGAATGGTGAGAACCTGGGAGGCAGAGCTTGCAGTGAGCCGAGATCGTGCCACTGCACTCCAGCAGGGGGACAGAGCGAGACTCCGTCTCAAATAAATAAATAAACAAACAAATAAATAAATAAATAAAGTGCCTTAAATTTTCGTTGATATTTTGCTCAGCATAGACTTTTAACAGCTGTATTGAGATATTGTGCAGCATCTAATAGCGTGTGACGTGCACCGTTTGGTGGTTTCGGCACACGCAGAGTTGTACAACCGTCACCACCGTCAATTTCAGAACAGTTTTGTCAGCCCAGGAAGAACCCGTCAGCTGTCACCCCTCTGACCCTCCCACTCCACCAGGCCTAGGTGACCACTAACCTACTTCCTGTCCCCATGGACTTGCCTATTTGGGACGTCTCCTGTGATGGAGTCAGGCAATCCGTGGCCTCTTGTGTCTGGCATCTGTGGCGCAGCTGTAGGCTTCCAGCGTGACATACAGGGAAGGGAGAGTGAGTGACGCGTCCAAGCTGGAGGTCACGAGGACCTCGGAGCCTCAGACAGAGGACCAAAGGGCGTCATGTGCAGAGGACTTTGTGGGGAGCGGTGTTGGGCAGGTCCCATCCTGGACAAAGGTGAAGGATGGGATGGTGGGAGTGGAGTGGCCGCCTGGCTGTGCAGATTGGTTTTCTTTGGGTGAGAGGACGGGGAAGAGCGCAAGTGCTGAGCGGGGAAAGTGTCTCCGGCCGCCTCGTCTGTCCCGTTAGTCACGGATTCTTTTCATTGTCGTCATCTCTCCAAACACAAATATTGTTAAACTCTTGGCTGAACTCCCTGCGCACGCTGGCACTGGAAACTGTGAGGCCGCTGTACGTGGGCCGCTCAGGCCTCCTGGGCTCGCAGGACACGTGGAGCTCGGTCACCTCGTGCTGCGACGGGTCTCACTGACACGTTTCTTCCTCTGGGTCAGTTTGCAGGGTCCAGTGCGGACGGCACCCGGCGGGGCATGGGCGTGGACATCTCTCTGCTGAGCTGCCAGTACTTCCTGGCCCAGATTCTGGTCTCCCTGGTCCTGGGGCCCCTGACCTCGGCCGTGGGCAGCGCCAACGGGGTGATGTACTTCTCCAGCCTCGTGTCCTTCCTGGGCTGCTTGTACTCCTCCCTGTTTGTCATTTATGAAATTCCTCCCAGCGACGCTGCAGACGAGGAGCACCGGCCTCTCCTGCTGAATGTCTGACATTGCGGAGCCTCGACTCTGGACACGCGCCTGCACCTGGGGGTCTGCAGCAGGCCGACCAGTGAGGACCAAAGGACCTTGGTGGACAGGGGGACAGGCTGCCTCCTGGAATGTAGATATGTGATAAAATAATAAACGACAGCGGCAAAGCCTGCGGTTTCTAGGCATTGCTCTCCGGTGGCTGAGAGGTCCACAGGGGATTGAGTTACCCTCCTGAGGACTTGGGCAGGGGGAGGTTTGTAAGAATCTTTTTTTGAAAATGAAGGTGTAATTCAAAGCTTCTCAACCAGGGGCAATTTTGCCCCCCACCCCCACCCCCAGGAAGACGTCTGGCAATGTCTGGAGATAGCTTTGGTTGTCACAACTCAGGGATGCTATAAACCTCCCACAGCACACAGGACCGCCCCAACGGCAAGGAGCTAGCAAGACCCACATGTCAATCATGCTGAGGTAGAGAGAGCCTGGTCTAACTGGACCATACATTCTGTACATTGCATCCCAGGGTAGAGTCAGAGCACACAGGTCTTTTGGATCAGAATGCCTCATATTCATTCACTTGTCCATTCATCCATTTATTCTCTCATCCATTCATTCATCTACCCATCCACATATCCACCCATCCACATAACCATCCATCCACTCATCCAAATATCCTCCCATCCAAATATCCATTCATCCATATATCCATCCATCCACATATCCACCCATTCATCCATCCACATAACCATCCATCCACTTATCCAAATATCCACCCATCCAAATATCCA
>NW_012114822.1:724864-740120 GCF_000951035.1 Colobus angolensis palliatus | reverse complement strand
CAGATATCCACTTCTCTATATATCCATCCATCCATCCACATATCCACCCATCTACCCATCCAAATATCCACTCATCCATATATCCATCCATCCACACATCTACTCATCTACCCATCCACATGACCAGCCATCCACTCATCCAACTATTATCCACCTATCCGAATATCCACTCACCCATATATCCATCCATCCACATGTTCACCCATCCACCCATCCAAATATCCTCTTCTCCATGTATCCATCCATCCATCCATCCATCCATCCATCCATCCATCCATCCATCCATCCTGTTATCCACTCATCCACCCTCCAGATATCCAGCGAGTGCCTGGGTGTGACAGACAGTGGTTGGCCCAGGAATCCAGCTGTGAGTGTCCACTCTGCCCTGCTGGAACTGATGTGAGAGGAAGGGAGACACGTGGCTCACTGAGGCTCTGTGTAGCACAAGTGCAAGTGAACGGAAGGAGGACAGGGCAGCAGTGGCGTGTGGGTGGCCTCACTAGTGAGGTGCCATTTGAGCAGTGCCCTGAAGAAGCCAGGGAGTGATCTCCGAGGTGAGCACTTGTTTCACAGGTTCGAGGGAGCACAGACACCAAGATGCTTGGATTGTAAAATTCCAAAAGTTGGAATCTCAAGGAGGTTGGAGCCAACGTGGCTGGTCAGCACCCATCCTGCCCTTTGACTCCACAGGCAGGGACTAGGGGCTGGAGGGCGAGGTTCGGGTCATTCTTCCCCTCCATCCGCCAAGGGTTCATTCCACAGATGGACCTCATGTGCCTGCTGCGCGCAGGTGTTGCTGAGCCTGGGTCTGCCCGGGCCGTGCCCACTGCCTCCCAGTGTCCCTTTATGGACCTGGCAAAGCTCTCGTGAGTGTGGCAGTCCCTCGCCATCTGGCCTCTGACCATCTTCCATCACCTGACCCCGCTAGCTCACTGAAGCCCCTTCCCAGAGGCCTGGGAGGGCTCCTCCCCGCATGGTGATTAATGGCCACGAGGGGTCACAGCCAGGTCCCTGTTGTTGCCAAGCTGGGTCTGGCCTGGGATTGTGTAGCCCCCAGTTCCCTCACTGCATGGTCCCTGTGTTCTGGGGACATAGAAGACATCCCTGACCACAAATCCAAAACAAACGACAGGGGGTCTGGGGCCTGTTGCCAGCCTGGGGGGAGTCTGGGGTTTCTGATAGTGTCTTGTCATCTTGCTGTGACCAGTTAGGGCCAGTCAGAAAGGCTACCTCCCCGCCTGGGCCACAGCCTCCCTCCCAACCATGGCCTCCCCACCTTGGTGATGACCTTCCCACGTGAGCCCCAGCCTCCCCCATGGGCCGTAGCCTTCGGTCAGTGCCACTGCCTGCTGCCTCCTGGAGCCCCACCGCTCCTCTCTGCACCTCTGCCGGACTCCTGGCCTCCTGTCTACCCTCACATCCATCTTCCACCCTGAAGCTGGGGGGCTATAAACACAGGCCTGAGCCCATCCCCTCTTCCAGTCTTCCATGACACCCACCCTGGCTCCCCAGAGCCTAAGGAATCAGGTGGAAATTCCTCCCGCCAAACGGAGCCCAGCCCATCCTCCTGAGCCGGCCACCCGCCATGTTGCCAGCCCCCTGTACTACAGCCATAGAACCCTTGCGGGCCGCAGTTGGTGTCTGTGTTTAGGATCTTCCTGCAGGCCAAGTCCGCCTCTTCTCTGCCGATCAATATCTGATTCATCCATGTAGACCTGTCTGAAATGCCACCTCCTCCGTTCAGTCCATCCTGGTTGGAGCCAGCGATTCTTTCCATGTGCTTTCATGTGGTGCTGCTTTACCCTTCATGGTCATGAGCTCAGCAAGGTGAGTCTCATGCGTCCCTGATACACGCGTAGCTGAAGCACAGAGAGGTTTAGTGGCTTTTCAAAGTCACACAGCTCCACTGGGCCTCCATGGACCTGGGCCCTGTTAGTCCCATGCTTTTCCTGGAACTGCAGACTTATCCTCCCCACATTTATGTTGCTTGGAAGAGCTTCAGACTTTCTAGAAATTGTGGTGTTGGGTGGCTGTCCTCTGGTCTGGGCTTTGCCAAGAACTGGTCAAAATGAAGAATAAGGGGCTTCTCTCTTACTCTTGGCTTGTCAAATCCTAGGCCCTCTTCCTAGAACTTTCTAACAAAACACAGATTGCTTCTACATGTGGGGATCATCCCTGTCAGCCTCTCTTTTCTGAGAACCTGCCCTGCCTCCCGAACTGCGGGGGTACTGCCCTCAGGCTGGGTCCAAAAAGCTGCCCTTGACCTTCAGGTCTGTTCCTAGCAGATGGCAGTGGGGGCAGTCACTGGCTCCAAACCACAAGGCCTGGGACTCACTGAGAGCCACATTTGTTTGACTTCCACATCTCAGAGAGGATTTCTCTCTACTTAAAAATCAAGCTGTGGGCCGGGCGCAGTGGCTCACACCTGTAATCCCAGCACTTTGGGAGGCTGAGGCGGGCGGATCATGAGGTCAGGAAATCGAGACCATCCTGGCTAACACGGTGACATCCCATCTCTACTAAAAATACAAAAAATTAGCTGGGCGTGGTGGTGTGCGCCTGTAGTCCCAGTTACTTGGGAGGCTGAGGCAGGAGAATCACTCAAACCCGGCAGCGGAGGTTGCAGTGAGCTGAGATCGCGCCACTGTACTCCAGCCTGGGTGACAGAGCGAGACTCTGTCTAAAAAAATAAATAAAAATAAATAAATTAAAAAAATTCAAGCTGTGATGATGAGGGTAGTCCCCGCTGCTTGCTGTTTGCGAAGTCCTCACTATGCTCGCGGTCACGTGTGAATGAATCTTATCTATTCTCCGACCTTGCTGGGAAGGAGGCATCATTCCTGCATTTGACAGACCTGGATCCTGAGACAAGCACATCCAGTACCTGGCCCAGGTCACAACCGGGTGGAGTCTGAGCCCAGAGAGTCTGAGTCCAGCCTCATGCCGCTGAGTGCCTCAGGAGCACCGTGAGCCAGCCGAGCCCCTGAGGGCAGGCAGCTTCCTTCCCTGTGTCCTGAACACTGTGCTGCTGCGGGGAGGCCTTGGGCTCGCTCCCCAGAGAGCTCAGCTTGGAAGGAGCTTCTCATCCCATTCAGAGGTGAGGGGACAGCGGGAGAAGGCCTCTCGCTTTATCGGCCAGCGCTCCGTAAGACTCACGCTTCTCAGGCCACTCAGAACCAAAACTGCGCCACCAAGATCTGAAGCCATTCCTGACTTTCTTGTCAGCAAACTTGGAAAGTGGCTCCCATTCCTTGATGCCACTCAGAACTGCCATCGAGCGCTGGCCACAGCACTTAGCATGGAAACTGAACGTCCTCAAAGGAATTGCCCTAGAAGTCATCGCCTCCCTGGGGTTTGTGTTTCTACCTCCCTAGGCTGTTGGGCTAAGCCTGGACCATTCCCTTGGGAACCAGGACAGGGGAAGGCAGCATTCCCACACTCACCGGGCCGGGCTACAGGTTTCTGGGGGAACACAGGTGGTTTCCCTGGAATATGCAAGAACTGACCATTGCCTGGGCCCCCGGCAGTCGGGCGGTCCCGGCCCTCCCTGCGCTCGCTTGGAGTGTGTCTGCAGAATCCACTCGGGCACGTGGCACGTGACGTGTCATCCTCAGCAGGGAGCGGGTGGAGGGCATTCAAAGAGGGAAGGAGCAGGTGTCTGGAACTGGGGGTGGGTACTTTCATGGCACACAAGGACCCCCAGCAGCTGCTCAGGGGGCTTTTCGGGGAGTGGAGGCATGGTTATGGAGTCGTGATTCTTGGAAGTCATCCACTGCTGATGCCATCCTGGGATTCTCTTCTACACAAGACACATTGAGTTCCTACCGGGCACCTCCCAAGCCCTGGGGGATGCAGCGGAGAACAGAAGAAACCTCCTGTTCTCTAGACAAGGCCTTTGCCCTCATTCTCACAGCCGTGCCGCCCTGCCTACCTGCCCACAGCCATCAGCCTCACCTGCCCACACTCAGCCCCCTCTTCCCAGCCGTCTCCACACCCTGCTCTGCTGGGGCCTGTCCAATCGCCCCTTGATCTCTGACCCAACCGTCTGGCCGCCTGCTTCCAGGAAACGTCGGATCTCTTACACAATGCTCACTATCAAACCCTCCAGCCTTCCCCACCATCGCCAGGGGGCCTTGGCTCGCCCCTACCGCGAGGGCTGCAGGTCTTGTGGCGGCCACAGGCCCAGGGAAAGCATCTGGGCCTTGTAACGACTGCCACCTGGTGGCCGGGACGGGGACGGACTCTTTTGACGGCTGCCAAGGAGATGGACGGGGCTGGGTGGTCAGGTGCCCAGAAAACAGTGGGATAGGCAAGAAATGGCCTCAGGAATCCTCTCTGGGACAACTAAAAGGTGCCCTAAAGGCCTGTTTTTAATCAAATTTACTCCAATGGATACTCAAACCCTAGTGGTTCACCGAAGCCGATCCCCCAAGCCCAATTCCCCATTTCTAAGATGGTGTCAACCAGGGCTGGGGTCAGAGAGGCTGCAGGGCCCACATGGCAGGCACAGTCAGGAGACTGTGAAGGGAGGGTCTCTAGGTGCCCAGCAGAGGCATCCCTGGGATGCCTTCCTAAGTCAACCCAAAAGGTCCTTCCATCTGGTCCTTCACACCTACTTCCCAACAGCACATCTGGACTGGCAGCAAGGAACCTTGCCCTGCAGGGCCCGCCCGCCCGTCCATCCAGCAGGAGCCATCCACCCATCCAGTATCTACAGAGCAAGGGCCTTCCACACAGAACTTGGTTCATTAAGAAGGGAGCCTGTGCACACACAGAGCTGGGCTGCAGGAGATAGAGCGGGACTTGTGCAGTCTGGGTCCCTAAGGTGCCAAAAGGAAACAATGACCACTCTTGGCAAAGGCAGCCACTGGAGAAGCCACCTTGGAGGAGCAGAGAACCAGGGCCCAGAACTTGAGTTGCCAAGGATCCCAGGGCAGCTAGGAACGCAGCAGGGATTCAGGGAAAGGACCTGAGATACCGAGACTGCCACAGGCTGACAATGCCGCCTCCAAGAGGACCCGGTGAGGGATCAGTGGCTGGAGCTCATCAGGGACTGAGCAGGAGGCTGTTCCTGGACCCCTGGGCATCCACGATGGATGCCAGCTCCGGCCAGGCCCCGCCTTCCAATGGGAGGTCCAGGAACCTCACAAACCAGAAAGGACTGGCTTCATCCTGCAGCCACGTCAGTCCAGCTGGATGAGCAAGTGCACGGCTGCCTCCCCTGGCTGGCTCATCTGGCAGACCTTCCCTAGGAGAAGGCAGGGAGGCCGAGGACCCCGCTGTTCCTGGGTCTCCACTGGGCAGCAGGAAGGACCCCAGGGGTCCAGTGCAGGACAGACTTTTCCACTGGTCTTGGGGCCTGGCAGCTTCATCCCCCGTGTCTGGGTAGCTGGTTCTGATTTCAAAGCTCTGAGTTCAGATTATGTACCCTGGCCTTCTGGGCTGCTCAGGTGAGGCTGACGGTGGTCACTGGGCTGTGTTGGCGCCCAGCCACACTGCCCTGGGCCTCACCGCGTTGTCAGGCTGGGGCTAGTGAGGGCTCTTAGCTCAGATGAGGGGTCCTCATGTCTCCTCAGTTTCCACACAGAAGGGCTCTGGCCCTGACCACCTCCGCCACCATTCACCAGCTGATCACATCCACGATTGTACAGCTCACCAGTGCCGATTTTTGAGGGCCTGGAAGCTTGCAATCCCGTGTGTGTGTGGGAGGCCACCGCTGACCTCTCCACGGTGCATCCTTGCCCTTCAGATACGTGATCTTGTCTTACCCAGGTGAGGCCTAAGTGAGGTCTCCCCTCCCTAGACTTACCGTGGACACTTACCAACCATGCAGCCACACACCCTGGGGCACATCTACACTGTGCTGAGGCCCTGGGACTTACACCATGCCCTGCAAAGTGCCATCTCCCTGGCCCACCTGCAGTGGAACCAGCGGGGCTGCTGAGCCACCATGTCCAAGCTGAGGATGCATTTCCAGGAACAAAGGGGCAGAGGGCACGCCTTGGGGCAGCAAGAGGCGAGGGCTTAGCTTGGGGGTGCTGCTGGAGGACAGCACCATATCCCTCCACCCCGTCCAACCAGCAGATGTCTTGTTAGCATTCCCAGCCCTCTTCCTCACATGTGTGCATGGCAGAGTGGTGACAATGGCCACAGCTGTTCATGCCTAAGAAGCTGCCTAGCTCTGATGAGGCCTTGTAGCATCAACCTACTATCTACTCAAGACGCTTGGGTCCAATCATTTGACCACCCTGAAATCTACACTTCACAGACCTGTACCTGCTAAACACAACAGCTTCCTAAGGGGCAGTCCCAGAGACCCACAAAGACAGCACCTGGATTCCAGCCTCTCCCAGCCACCCCAGTGCCATCCTCTCACTCAAGACCTGGACTGAGAGCCACCTGGGGCTCCCGTGGCTGGCCTGTAGGCCCATCCCTGTGCCCTGGTCAGCTATGATGCTGAGCAGGACCCCTGCTGTTTGCCTCGAGGACCGTCATTGTGTGCGCCACTCGGGTCCTTGCATGGCGATGCTTTCTCAGATCCTGAGTGAGGCAGTGCCTGGTGCCTGCTGCTCCCCAAGTCTTTACCACGTGGCAGATCCTGCCTGGTTTGAGGGCAGTTTACCAACAGCTTTCTGGGCTGTTCTCTTCCCATGTCCCAAAACATCTAGAAACTCATCGCCCTATCCCAGATGACGAGGGGTGGACACACTTTCGGGGACAATCCTGAGGCTTCAGGAAAATGCCCTCGACAGGTTCTTAAGCCACAGTGCAGATTGCAACCATGCCTGCCCATGCGGCCATGTCCACACGCTGCAGGCTGCCTGCTGCCCCTTTGGAGGGTCAGAGCCCCTTAGGACTGGGATACATCTGCCACCTGAGTGCGACTCTAGAGCTGGGCGGGAGGGTGGGGTGCGGGGGCACTGGCAGGCCTTGGGGAGAGACAGATGACGTCTCCTGAGCAGGGAGGCTGCCACACGCCCATACACGCTGGCGACGTCCACAGATGAGAGGTGTGGGGTGAATGGCGAGGGGTAGGAGAAGATGCTTTTAGTCCCAATGCCAATGCCTGCTTAGGGCCCATCCTGCTGCTTGGGGAGCCTCCACAGAAAGATGGCACCCTCACCAGGGAAAGCCTCTTCCCAGACAGAGGATGTTTCTGGAAGCCGCTCAAACAGGGTCCCGAGTAGCAGGGAACAGCCGACTCTCCCTCTGCTCCTTCCCCACCTGGGGTAACAGCCAGGATCCCTGCCCACTCTCCAGGAATGAGACAGCACATGGGAGACACCCAGGGGTTGTAGTGTAGCTTGGTTTTATTTATGTCCACAAATATTTCAAAAAAATTACAAAATACTCAAATGGAGAGAACACAGAAGTCACGATTTCTGGGTGTCTACTGTTCACACTGTGTTATCTCACGGCGAACTACTCATATATACATTTAGCTTCAAGATATATAGAAACGTAGCAAATCCGAGTGTGCACTCTGCCTCTGCCGCAGTGGAGTGAAGCTCAACCTCGAGGACACTGAACAAGATACGGACACACACAGAGGAGCCAAACCAAACCCCGAACAAAGGGAGGAAAATCTGAAGGAAACCAAGTGGTTGGGCTTCAAAGACACCGTGAAGGTCAGGGCCTCCTAAACAAACTGTAGCTGACCAGGTGAGGGTTTCAGGTCGAGGGTTTTTAGATGGAGGAATCTCAGTGCTTCGCCTTGGGATACGGGGAGAAAAGCAAACCTAACGAGAACACCTTCGGACAGTTTTCAAGCACAGACCTCAGAGGACTCGACTCTTCATTCTTTGGAAAAACGGATGACAGAGGAGGAGATAAAGAAGGTTTAACTGAACAGTAGATGTTGTGTTCTACCAAAAAGACAGACAGAAAAACCAAAAGCCGAGAAGGTGGGGGCCTGGACGCAGGAGTCTGGCAGCCCAGCAGGAAGTGGCCTCACTCAGAGCCATGGGAACAAGCCCGCCGTGAGAGCCTGTCCCCACCCCAGGAGGAGACGAGCCTCCAAGCCAATGTGGTCTGAAGTCCCAGGGCAGAAGGTGAATGTGAGCTTTCCTCCCCACTAAGAAACTAAAGTTAAGGCAGAAATGGAATGAGAGAAAAATGGAAGAAAAAAAAAACCTAGAAACATTTTCAACAGACAAAACAATCCTATCCCAACTGAAACCAAACATGGTTTTTAAGAGAAACTGGAAATGCCCCTATTTGACTCCAGAACCTGAATCTGAGCTCGTATCTGCTCGTTTCTGGATCAAACTATCAGCCTCTCTTCCTGCTCCCTCTGCAGCCTGGGTCCTAGGTGGCCTTTGTGTCCTCTGACCCAGTGTGGTCTCTTTGTGTCCTACAATTCTTGGGATGGGACCAGCACAATGGCAGAAGAGCTGTCAAGTGTCTGAGAGGAAAAGATCGGAAGAGGACATGTCCTGGCAGGAAGCAGGGCTGACAGAGGGGAGACAACCCCGAAGAGCCTGCACTCAGCCTGGGAGAAAGTGCATTACGGCTGCACCCTGGAAAGGAGGGCAGGCCTCTCCAGGACTGTTCTGCTCAGAAGGGCCTGGCCGCCTAAGAAGCGGCCCCCACAAAGCCGGCTTTCTGACTGCACATTTGTGGGTGGGACTCCAGTTCCCACTTCCAGGATGAAGAGGGGGACTCAAATGGTTTACCAGTGCGGGGTGAGGTCACCATGCAGACCTGCTCCTAGGGTAAAATACAGACGGCCCCCAACACCTGTCTTAACTCCAGGATCTCCCTTGCTCAAAAGTGGCCTCACTCTGTGGCAAGAATGACGGGGCCGTCCTCATCACAACATCCAAATGACAATGAGCACGAGAGGGCAGCCTTCTAGTAGACCCCTTTGGCAGGCATACGCCCTGGGTTGCTCGTGTGCTGACTTATTTGTATGGAATCATTTTCTTGAATTTCTTAGATGATGAAATTTTTGGAGTATTAAAAAAGACATTCATCCAGAACAATTAAGTGTGTGTACATAGAAATCTAGAAGGAAATCTACAATGGACACAGGCCCATGCGCTTTCCATCTCGTGGAAACAGAACAGTGACACCGGAGAACAGAAAGTGAACATTCACCTCCTGCACTCCCTGTGCAAAATGGAAGAGGTCTGATGGAGCAGAAGTCTGCGCTGCTGGCAGAGCACAGGCTAGGAGCAGACACAAGTGAAACGCAAGGCAGCAAAACAGAGAGTCTGTAACATCGTCCCTGCAAACCCTGGATGCTCGCTGCTGTGACCAGGCCTCGGCCCAAGCCTCTCTGTCCATGTGGAACGCCCCTTTGCTCCCTTTAATTAAAGGGATAATTATATATAACTTTTTATTAAAAAATCAACTCTGTATTCTGTCAATAGTTGGTAGGAATTCACAATTAGTGACATGGCTGGAAAAAATAGATCACAATAGTAGTTTATGGAAGAAAAAAAAGCCTGTTCTAAAATTATTTATTTACAGACGTAAAAAGCCATGCTGCAGAACTTTCTCAAATTATGAAGATTTCCTACAATGTATTAAAATAAAAGATTTTTTTAAAAATTATAGCTCTTGGATTCCAAATTCCTATGCCACCGATCTGCAAGCCTCGTGGGCTCTGGAGCACTCGTGGCGGAGTGTGTCAGTGTGTCTGCACGCACAGTGAAGGGTGTGAACTGGATTCTAGCACCTACTGAGAAATCAAGGAAAAGAAAACTAAAGCCAAACCCCAAGATTGCAGGGAAGCTTTCTGGATGTTCAGTCCAGTCCAGGACTCACTAAGTTTCTGGGGGACTGTCATGCAGGGAGATCCAAACCAGTCTCGGGAAATCCTCTCGACAAACGAACACTATTATGTGGATACATTTTTAGTTGTGGGTTTTTAAATATATAAAGAAATCTTTAGAAGATATTCTTTTTGCTTTTGCAGCTCCTATTGTATGTAAAAAGTCCTGTTTCTTCCCCCAAGAACTGGGGTTTCCACAGCCAGCGTTAACAAATAAATAACTTATAACTGCTTGTCACCTTCTTTCTTCAGTCGACTGGAAAGACAAAACAGGAAAGCATATTTAGTCTCAGGCCTAGGCAGGCAGTCAGGCAGGCTGGGGGCAACCCCAAAGGCAATAGCCAGGCAATCCAACCCCAAGCCTGCAGCTTCCTGTGCAGCTGACCTACCCTCCCAACACCTCCCTTCCTCTGCTTCTCCCATCACCGTGGTTCCGCAATGTCCCCTCTAGGGCCCAGCAGGCCGAGGGGGAGGAGCCTGGCCCTGGGCACTGCGGGAGAAGCACCGTGGGCACACAGGGGGTTTGGTGGGAGCCTGGGCTCAGATCCCCCTCCACTCCCTCCCAGCACCCCACCTCACCTGTAATAATCTTCCTGACTTGGTAGGTGGCCACCATGCATGTGGGGATGTCCATGCAGCCACTGCTGCTCCATGGCCAGTCTCTGCAGCTCAGCCGACTGGGCGTGCATGGCCTGCAGCTGGTGGGCTGCTGACATGGGGGGTGGGATGGCCCCAGGCAGGTCTCGGGGATAGGGGGTGCCTGCCAAACACAAAACAACCTGCGCTACAGAAATAGCCAGAGGACTGGCCAAGACCGGGGCAGCACAGGAACGGCAAACAGCAAGGAGCACAGGAGAAGTGCCAGCATGGACACAGGAGCCAGCCCCTCCCAGACTCTGCAGACAGCCGGAAGGCAGAGCCTCCGGGGAGGCAGGAGGTACCCTTGGGAGCCTCTGCCTGGACCCTTCCGGCCCCTCCTCCACATGCTCCAGGCCTCAGCCCAAGTGCTTCTCCTTCAGAGACCTGCTATGAGCCCCCTCTGCTATTTTCACTGGTCCTGCAGTCCTGGCTCTTAGCAAGGCTGATGCATTTATGACCCCCTACCCCAGGCAGCCCCCAGAGTGCAGGAGGCTTATTTCCCCCATGGACCCCCTGCATGCAGGGGGAAAGAACCTGCCTGCTCAACGCATGAATGAATGAATGAATGAAGACAGCAGACCAGACCCCAACCCAACTCACACGGCCTCCCCGCCCCTCCTAGAGGGGAAGTCTTACCGAAAACTGGATGGCGAAGCATCTCGTGCTCGTGAGGGGGCTGTCCAAGCAGAGGGTTGGGGAGAGTGCCAGGCGGGTAGGGGAAGCGAGCCAGGTGGGGGCCAGCAGTCAGGGGGTCGACCAGCGGGTGAACGGGGCCTGCTGAACCTAAAGAAAGGACAAAAGGCCAGATGGAGGCGGCGCGCGGCTCTTCAATGTTTGTCCTCCTTGGCTGGAATGGCCGATGACTTTCTCCTAGCCCAAGCTGGCTCCGGGTCACCAGGGCCGGATGCACCACCTGGTTGCAGGTGGCCCTGCCCTAAAGTGGCTGCCTCCATCTTCAACAACAGCTCCAGAGGCAGAGAGAAGTGATGAGCCCACCGCTGATGCAGGTACTTCCTCGTCCCCTTGTGGAGTGCCCCCAACAGGCAATCCCAGTCCGGTTTGGTCAAGGATCCGGGATCAGCAGGGTCCCTCTCGTCAGCCACCTGGGCCTGCCCTCTGCCTGTCAGGTCACAGGAGCATACAGCCCTGCCCCAGCAGGTGTTGGGCTGGCACCCCCTGCCAAGGGCTGTCTCCCTGCCTTTCACTCGCAGAACCCAAAGGAGGCCAGCAGAGCGAGTGGCACAGAATGGGGACCCGGCCGCCTGGCACTGCCCTCTCTTCTCTGCTGGCACCAAATCTTGCGTCTCTCCCTTCTGAACGTTGCCTTGATCTGACCTCACCACACCACCTCCTGCCCTCACCTCCTATCCCCCAGCTCCAGCCAACACAGGCGCTGGCAGGGATTTCAGGGTTGCCACCTCCAGCCATGCTGCCCGGGGGTCCCTGGAAGGTTGGGAGCCCCCCTCGGCCTCTGTGGCTGCTCTCGCCCCTGTTTCCCACAGCTTGCCCTTTCACCTCCTCAGCGGGCCTCTCCTGACAGCCTTCTCAAAACTGCCACACTGCCCCTGCCCCCAGCTCTCGATTCCCTCTTCTGGATTTATTTTCTTCCAGAACGTGCACTTTCCACCTCTCACAACCTGGCACACTATCTCCCCAAACTGGAAGGTAAATGTGGACAGGGGTTCTGCCAGCACCTACAACTGCCTGGCACATCCCAGGGGTTCAGTAAACACTTGCTGAATGAATGATGCATGAATGAGCAAATGACTACCTGTCCTCAACACTGGTTAGACCAAGGCTTGTAAGGTCTACACCAGGTGCCAACAGAGCTTCAGATATGAGGATGGCAATGGTGAGTGCTCTCCCATGCCAGGACTGGGTACAGGGGCAGAGGAGGCGCCTGGTGCCTCCAAGCAAGGTGGCTCCCCGCCCTCCCTCTGTGCCCTGGCCTCTCAGTCATCCTGCCCCACACTGGAGGGTGGCTGGTGAGGAAGCCCCGCACACAGGCTGTACCACGGGACCTGTACTCCAAGTCCCATGGAGCGGTGAACCTGCCTCCTTCTAGCACAGTAGCCACCCTCCTGTGCCATCTCACCTCTGCCTCAGAGCAGCCTCCCCACAGCTGGTGAATGAGCAGCCTTCAGGAGCGCCTACTCCCAGGGTGGATAGGACTGGGCAGCCCTGGCCAGGTGGGTCAGCTCGGAGAACTCAGCCAAAGCCAGCAGGAGGCCTGCCCAGCCTCGCTCCTCAAGAGAAGAGGACTGTGCTTTTAATTCTCACCAAGTGACCCCCAAGTAGCGCAGTGCCTCATCTGTACGTTCCTTGGCTCCAAAGGCCACGTAACACTGATGTGCTGCCCTTACCCTGCCCCGTGGGCCTAGGCCCCTTCCCTCCATCCCAGGCACAGGGCTGACAACACAGGCTTCACCCCTGTGTGCTGCAGCTGTCTGAGGCCTTGCAGTTCTGGAGAGCTGCGGGGCCAAGGAGAGACTGTGATACAGCAAAACCATAATGGTAGTGGATGCTGAGCTCCTCTAAGATCTGCCAAGAATGAGGAATCTGTTCAGCAAACAACACTTTCTGCTCCTGGATGGTGACTGTCACTCATCAGGCTCTGCAACCCTCCCCGTGCCTCTGCCCCACCTGCCACGCCGGGGCACGCACCTTGGTGGAGGGGGTCCTGCTGGTGGAGGTGGAGGTGGGAGTGAATGTGTGAGTGCTGGTGATGGTGTGGAGTCACGTTGAACATCTGCAGTCGGGCCAGGGGGTCGCTGGTCAGCGACGCCATGCGCTCTGCGTGGATACGCTCGGCTGCCAGTCTGTCAGGGTAGCTCATCTCGGGCCGCAGCTGGGGGCCCGCCAGGGCCAGTCTCTCCCTCTCCAAGGGGTTCAGGCCCGGGTGGAAAGAAGCAAAAGGGTGGGGCCCGGCCGTCGGGGGGATGGTGAGGGCGCTGTGCCGGGCAAAGTGCTCCATGGGGTTGGCGGCTGGGTGCAGGGGGTCCAGCTCTGGGGGCTTCACCTCGAAGCCCGGCTTCATCCTCTCCCGCAGCTCCCGCTCCCGGATCTCCCGCTCTCGGATCTCCCGCTCCCGGAGCTCCCGCTCGCGGATGGTGGGGTCGACGTTGTAAAGGCCAGGCATGTGGTAGGCCAGCAGGGGGTCCGTGGGGTTAAGGGGCATGTAGAAGGGGTGGTTGCGGTTGGTGGGCGACATGACGTGGGGCCGGGCGTACTCGCTCAGAGTCCGAAGGGCAGGTGTGTCAGGCCCGATGTAGGGGGGCACGGCAGCAATGGTGGTTGGTGGTGGCTCGAAGGATGGCCGCATGTGGCCAGGACCACTGAGCTGGGGGTCACTGAGACGACCTTCATGCGCTGAGCTGGATGCCTTCTGCGGAAGGAAAAGAAAACGTGAGGGGTCCCCAGAGGGCCTGGGGTCTCCGCTTGGCCCACAATGCGGAGGTGGGCCTGCTCTGCTCTGACAGGCCACCCTGGTCCCTCCGCGGAGACCCGGCCCTGGCCTTGGCCTGACACCAGGATGCAGTCCAGGCCCCTGCAGGGTCGGGCTCATCTGTGCCCGCAGCTCCCCTCAGGCCCAGATGGGAGTGTGTCCCTGTGAGACAAAGCTCATGTGTGAGATGTCTACGTGTGAGGGTGTGTCTGGCGGTGACAGCCAGGGGGCACGGGTGAGTGAGCCCAGCAGGCCAGGAACCTCACCGGGAGCCCCTCATGCCACCTCCTGGGTTGGCTGCCCTCTCCTCCCCACGACAGCAGAGAGCTGGCCACCACCACAGCGCCCAGCTCATGAGGCGGCCACAAGGCAGGACAGCTGGAGAGGCCCCTCGAGGCCTGGTTACCGCCTGAGTGCTCGGGTCTTCTCTCAAGGCACCCCTTGTGCTTCTCCCTGGCTCCTTCAAATTACTTAGAAGTTAGGAACCCAAAGGCTTAGAGGGGAAGGACAGGCCCTTTCCTCGAAGGTCCTCAGGCAGGAGGATGCCCAGTTACTGCTGGGAGTCAGCCTAGACCTGCCATGTGCAGTTACCCCGGCAGCTTGGGACGTGCAGCCCCCGCCAGGCGTGGAGAGAGGGTGTAAATAGCACCCAACCCTCTAGCTGCCAGGAGGCCGAGTCAGGCAGCCAAGGGCAGTGCTGGGTGGCCCAGCGTGGCTCCCTGGCGCAGGACGGACCAGCGCCCCCACCACACCTCGCCAACCCTGGACTCACAGCTGCCCGCTCTGCCTCGCGCTCCCGCTCTCGCTCCCGCTCCCGCTCCTTCTCCTTTTCCTTCTCCCGCTCTCGCTCCTCTCGGGCTTTCTGCTCAGCCTCACGCTTGGCCTTCTCAATGGCCTCCTCCCTCTTCTTGGCCAGCTTGGACCCGGCCAGAGGCATGAAGTACAGGTCTGTCCGTGCACACGAGTTGTAGCCCCGGTCCAGGTGTTTGTAGAACCTGAGAAAAGCCACAGATCTTGCTGGGAGCTCCTGCCAAAACGCACCCTGTCCCTCCCTCCCACCAGAACACCTGTGCCTGACCTGTCCCGGAGCTCTAGGAAGCTTACCTAGCTGACTGGCTGGCGTGGCTGGGGGTGTCCACCACAGTGGGCTCAGGGGACGGGCTCCTTGGTGGGGGAGGGGGGCTCTCAGGCTCCTCAGCGTCGTCCAGAGCCTCCTCCTTGATCTGGACCGTGGGGAGTGGGCAGGATGACCCCCCTGCTATGCTGCCTCCTGAAGCCACCGCAGCAGAACAGGGTGGCTGGGCCGAGGTGCCAGGTCCCGCCGGTGGGGTAGAGGTGGAGGGGCAGGTCGGAGGGGTGATGGGAGGAGGGCCTCCAGGGACAAAGGGGTGCTG
>NW_012114822.1:699320-724579 GCF_000951035.1 Colobus angolensis palliatus | reverse complement strand
GTGTGTGGACAGGGAGCTCAGGGGCTTCAGGGCTGGAGGGGGCGGCAGGTTGGCATTCATGGAGAAGGGCGAGGGCCCTGAGAGGTGGGGAGGGTGCTTGTGGGCCTGTGGCGCCGGCAGCTGGGGGATGGGAGTGGTGGGCGGGGGCTTGATGTGGGGCATGGCCAAGGGTGCTGGCGGCAGGGGCTGCTCCCGTGGAGGCTGTTGGGACTGCAGTGCCGACTGAGAGGCTGGCAGCTGCAGGGAGGTGTGAGGGTGCGCTGCTGCTGGGGAGGCTCCCAGAGGGGCCTGGCCTTGGGAGGCCTGGGGAGGGAGGCCAAAGGGCTGTGGGGGGCCTGGGTGCTGCAGCAGGGGCCCAGTCTGCAGACTGTGAGGGCCAGGTGGGCCCTGACCGTGCAGGGTGGGCTGGACATGAGAGGGTGCAGAGGGCTGGCCTGTCGACCCAGTCAGAGGCTGCAGAGGGGGGTGCGGCGAGGGATGTGGCGGGGGATGCGGTGAGGGCGGCCGCTGGGGGTGCAGGGCCGGTGCCTGTTGGATGTGGGTGTGCGGAACAGGCACTGTGGGAGCCTGTGGCTGGTTAGGGGCCTGGGAGGCCGTGGGGGAGCCCTGCGGGGGAACTGCAGTGGCAGAGGGCGTGGGCCCCGGCGCAGGCAGCTGAGGGGTCCCTGGAGGAGCTGAGGAGGGAGCTGGGGTGGCCCCAGTGGGAGCCTGCAAGGCTGGGGGCTGGGCCTGCAGCATCTGCTGCTGGGCTGACGAGTCCGAGTCACTCTCATTGTCCTGGGGGCTGGGGATGCTTGGGGACGTGCTGCGATTGTCCTGGTCGATGTCTTTGGGGTCACTGCTACCCTCATCGTTGACGCTGCGACTGTCTGAACTCTCTCCCTCACCTTCAGATGGCGAGTTGGGCCGGCTGATCTCCTGAAGTCGGAGAAGGGAAGGATGGAAGTCCCAGGAGGGCACCGCCAGCGCCGGACACACAGTAAGGGTTTGCGCAGATGAAGTAGCAAGCTTGGCTCCAGGACCACAGGTCGTGCCCCAACCCAGCCAGTGTCAAGGGCCACTCTAGCCCCACGCTAGGAGACAGGGCATGGCCACCGACTAGGGAGAACCCCGGCTGGGGGCTTCTGAAGAAGCATTAGCTTAACTCAGCAAGGCTCAGCGGCCAACCTCACCTGCGTTTTTGTCTTCTTGGAGCTGGTCCTGTCAGCCTCCTCCGTATCAGAGGCCACCTTCTCCCGCTGGCGTTTGGTACTCTTAAGAGGGGAAGAGGCTTCCTCCTTCACCTTCTGCAGGGGAAAGCCCACAAGGAGCAATCAGGCCAAGGGAGGCTATCCCATCAGCCTCAGCAGGGAAATGACGACAGTTTATTTTGCTCCCTCATTCTGAGTTCCATCTCCAGGAGCAAAAAGCTCTAGAAGGGTCAACTAGGGCCAAGAAGGAACACGTATCTGGGGGTGGGAATGACAGCCAGCCCTCCGCATCTGTGGGTTTGCATCCTCAGATTCAAGCAACCGTGGATTGAAAATGGAGGCAGGACTATGACGGTTACATCCACACTGAACATGCGCACAGTGTTTTCTTGTCATTGTCTCCTAACCAAGGCAGTGGAACCACTGTTTACTGCGTTTACATTGTACTGGGCAGTAGAAGTAACCTAGGGATGATTTAGAGTCTACAGGAGGATGTGATTGGTTATGTGCAAAACACTGTGTCAACGTATATGAGATTTGAGCACCCGTGGATTTTGGTATCCTGGGCGGTGGAGGCTCTGGAGCCAACCTCCAGAAGATACCAAGGGAGGACTGCACTTGGCTCTGGAGGGAGCCGTTCTAACCACTCCCCACACTCTCTACCTTTGAGAACTTGGGAAATGTGAGGCAGAGGTGGCCCCCAAGGGTTGGTGCTGGAGCCCCTTTCTCTAGGCCCCCAGCCTTCAGTCTGAAGCCCCTAGGCCAGGACAATGTTGAGCTGCATCCTTGTGTCTGAGGGAGCTGATCACGAACGCCAGCAACCCAGTTTTAACGGGAGAGAGGGACAGAATGGCCCCTACTATTCCCCCAGCACCTGACCTTGGCCAACTTCTTCACTGTCTCTGCTTTACTGTCATTGCTGGAGGTGCTGGCAGCGCTGGGGGAGTTCCGGCCGCTGGAGCGGATGTCTTCATTGATGGGTGAGGTGCGACCATCAGGGCTGGCTGGCTGCTTCTTCCGACCACTGCGTAGTGTCGACATCTGCCCACCCAAACCGAAGACTGATGACACAGATTCCCGGTCCCCATGTGGGCCCACCTGAGCCCAACCCACAGGAAGGAGCCTGAAGAGCACACCCTACCAGCCTCTTAGCAAATCCTAGACCCTGGCAAACAACAGGCTGCCCTGCCCGTCGCTGGCTGCTTGAAGGTCCGTGTGTAGCTCAGGGAAGAGGTGGGGAAATGGGTGGGCTCATGCCAGAAAGCGGTTCTCAAACCTAAAGCACTCATCCCAAGGGACTGTCCTGAACAACGTGTGCTGGAAATGAACCACGCTTTCTGAGCGGCAGAAAGTTGACTGGGGCCATCTTTAAAGCACCCTACCCTTTCTGTTTATTCCTCATAATCGTCCGTTCTCCCAACCAAACCAAATGAAATCAAACACTTGTGGATTTAATCTAACAGGACAGGAAGTGACCGAAAGAGATGAAGCTGTCAAATAAAGCAGCTCAGCTCCCCAAGCCGCAGAGGGCTTCAGCATGTTTCTGCAAAGCCATGAGAGCTCCGAAGAGATCAGGAGACAATGGTTCTGGCTAGTGGACCGCTCCCTTCTGAGTGAGCGGGGGCGGGCCAGCCCTGACAGCATACAAGGGGCAGAGGAAGGTCCCACCCATCTGCCTGAAGGAGCCATAGGGGAGGCTCAAGGGAAAGACTCTGTCAGTACCCTCAGCCCCAAACCTGGAAAAAGCCTCTCCCAAAGTCTCTGGCACATTTCCAACCTAGAAAACAAAGTCTCTCTATGGGAGGAGCTATGCAGTGAGCAGAGAAATGTACCACAAGTTTCCAAAATGAGATCAAACATTTAAAAAAAACCATAAACACCCTAACACAAAAGAGCCTGCAAATTTAAAAGCAGAGATTTGCTACAATGGAATTGACACTGCAAGAAGCTCCAAGGGCCTTGGAGAGCCTGCACTGAGCCAGAAGCTAAGAGCTTGCTATAAAACCCAGGGCAGCATGCCGCCCAGGGGCCCCTCGAAGGAGAGAACAGCGCGCTCTTCCCAGCCCACAGGCAAGCTACTGCCTTGCCTCGGGCAAAGCAGCTCCCCTCCAGGGCTTTGTCTGGTAAACTTTCGCTTCCTCCCCCTGGTAGGCTCAAAGGCTCAAAGCCTCAACACATCCCAGGAAACTGAGGAAGCTGCCAGGAGCCCCATGGCCCCAGGGGACTCACCGAGCCCCGACTCCGCCGTGTCCTCATGCTATGCTTCCCACTGAGCCCATCATCCTCTTCCTTGACAGGTTTGAACATAAACGGTGGTGGATCCACAGGCTTCTCAATGGGTGGGAGCTCGCCGTATTTCTTGAAGTGGATGCGACAGTCGGTGCAAAGCAGGATGTTCTCCCGGCCTCCGTGGTGCCAATCTTTGGAGGCTGTGGGAGGGAAGTGGCGGGAGCCAGCCTTGGAAACCCTCCCTCTCCCTGCGGATGTCTGGGCAGAGGGGTCCTTCTGTGGGCTCTACCCAAACTTGATGCCACCAGCACCATGCAGCCCTGGGCCCAACACCCCAGAGCTAGTGCTGCCCTGCTCCCCCAGGGCCAGGAGGAGAGGGATTCAGAAGCATCTGCTGCCCACTTCATCTTGGGGTGCCCAGGAAAAGCTGGCAGCAAGCTCCTAGGAACCAGTGTCAACCCCCGATCCCACTCAGCTTGTCCTGCCTACCAGTCAGTATTCCATACCGACTGCCAAGCAGGGGAGTAAAGTAAACTAAACATTTCTAACTTTCTCTAATCCCGAAGCACAATGCGAATGTCAAATCAAGTACTGTCCCTGGCAGGTTTCCAGATGGATGCATGAAATGTTCAGAACACAGAAGTGCTTGTGCCCCCGCCCCAGCCCAGGGGTGTGACGAGGCCACTTACTGGTGGTGAAGCAGTGGCGGCAGGCGTACCCCTTCAGCTCCTGCTCGCTGTCCTCACTGTCGAAGTCATCTTCACTGGCTGAACTCAGGTCCACTGGGCGTGGCAGGCACATAGTGAGGGTGGAGGAAGACACCATTATGCTCAGCCAAGGCGGGGGGGGGTCCCCTGTGACCTCTGGCTTGCTGCAGGCTCTGGCCACCAGCCAAAGTGGCTGGATGCACAAGCTGAGGTGGGACAGTGTCTGTAAAGGACCACTTTGAGCTCCGCAGTGTCAGTCACCAGAACAGAGGGCTTGTGCGTGAGGGGCCATACTTAAGGGCCTGCCCTGTCACTGATGCCCGTAACGGGTGAGTCTGAACTGGGACAAGTGCGCCCATGCTGCCCCCCTCCCTAATACGTCCAGGCAATCCTGAGAAATTCCATCTTCACCGAGTGTCCCCCACCAGTCCTGCTAGGTGATTTCTGGTCGCCTGCATGAGCAACACAGGCGCCCCTCAGCTTCAGCGTCCCAGGCCAGGACAGAGCTATAAGGCATTTTTGCTACATCCCAGTTTTTAGGAGTGAGAAGGTGTGGGCTCCAGCATCATTAGATTGTGCATCATACTGGGACCAAAAAGAGGATCTTGGTAAAGCAGGAGGAAAAAGAAGAAAGTGTTAATCTGATCTTATTACAACCAAAAGTGCAATGAGAATTCAAACAGGACATCAAGTACATCATCTGTCAAATGGAAAACCTTCCCAGGAAAAGGCCAAAAACATCCCAGGCCAAGATGTATATTTTTTGTAAAAACCTAAGATGATGTCGAGTTTATGAGAAATATTTAAATGTACAAATAATGTTCTAAAGTCTCTCCTGAATCCTCACCCTGCTCCCCACCCCCACCATAGGCCTATATTTAGGTCAGGCTTCACACATGCACTGGAACACGGGTGCACACCCACTCATGTTTCCTGGAGCCACCAGCTCCTATGGGCCCAGAGTGGGACAGGCTGCCTATGAACAGTCTCCCCTCCGCTCACTGTGGTGCCAAGACCCCTACTCACAGAATTCACTGGATGGGGGTCTGGAGGGTGTGTTGACGGGTGTGGACGCAGTGCGAGTCTTAATCCTCCTGAACACGGCCTGCCTGCGGTGCCTACGATGGGCTCGGGAGCTGGCTGCTTCGGGGGTCTTCTTCCAATAGTAATAGAAGGTGATCAGCTCCCCCTGCAAAAGAGAAGGGCTGACTATGAGGGAGGGCCTAGGGCTTTTCCATGCCCCACCGCACCCTCTCTGCCAGAGTGGAAAGCTGGGTGTGTAACAGCCGCACCAGAGATAAGAATGAAGACCAGTCGCTCTTGGAGTGGGGAGAAGAACTGGGCTTGTCCAAGAAACAGCCACTGAGCTGCGCATGGACTGCATGAACGGGGTCTGCCTCCTCAGTCCAGCATAGCTTGACCTCCAGACACCAAGAACAAGTACTTGTTGGGTGTCTGCTATGTCAGACCCCACCACTGTTGTACACGTGGGAGGTACATCATCCACAACAGACGAAAAGGAGAGAAGATTCCTGCCCACGAGGAGCTTACATTCTAGCTGTGTGCACATGTCAGAGGCTGTGCATGTGTGTGAACACAGTGATGCTTTCTTTACAACAATGCCAGTGAAATCACACAGGTGTGAGAAGGAAATGCCCAGCCAGTTAAGACTCCCCCGGATACAACCAACCAACCAAAGCAAACTGCCCAGGTGGTGAGGAATCAGGGCCAAGCAGGTCGGGAAGAACAGAGACCTCACGCTCAGGAAACTGCTCCACAGCCTCCACCCGGCTCCATCTGAAGGCCCACATCTGACATGCCGGCACGATGTCCAGAGGCAAAGAACTGGGCTTGGCAAAGAAAGACTACAAGAGGACAGACACAGCGGTGCTGATGCAAAGGTGAAATGTCACACATCCAAGGTCTTTTCATGGCCCAGCAGAAACAAAAGCAAGACATCTTTTTGGAAATACAGCAAACGTAAGCTTTTTAAAGAAAGGGCACTTTGGGCACTCCCAGCCCTCAGGGCGCTGCAGGCTGCCCGTCTCACCCTACACACAAAAGAGGATTTCTTAAACATTCAAGATAAAGTCTCTTTACCTAAAACTAAAAAAAAAAAAAAAAAAATCACAGTCAAGTGAGACAGCACAGAGCACCCAGTTCCCCTCTAATTAAATCAACACTGTAGAAAGTCTATTAGCTTGGCGACTAGATGCTGGGAGTCGTCTTGGAGGTACCTGCACCCCCAGTTTGCCTCATCAAATACTGTCTTGTGAATGGAGGAGCCAAAAAGAGAGAGGGGAAAGTGGGGGGGTGGTGGTGGTGGAAAGACTAGTGTTGGAAGGACTAAAATAGACAAACCAAATAAAGACATGTAGCTGCCACGTGACAAACTCACCCAATCAGACCAGGTTTCATCCAAAACGCCCCCAGAGGAAACGGCCTCAGAACACAGTGACAAGAGAAGTGGGCAGATTTTAGGTGGGGGAGTGGTTTCCACAAGGCAGGGGGTGCCTGTGCATTTAATACTTGACTGCCCACAGCTGCATCTTATGCCTGGACATTTTTCTAAAGGAGAGCTGGAATGCCTTGAAGGAGGGCTGACTGGCCTATAAAGCCCATCACACGGATCTCCTGGAGCACTGGATGTGTCTCAACCTCCTCAAGCACTTAACGCTTAACAAATCACTCCTGATCACCAATACCTAGCAGATGAAGCATAACCCCAGGCCAGCGGGGCCAGGGAGCCACCTCGGGACAAGCACACTCATGTCCCTACACGTATGTGCATGCGCCCACCCCTCAGTTCCATGAGATGGGAACTGAATGATAAGGGGAAATGCAGATACTGCCGTTGGAATTGCTGACTGGCTTCTCTCTCCCATGCTAGTCTAGGAATGCGGGCTATAACTGTCCCAGTGGGGATGAGCATCCTGGCCCCTAAGGTCATCATCTGTGAACCTCCTGGCTCTTTTCACTTCCCACTTTCCAGACTTGGAAATGCATTTCTCTATACTGCTCCTAGGTGTTGGCTAGAGGGAGGATTTGTAAATCCTGCTAGGGGATTATGAGGTCACTGCTGACAGAAACGCTGACCTGTGTCTGGTTTTCCTCTGAGAAAATACGGAAGAGAAGTCAAGGCAGGGAGCAGTCCCACTCCAATACTCTGTCCAAGTGTCGTGCTTCATGAGCTCAAAAGGGCAACTGGTGCTGTGGTAAGTCACAGCCCATTCCAGAGCTTGAAAGAAGCATGAGAAAAAACTCACAGTGGTTCCTTCTACTTCCTCAGTTCAAGTCATTTTAGGAGCTACTCAATGATAAAAGCTTGGGATGTGGCTTCAGGTGGGTGGATCACGAGGTCAGGAGATCGAGATCATCCTGGCTAACACGGTGAAACCCCGTCTCAGCTAAAAAAAAATACAACAAATTGGCTGGGCATGGTGGCGGGCACCTGTATTCCCAGCTACTCAGGAGGCTGAGACAAGAGAATGGCGTGAACCCAGGAGGCGGAGCTTGCAGTGAGCCGATATCACACCTCAAAAGAAAAAAAAAAAAAAAAAAACCTTGGGATGTAAGAAGAAATGGAAAGCTATCGGAGACAAAAGGGAACAAAAATGGGAGAGAAAAATCAAAATCAAGTAAGAAGGTGGTACCTGAGCTTCTGCCGTACCTCCGAGTCTTACCTGAAGGCTGTCAGAAAGCAGCAATCTGACCTTTTTAAATAGCATTTGTCTATAATGCAATATTGCTACACACAGTTATAATCAATTATTTCTATTTATCAAATACGTATGTTTCAGATCCCAGGTTAAGGGAAGAAGCCAGGCGCAGCAGTTTACGCCTGTAATACCAGTACTTTGGGAGGCTGAGGCAGGAGAATCACTTGAGGCCAGGAGTTCAAGACCAGCCTGGGCAACATAGTGAGACTTAGTCAAAAAAAAAAAAAAAAAAAAGAAAGAAAAGAAAAGAAAAGAAAAAAATTAGCTGGGCATGGTAGTGTGCACCAGCAGTCCCAGCTACTTGGGAGACCAAGGCAGGAGGATTGCTTGAGGCCAGGAGTTCAAGACAAGCCTGGGCAACAATCTCTACAAAAAAGTTGAAAAAACTAGCCCAGCATGGTGGTGTGTGCCTGTAATACCAGCTATTGAGGAAGCTGAGGCAGGAGGATCACTTGAGCCCAGGAGGCTGAGCTACGTAGCTCACAGCTGAGCTGCAGTGAGCTACGACTGTGCCACTCACTGCCCTCCAGCCTGGGCAACAGGGCGAGAGCCCAGCTCTTTAAAAAAAATAAGACTTAAAAACAAGAAGTCAGAGTTCAGTGGGGTAAGAAACTGCCCTATGCTAGACAGAAAAGAGGCTCAACTTTCACACCTTTGCTCCTGGCACCACTGTTCTCTAACAACAAGTGAAAAAAATCAAGACAAAAGAAAGAAATCTAACATTGAAATCAACATCAACTTTTTGTTGACACTTAAGTAACACCCCTTAAAGAAGTAGCAGAGTCCAGAATAGGTTTCACCATCTGAGTGCCAAGGATGAAAATGACCAGACAAAAGGACTGTCCTCCACAGCAGTGAAGTCACAGGTGGTAAGAGTGGTAAACTTACAATTCAGGAAGGTGACGGACTGACCAGAACTGTCATACACCGCTGGTGGAAATACAGAATGCTTAAACAATGATATCTACCAAAAACCCAGCAATTCTTCTCTTATTTACTCAAAAGAAAAAAAAAATTCTCCCACAAAGACTTTCCCGGATCCATTCATAGAAACTATTCATTTTTTTTTTTTTTTGAAATGGAGTCTCACTCTGTTGCCCAGGCTGGAGTGCAGTGACACGATCTCCGCTCACTGCAAGCTCTGCCCCCCCGGGTTCACGCCATTCTCCTGTCTCAGCCTCCTGAGTAGCTGGGACTACAGGCGCCCGCCACCTCACCCGGCTAATTTTTTTTTGTATTTTTAGTAGAGACAGGGTTTTACCATGTTCGCCAGGATGGTCTCGATCTCCTGACCTCGTGATCCGCCCGCCTCAGCCTCCCAAAGTGCTGGGATTACAGGCGTGAGCCACCGCACCCAGCCAGAAACTATTTTTAACAGTCCAAACTGGAAATGACCTAAAGGCCCACGAGCAGGAGAATGGATAAACAAACAATGGTATCCCCACATTCACTGGACTACGGCTTGGGAATTAAAAGGCACAGACCAATGACACATGCAATGACATGGGTCACTCTCAATGACACCATGCTGCATGAAAGCAGGCAGACAGGGACGGTGGGTGCTGCATGACTCCTTTCCAGAAATCACAAAAACCGAACTAGTGGCTGCTGAGAGCCTGGAGGGTAGGGGACAAGAAACTAAAAGAACTCAGACAAGCATTCCAGGGTGTGAAGAAAATGCTCTGTAAGTTGAATGTGGTGTCACTGACACAAATGTATACAGCGGTCAAATCTCACGAAACTGTGTACTTAAAGTGGGTGCATTTTTATGGTACTCAAACCACACATGACAGGCATACCAATTTTACGTCAATAAAGCTGACGAAAAACAACAACAAATCCAGGCCAGGTTTTATTAGCTGCCTCTCAACCACTGTTATGTCTACCAAGGGATTCAACACTGGAATGGAGCGAGTCTAGGATTGGAAATGGCATATTGGTGACTGCATGGGTGGCAAGGTCTTGAGCACAAACAAAAGAACATGTCGGGGAAAGCTCTGGTTCTACAAATAGGGAATGAAGCAGCTAGAGGCCTCGCCAGGAATGAAGTCAATTGAACTTTAATCAAACATGCATAGTGTGTGCTGCAGAGACCTGCTGCACATAAATTCAGGGAACAAAAGCTGTTGCAGAAATCAATAGCTTACTGAAACATTAACACAGGCAATCATTAATCAAAAGGCAGCTCCACAAAGGCAGCCTTGCAAATTAGCTCCTGATTTTGCTTGCAAGCAAACACAGAGGTATAAATGCTGTCGACATGAATGGCCTATAATGATCATTCTGCTCCCGATGCTCTCACCTCATCTCACAACGAGGTCTCACAGTCAACATATCTTATGTCCCGGTGCTATAATTGCACACAGCATGAGGAACTCAACTGGTTTAGTGCCTGGGCAGAAATGGGAAAGGAAGGGGGCGAAGTCATCTCCAACTGACAGTTACTGGCTCCAGCTCTTGCCAAGAGAAGTGCTCAAATCCACTGGGCTATATTTAGCAGATTCTCTCTCCTTTCCTTTTTCTATTGGCGGTGGGGGGCTAAATTTTTCCCACAGGTCATATGCAAAAAGCCATTGGCAATGACAGGAGCTTGGCTCCTGGACTTAGGAGTCCTTCCCAGCAGAGGTATCTTTCCAGGCTATACACTAAGACAGAATTAAGAAAATAAGCACCATTAGGTTCCTTTAATTTCCCATAAAAAGAAAAACAAGGGGAAGGGAGTGCCACACATGGAAGAAGAGAGAGGGAAGAAGTAGTAAGCTGCCTGGCACCAGGCAATCTGGGTGAAGGGCCTCAGGAGAGAAAGAAAAAGCTAAGGACGCAGAGTCAGCTGACTCTGGGCCTAGTGGGGGACAGCTCAACGGTAGCGGCTCCTGCCATCCAGGGGCCTGCTGGGCTCAGACCACTTTCTCCTCCTTAGCCACCACTTTACTTCTGCCCCTCCAGGGTTAGTCTGCCAAGTCTATCAAGTTCACACATACAACGTAAGACATCAGCGCAGGTCTTTAAGAGCTCCCTCTGCTGCCTGGACAATCTGGGCTGGAGCAACAGGGGCTGGGGCTGCCTACCTCCTGGAGGCTGCCTGTACCCATTTCAGGTATTAATACTGGTTCTGCTGTTCTGGCCAGGCCCAGTTTTGCTTTACCTTGGCTAAGCGATAGGTGACCCAATGCAGGGGCCAAGTGGGTGCCCCTGTGTATGTGCGTGTGTGCACAGATGTGAGCAGGTCTCCTTCCAGGCTTTCCAACAGGTCAATTTACCTGCACGCATGTGGTAAAGTGAAACACTATCCACCAACACAAATGCTATTTAATTTCCCGCAGGCACTGGAATGCTATGGGAAGAGAACCTCCAACCTGTCCTGCCCAATTAAACAAAAATAATTCTTTTTTTTAAAAAGTAAGATAAACTACATGTTTGCTCTCTTTAGGGGCATGGGGGAGTGCAAAAGCAGAACAGATTATTGAAGAGGAAGGCACTGGAAGCATTTTGAATATAAAAGGCTCATTCGTAGCAAGCATGCCTGTTTCCAGTATGGGGCCCAGCTTGTCTTCTGCCCAAGCCCAGCACAAACTCCTCAGACAAGATCCTCTGAGAGGCTGACGTGGAGGGAGGAGAAGGTTAAATCAATGGTTCCTGCTGTCTCATATTAGGAGCATAAGGGTACACCCAAGATTGAGTCCCACTTTTTTTGGTAATTATATCATTATTACCACATCACCCAAGAAGTGTGGACACTCCCTGAGGAAGAGGAGGGAGTGCAATAGAAGATGAGGTCTGGGGACCCCCACACATGGCATCCAGGGTGTCTGCAGCCTGCCACCTACCATCAGGTCTTGTGTGCGTGCGTGTGTGTGTGTGTGTGTGTTTTAAATTAAGCCAAAGAAGGACTCGGTCCTTTGTAAGTAACCATATACACACTCCCTTTCAATTCAGTGCATGGTGAGCAGTGAGAATCTTCCATTGTCACAACACGGTTTTATGACCGACAGCAAAGAATGATGAGGACTGCTGGCCTTACAGCTATGTTAAGGAAGGCCCTGGAACACCAGTTTCCTGCCTCCTTGTCCACAGAGACAGAGGGGAGATGCACGCAGGCAGGCATCTAAACCAGATCCCTGCAGCGTCGCATGTGCCCAGGCTCCGGCCTTGTGCCACTAGTGAGGGCAGCTGCAGTTCCTTTCTTTTTCACCACCAAAGTTTCCAATGGGCACCCTTTCTGGGCCACTCATCGCCCACTAACAAGGAGGGGGCAGTCTGAGAGATGGGGGATCAGGAGGTAGGCCTGGAACCTTCTCATGGGTAACAGGGTTATAAACACAGTTTCCTTCTGAAGCTATTGCACAGGTCCTCAAAGCCCACCTGCCACTGTCAGCTGAGCAGACTGTAGTTATGTGATGGGACAGGAGCCACCAGGGTCAGGGCTGCTGAGTGCACATCCTCGTACACAACTGATCCCATCTCAGAGTTTGAAAAAGTAAGCATTTAGAAGAAATCATTTTAATTCTTTAAGACACATGATTATCTGTTCCTATGGCTAAACAAATATTTTAACATGAATACAGAAGGAGCAGCTAAATAATCTCTATACAATGCCTTAACTCTGTGCTAAAGTGCAATCAGAATCAGAATGTTGTTCCCCTGCTAAAACTTCTGTTTGAAAAAATGCCCCACAGTTATCATCTGGCTCCTTCTTTGGTAGTCCATGCAAAAGGCATGAAGAAATCCACCTCTTCCTTACTGGATGAAGTGGAGAGGTCTAAAACTTTTTATTAAGATATGTTTTTTCAGGGAGAAATCCCAGCAAGCAACAGATAATAAAAAACAAGGCCTCAAATTATGTAGGCGCAGAGAGGGAGAAAGAAACACGGTGTAGAGCTGCTTCCTAAATCCGGGTCCAGAGAGCGGCCCAGAGAGTGAGCCAGGCCATGAGGAAAGAGCTCTAGCCCTGAGAGCCGGTATGCAACGCTGTCCGCTGAAGAGCTGCTCTAACGGGAGTGCTCCAACGCTGCTGCTGAGCGGAGCTGGAAAATTTCCTGGCATGGAATCCTAAGCGAGTCATTCTTTCCTTTCCCTCCCCAACGATTCAAGGGCTGGATCTGACAACTGTTCAGAACATCTGAGGTGGGAAGCCGGGCACTGGGCAGAACCAACAGCGATATTCAGGAGCAGCCACCTTCTACAGATCTTTTTCCAGCAGGCAACTGGTTGTCTTCCAGTAACAACTCTGGTAATTAAAGCACTGTTCTCCTGGGCTCCTTCTTTTGTTAACCAACCAAATCCTCTAATCCCTAAAGGAGCCTGGCACTGTCAGCGGGCTCTGCTGCTAATCGTTAAATATCACCTCTGTGGTCTCCGAGTGCAGCAGGGAAAATGATGATCTGCCTGAAGGCACATGCAGAGAAGTGGCATTCTGAAATCTCAGCCTCCTACGTTCAAGAGGCTGAAGGGCTCTGATCTAAACCACCACCCACGAGGAAGCCCACAGTGAGGAGGCAGCTGCCTCCAGGCAAGGCAGTCCCTCGGTGCCACCTCCAGATCCTCTTCTGGGGAAAGGCAAAGGGAAGGGGAAGTACGTGAAGGTCTTGTGGGTTTAACTTGTAAATAGGTGGGGCCAGTCTAAGACACTCACAGAGACATTCCCTACCCAGGCACCTTTTCAAAACATTAAAAAAAAAAAAAAAAAAAATCAGTTAAATTTTTTTTTTTTTTTTACAATTATTACCACTACATTTGTACAGTGCAAAGGAACTGAAAGAGCTCAATATTTTTGCCAACACTGAACACTGTAATGACATTTCCTAAGCTCTGTGTTGTTCTGGTTGATGAGCTCAGTCACTTGCTGATCCCACCCTGGCCCCACCTCCACTCAGACGTCTGGACCTGAGGTCCTGCCACAGCTTTTCCTGGGCCGGCCCTCCCCTGCCGCATACAGACTACTGAGTCTTCGCAAAGCCCTGCTAGTACCTTGCCACTTCTTCTCCAAACTGTCAAAGGTTCCTCAGGGCCTAAGGAACAAAGGCCCAGCTGCTTGACTACTTCTTCTGAGCCTTTCTCTGTGTTGCTGGAAGACCTTTCTACCATATTCCCCGGCCTCATGGCCTTTGGCTTATGTCAAACACAATGGCCAGTTTTCTGTTCCTCAGTGCTCTCCTGCCTGCGGGGTGAGCCCCCGAGCCCCGTACACCCCCACCTCCTCCATGTCCAGGCCCTAGTCCTCTTCATCACTCAGAACTCAATTCATTACATTTGCTGCCTTCTTCTCCATGAAGCCGTCCCTTCACTCCACTCCCCCACCGCTGGACGGCATCATACTGTTTTCACTCCTACACCTTTTCATTCCTGCCTCTGTGCTGGCACATACAGGCTTCCCTGAACTGTAACCACACATGGGCCCACCCAACTTGCCGAAGTACGTGCTCATTTCATTTGGGAGTACCCCACAGGTCTAGGACAACATCTTGAATAGGTATTCAGTAAACATCTGATGAAATGATTATTTTCGGAGAATTAAAATTCACCTGAAATTAAAAGCATAAAACTTTTGAGAAATGGATACCGAATTATTATCACTTTATTTTGCCAAGTAAGGTCATTAGAAGTAACTGCCTCCTGATCTCATCATTATTTTGTAAATGACATTTTATCTCCAAAAAGGTAAACAAAAAAAGTTCTTTGATTACATTTACTGTTATGAAAAATGGCTACATTTATTTCTCATGGGCCAGTGAAAATGCAATCCATGTGCCGACGTTTGGAAGCGGCTGCTCTGAAGGTGAGTATCATGGACTGGTGGCTTCGGAAGCCCCTGAAAATGCTTCCTGACTCAGCAGCTTTATTTACAAACAAACAAGCAAACAACCTTTAAACAAGCAAACAACCTTTTACTTGGCTATGAAATCTACAATGATAACTAAGCTAGCCATATATTTTTATATCTTAATACATATTATCTTTTATATATACTTTATCTTCATCTTTATTTATATTTTATCTTCATAGACACCCAAATAGATACACTTTCATTTTCCCTGCTTTACAAATGAGGCAACTGAGGCACAGTGACATGAAGCCATGTGGCCAAGTTCAGTTTCAATGAAGTCTAAACACCCTTAACCTTAGACTCTGCTGTGCTGCTGCTCTAGAAAGTCTGACAATCATGGTTTAATGCACTAACAGGAAATAGCCATCTAGATTTTTTTAAGCGAGGGGCGCAAATTTGGGTTATCTTTGATCTCTGGAATCTCTGGAGTTCAACGCAATAGCATCTTCACCTGGACTTTCGGCAGTTATGGCTGAAGAACACAAAAGATCCCTGTGCATCCTGATAACAACAGGACGCCAGCCTTCCCAGCTCAGGGTAGAGCCCCCACCCCAGCACCCATCTACTACAGAACTGCACCTGCTTGAAGCAACTTCAAGCGCATCCAAATCAGAAGCACATTTGGTAGCCGTAAGTGAAGACTTAGAATTATGCACATGTCTATAGAAACGCTTTCTGCTTCCTGTACCGAGAACAACCTCTATGACGACATGAGACAGACACTGGGAGCCTACAACCATGAACTCTCCCCACCTCACTACCTACTTACCATACCTCACACCACCCACCAGCTTGTGATACAGGAGAAGCCCTCTGGCCTACTTTTGGCTCTAGGCGACATATGTCCCAGAAATGTGCCAGTAAGTGGCCTTCACCTGCCTCTTGATCTAAAAGCAGTGATGCCTGAGTGTAGACAAGGCAGAGTCCCTACAGAGATATGGGCTCTGCCCCCAAAAAGATGTTTGCATATACCTACTATACAAAGCATCTTTCCAAACTGCTTCCAGCTAGAAGTATATATTTAAATCAGTGGCTCCGAACTGTGGCTCAAAACCATACAGGTGTTGGAGGGACCCCAGGGTGGGTCTGCTGAACCTCTATGACCTTATTGCTACCCACTGCAAGTAGATCTATTAAAAAAAAATTATATTCATTGATCAGGCAATAGATAACTATTCGTTTGCTTGCTTGTTTGTAAATAAAGCTGCTGAGTGAGGAAGGGCTAACAGTGGCTTCCTAACTTCCAACTTAACTAAAAAATAATAATAATTAAAATAATTTAAAAATAAATAACAGATTTAGAAACCACTCATTTGATGGCAAAGATTGAGACCACTACAAAACAGTCTAAAGCCCAGGCTGAGCTGAAAGACTCCCACCACAGGTGGGGAATCACCCCGGTTTCTGGCCTGGAAGCCCCAGGCAGTTCTGACATGATTTCACTTACATGGAACCCATACACGAGGGCCCCCTTGGACGTTTTTATTTCTAAACTTCTTGGAGGTTTATTTCTTGTTTTACTGAACTGTTTGTTTAAATATAGGCTGTAAATATTTTAAGTGTAATAATACTAATACCAGAAAAATCTTGTTTTCTCAGTGGAGCCTCCCAAACCCTAAGAATTCATTTGTTGACATCACTTTTCTTTCCCATTCTTTCCCACAAGCTGAACACTTCATTATTTCCTGAATTCATTTTATTAGAGTTCAGAAACAGGGCACGCGGGATTTCACTGCTGTTGGTTCTATCGCCACCTCACCTTTCTCAAAACCACAATTCTACCAGCAAAGGGGGAGACGAAAGAAAAAATGAAAGCCATAAAACTGTTAAAACTACCATTCTCTATCTCGTCAACATTTTTCTATTTATTGGCCTTTCATTATATGTGCAATCTTATTATCCCTGCACAGCATCAAAGTGACATCCGTCAGGGTCACCCTATAAAATATACATCAGCAATGTAACATTTAATGACGGGAGCGGGACGAATGATGAAGGAGAGAGCGAGGCCTGCCGCAGGACGTTTGAAAAGGATCATAAGTTATATCTGTGCATTTTCCGAGGTGATAACTGAATGACAGGGGCTGGAGGGAAATCCATTTTTGAGCTCAGAAAAGATAGTTAGGAGAAAAATGTTTTTGTATTGGAAGCATGTAATGACTGCCAGGAAATGAGAATAGCTACTCTAACAACACTGCTTCTTATATTTTATGGATTTTATGGATGCACAGCAAATTATCATGTATAATCCATTTCTGCAAGTTGAATTTTAAAATTCCTCAATACAAAGAAAGGAAGAGAAAGGTACCTAATTTTGTCACTGTATTACCGTTCATAAAAGGAGCAGAAACAAAAATCACACTTCAAAGCACAAAACACAATCACGGTACCGTACCCTCTTCAAGATGTGAACTGTCTCATCTTTCACCTGAATGGTGGACTTAACCTAAGGCAAGTATCTTAGAAAAATTCAGGCAAGCCCGCAAACCAGGCCTCTGCTTCGTTGTGCTCTCGTCTCAAACGTGTGGCCGCTCTAGAGCCATTCTTCCACAGAGCCTTCCAGCAAAGAAGCTATGGAAAGGAAGGTGAGAGACTGCAGCTGTCTTTATGCAACTGCATGGGCTGAACTGTGTTGTCCTTCAAATTCCTGTGTTGAAGTTCTAACCCCCAGGGCCTCTCAATGTGACTTTATCTGGAGATAGGCTCTTCCAAGAGGTGATTATGTGAAAATGAGATGGAGTGAGCCCTAATCCAATCTGACCGGTGTCCTTATAAGAAGAGATGAGGACACAGACACCCACAGAAGGAAGACCACAGGAAGACACAGGGACAAGATGGCATCTACAGCCAAGGAGAGAGGCCTCAGGAGAACCAACCCTACTGAACTTTGGTCTTCGACTTCCAACTTCCAGAACTGTAAGAAAATAAGCTCTGTTGCTAAAGCCACCCGGTCTATGTATTCTGTCACGGCAACCACAGCAGACTAATACAAAAGCCTAAGGACAGGGCTTCATGGTGAGCCTCGAGGAAAGGAGAGGAACCAGCAGAGGAAGTGAGGCCTGCGGAATGAACCTCTAAGCCCTGGGCTGTGAGACGGGGCTCATGGAGCTAACTGCCAGCAGTGAAGATGCAGTCTGCTGAGGGAGAAGAACAGGTGCCAAAGGGTAGAGCAAGATGGAAAACAGCCACATAATTTTCTACTTTAAGTGGGGCCAAACCTCGCAGCTTATCCTAGCAGCTCTAAAGGGCAAATGCCACACAGTTCCCTCATGACGGCTGCATTCTGACCCAGGAGAACCAGCCCAACTCCAGAACAGCTCTCAGATGCTGTGGATTTAAGACGGCTGGCTCGCATGAAGGGACACGGGGGAAGGAAGAGAACCACAAGATGGGAAGGAAAACTGCTGCCAACAGAACACAAAGGAAGAACCCTCCAGAGTCTCTGCAGGCCTGTTTCTGACCACTTAATTCTGGTCAGTTTCCACAGGCAAGAGCCCAGCTCCATGGGGCTGTGCCCGCCCCGCACAGCCTCCCATGCAGCTGCGACCGGGGAAAGGAGGGTCATGCAGCCCACACTTTACGGACAGGCAAATGTGTGAGGCTCTCTGACCACCACAGCTCTGTGGTTCCAGGGGTTTCCAAGAGACTGTCCTGGGTTCCTCACATCAACAGGCACACTGCAGCTGAGAAAACACACATGACGGGAACCACCAGGAGTTGGGGTGTAATTTATGGAAACAGCCAAGGTCTCCGAATCTGTGACTGTGACATATGGGCTACGAGGATTCTCTCCTGGTCCGTGTCTAAGTCTCCTCAAAGGTTCTTTACAGAGGACAGCTGGCTCTCCCTCAAGAGGCCCAGGAAGTGTGGGACTGGCAGCGCCACCCCATGCAGGCTGCTATGCATCACCCCCATGATCCAATCACCTCCCACCCTCCTTATATTTGACATGAGATTTGGGCACAGACGCGAGTCCAAATCATATCAGCAGAAAACCCCATTCAACGACTATCACACTTGCCATATCCAGGTGGGAAATATTACCGAAATGCAGGGACTTTACTACAGTTTTGGACCACAGGGACAAAGGTCACTTCATGTTAAGACGCTGTTTTATTGGATTCATCCTGGAGAAATAACTTGTTTAGAAATCTGCATTAATACCTATACAGTTTTCACGTATTATAAAAGAAAGTACATGTTTGTAAAGATGGCCCATAGGGGCACAAGGGGGTCGCTTGGGGGCATATAGGGGGCCCACAGGGGGCACAAGGGGGTCGCTGTCTAGAGACTAGGAAGCTGCTCCCTACCCCAAAGGGAATTTGGAAAGATGATGGGGCTAACTTCCCAGAGGTGAGCCAGGAGCTTCCTTTTCCATTTCACACACGACTTGAATGCCAGATGAACCTAGACCTCTGAAACACAACGTGTAGCAGGGAAGTCTCTAGGGCTGGGTGGGATCACTTCACCTAACGCAGCAGCACGTATGCCACCAACTCACCACAGCACACCTTAGCCTGCATCAAATCGTGGCAGCTCCTGTTCTGGAGACAAATCACCACTGTTGTCACGATGGGTGATCTCAGTCACCCCACTCCAACGCCCACCTCACGGCTGACATGGCATGTGGCAGGAGGAGGTATGTCACTGTGCTCCTAGGACACACCCTAACCCCAACCCTCCCACCCACACACATTTATGCTGGGATTGGTTTGTGATGCAAAGGCGCCCTTGGCCCTCTCTTGGGAAGTAACTTTTTCCTTCATGCCCACATGGCAAAAGGCCTCTCTTGGCATCAGAACACCTAACAGAGACTCAGAGCAAGCCGTGCTGACGATGAGCTCTGCGTCCTCACTGTTCAAGCCTAGATCCAAGAAACAACTCCCAAAAGTCAACAAGCTTTCCATTAAGTCAGAGCTTTTTTCTTTTTTTTTTGAGATGGAGTCTCGCTCTGTCGCCCAGGCTGGAGTGCAGGGGCGCGATCTCGGCTGACTGCAACCTCCGCCTCCCAGGTTCACACCATTCTCCTGCCTCAGCCTCCCGAGTAGCTGGGACTACAGGTGCCCGCCACCACGCCCGGCTAACTTTTTGTATTTTTAGTAGAGACGGGGTTTCACAGTGTTAGCCAGGATGGTCTCGATTTCCTGACATCGTGATCCTCCCGCCTCGGCCTCCCAAAGTGCTGGGATTACAGGCGTGAGCCACTGCGCCTGGTCTTTTTTTTCTTTTTTAAAACAGAGTTTTGCTCTGTCGCTCAGGCTGGAGTGCAGTGACATGGTCTCAGCTCACTGCAACCTCCACCTCCTGTTTAAGCGATTCTCCTGCCTCAACCTCCCGAATAGCTGGGACTATAGGCACGTGCCACTGCATCTGGCTAATTCTTGTATTTTTAGTAGAGAGGGGGTTTTACCATGTTGGCCAGGCTATAGTCTCAAACTCCTGATCTCATGATCCGCCTACCTTGGCCTCCTGAAGTGCTGGGATTACAGGCGTAAGCCATCGAGCCTGGCCCATCAAGAGGTTTTTTTTAAAAGCTTGTGCTTCCAGCTGCAGATGTGTGTAGAAAAGTTTCTGAAGCTTTCTGCAGTTGGAAACTCAAGCTTTTAAAAAAGCTTTTGACTTTCCAGCTGCAGAAAGCTTCAGAAACTTTTCAATACAAGTCAAAACCCTCAGCAATGAAGGAGAACAGAAAGGTAGAGATTTCTCTTTAAGGTGACTTCAGACTTGAGCCCGTGGCCTAGGAGCCCCTCTGCTAATAGAGGAATCAAAGTCAGGGCAGAGAGGGGTGTTCCAGAGCTGGACCTTGGGGTCCTGGTCCTGAAAGTGCTCAGTGCTGCTGTAATGTCTGCCAGGGCTTGGGAGCCTCCATCTCCTACCACATTTGGCTTCTTGAGTCCTTCCCTGGGTAAAAGGGACCAATGGTTTTTCCCACATGTCCTGCCTCTGACCCCAGGCTCTCTTTGGGTGCAGACGCCTGGAAGGCCTTCTCCTGGTTAATGCTGGCCCACCCTGCCAGCTCTATCTGCTGTCATCCACACCACCTCATACACATTCTTTACGGACCCATAGGAAGCGAGTTTCTGATGCGCCTGTTTCCATGATTACCAACTCTCTCACTCAGCTGTGACCTTTTTGTGGCTCATACATCACTGAGTCCTGCAGGATATCAAGTTATGTCTATAACTTGATTCCCCTCCTCCCTTTCCTCCAACTGGACTGTAAACTGCAAGTGAATAGGGGATGTGGCCACTCTAAACCTTGTAACCTGAGCAATCATTAGGAGAGTGCCTGGCACAAGATGGGTGCTCAGGAAATGTTAATTTGAACTGAGATCTATTACAGACACACAGACGTATGAGAATTATACTGCACCAGAAATACATAAAACAGAGAAGTCACTAACAGTCATAAAAGTGAAATAACTTCAGTTTCAGTGATAAGAAACTTGGAAATCTTTCAGTGAACCATTTCAAAATTGAGCTAAATATACATAGATGGAAAATTATGAGAATCAGAATTCTTCAAGATAATTATTATTTCCCTTAATTTATCTGTACATTATAAAAAACAAAACAGAGAGTCCCTTGATCCATCTAATTAGTTAAGGTTACTCTCAAAAATGAAAATGATTTCCCCAGCTCCGGGGACACACAAGTGTGAAGTGAGAACAGGAGTCTTACGGGTAGTGTTCCTGCACATACGCGTATGCACTAATGTGCACTTGGAATTTAGCAGAACACATGTGTTTTTTGTTTTACAAATCTACGATGAACCACACAAACCTTGGCTCGACACGGTTCCAGGGGCTAAGTCTTAACCTGAATTAACCAAGCTGCACTCTGGTCCGATGACACTTTGGCACTAAAAGAATAACTTCCATTTTTCTGAGGCTGAGCGTTTTCTCATTTCACACTGTGAGAATCCTCTGGACCTGCCTTAAGAGCACTCAAGAAGGTGGTTATAGTCAAAATCTTCCTCTAAGGATTAGTAATAACACAGGACCAAAGCTCAAAAGCAGGAGACAGTGAGCACCAAGTTCCTTCAGTGCGCTGGAGACAACAGAGGCTTCCTACAGGCAGAGAGCAAGAGGCTCTGGGATGATGCCTGCAAGCTAGCCATCCTGCTAGGCTCTCAAGAAAACAGAATGGGCCAGGTGTGGTGGTTCATGCCTGTAATCCCAGCACTTTGGGAGGCTGAGGGAGGTGGATCACAAGGTCAAGAGATCGAGACCTGCCTGCTCAACATAGTGAAACCCCGTCTCTACTAAAAGTATAAAAACTAGCTGGGCGTGGTGGCACAGGCCTGTAGTCCCAGTTACTTGGGAGGCTGAGGCAAGAGAATCACTTGAACTTGGAAGGCAGAGGTTGCAGTGAGCTGAGATCACGCCACTGCACTACTCCAGTCTGGTGACAGAGAGAGACTCCATCTCAAAAAAAAGACAAGAAAGACAAGAGAAGAGAAGAGAAGAGAAGAGAAGAGAAGAGAAGAGAAGAGAAGAGAAGAGAAGAGAAGAGAAGAAGAGAAGAAGAGAAGAAGAGAAGAAGAGAAGAAGAGGAGGAGAGAAGAGAGAAGAGAGAAGAGAGAAGAGAGAAGAGAGAAGAGGAAAGGAAAGGAAAGAAGACAACGAAACAGAACAAGGACAGCCTACTAGGCTGTGGCCTGAAGCACCAGTAATGACAGCTCTCTACCCACCACAGTGGTCAGTGCTTCCACCAGCTTGGCTCCAGTGATCTCAGGTCCACCTTTGTGCCCACAAGTATCCCAATTTCTTCAGAACCAGGTGGCACGCACAGGTGCCTCCACATGGATGAGGAAACTCAATTCTCAGCTTAGGCCTTGGCTCAGCCGCCCGCACGCGTGTGTGTGCGTGTGCACGTGCATGCTGGGGAAGAATGGAGAAAAACAATGAACAAGCATCGACTGTCTAGCCTTTTTCAACTGGAGTTCTTAAAATGAAGTGACTATCAATATTTTCTCAATTCTCCTACAAATGGAACATAACAAGTACCTTTCTAGATGCACAGGAAAGATGTTAACTACATTACATACAATGGATGCCTGGCTTCTGAGGCTCAACTCTCTCAGAACTCTGAGTGAGAACGGCTGCCACTGGCTGCACGACCTTGAGCAAATTCCCTAACCTCTCTTGGCCTGTTTCCTCATTTTAAAAGTGGAGAAAAACAACCACAGGAAGGTTAAGGAACCTCCTTGAGACTCTCCTTATTCTAGAAACCTGGGCTGCTTCGCCATGAGCTCCCTCCTTTACAGGGTTGTGGTGAGGATGAAAGTGCCAAAAAGGACCTGGCACACATGCTCAGTAAGTGACAGCATTTTTTCTTAAAAATCCTTTTCTATCTGGGAAAAGGACTAGAAACTCAGAACTAAGTACACCTTAAAGGACTATTTTAACTGACTGAATAAAAAAAAAAAGAATAAAACCTTTCAAAGAAAGATTAATACAACCAACATCCTTCCTCTGTCATGTTTCCCCTAAAACTACAGTGCCTTATGTAGTCAAAGAATAAGGGAATGTTAGAGATGGTGAACGATAATGGTGTCTGGGCCCAGTTTACAATCTGAAAGATAAGCACTGGGCAAGGAGAAGAGTATTCTGTCTGGAGATCCCAACTGGAACCAGCAGAAAGATAAATGCCCCACAGCTCACTGATGCAACCCAAGAAGCCTGTCTCTGCCCAGCTCCAGCTTCTATTCTTACATAATCGGCAACAGAATGAGGACACACAAGATCATTAAACATTTCAGCAGGAATAAAAACTAAACCAAGAGAAGGCACCTGCCAATCTATATCAGGCTACGTACTACAGGGTTGGTGAGCCGTCTGTAGCTTTGATGCACAGATTGGAAAGGTCCAGCTTAAGGGACTTACGATGTCCCATTGTTTAATTTTATGACACCATCACTCCACTCTTAAACGTATCGAAGAACATACACTTATGTTAAAATTTATGCCCAACGGCTAGGTGTGGTGGCTCACACTTGTAATCCCAGCACTTTGGGAGGCTGAGGTGGGTGGATTACAAGGTCAGGCGTTTGAGACCAGCCTGACCAACATGGTGAAACTTTGTCTCTATTAAAAATACAAAAACTAGCCAGGTGAGGTGGCACGCACCTGTAATCCCAGCTACTCAGGAGGCTGAGGCAGGAGAATTGCTTGAGCCTGGGAGGTGGAGGTTGCAGTGAGCTGAGATTGTACCACTGGCACTTCAGCCTGGGTGACAAAGCGAGACTCCATCTCAAAAAATAAATAAATAAAATAAAAAATGTATGCCTACTACAATGAATTCTATTGCCGAATTTCAAAAACATTTACTTATGATAATGTGGGGCTCACTCGTGTCACCAACCCCAGAACGAAAACTGGTGGTGTAGATTACAAACTCTCTTAGCAGAAAGAAGGTCTAAAGACTCTAGGAATTAAGCTAGAAAGAATCTGTGTTTCTGATGCTGAGCATAGGGAACAGGTTGTACAATCAACCGCATCACCCCAAAGCCTCCTTGGGTCCACTGCCTCCTCAGGTCGGGGTTCTACTGGTTATTCCACATCGTGGCTGTCCCTCTGTCCCTCTAGACTGTGTGATCGGGAACGTGTAAGCTGGGATGCACACAGGTGCATCTCTCCCTGAGTCATGCGCATCCTCTTCCTGCTGCCCTAGTTTTTTCTTGCAGGATACAATGTCAATTGTGTCATGTGTCCCCTCTATAGGGGTAGAGAGATGTGCTCATGTGCTCAGAAAATGAACACGCTTCTCTGGATGCAATGAGGTACTAAAACACCTACATCTTAAAGCGGCGTAAATAAGAAGAGCAGGGATCCTCTCCTGGGAACTCAAGCAATCATTTAAACAGTGCTGCTCTCACAGAGCAGCAAATAAAGAGATAAGTGAGATCTGCTTAAGGCAACAGCAAAGATGAGCGGTTATATGCTAACTCCAGGTAGGAGTGATGAATATCTGAACTGATGAATATCACTTAAAAATTCTTGTCACATATTATCTGGATCAGAAGGCTGTGACACCACAACCAGATGCTTTAAAGGCATTTTCTCTGCTCCCTCTAGTTAAAAGACAATTAACAGTTCTTCTGTACACTCTTACTTACCTGTTCCAGAAGGCTACTAATAAAGAGGTCACGTTACTTGTTTTCCAGTCCCAGCTAAACTTTCTGTCTCCTGCTGTGGGCAGGAATGGCAGTGGCATGTCACCAGCATTCCTGAGTGGCAGAGGGCAACAGCTGGCCATCAACATGCCAGTCATGGGCACAGTTCTCAGCTGATGCAACAACCACATTCACTTCAAGGACAATCTAAAATTGAACTCAAGGCAGCACCTGACAAGTCTCTCGTGCCCGCACCTTCCTCCTGGGCCCACCTAAAAGCAGCTCTGCAGGGCAATTTCTGTCAGCCACAGGTCCTGTGTCCTCCATCGTCCTTCCCTGGAATTCCTAGCAAGACTGAGTCAAGCATGGCCTTGGGTCTATACTGTTCTAGAAGAAGCACTGAGGAAAATGAATCTCTTGAATTATTCTACTTCTATTTCAGAATTTTTTTTTTTTTTTTTTTGAGACAGGGTCT
>NW_012114822.1:688711-698293 GCF_000951035.1 Colobus angolensis palliatus | reverse complement strand
GTTAGCCAGGATGGTCTTGATCTTCTGACCTTGTGATCCGCCCGTCTCGGCCTCCCAAAGTGCTGGGATTACAGGCTTGAGCCACCGCGCCCGGCCCGAGTTTCATTTCTTGAAGGGAAGCCTTCTACCAAAAAAAAAATAAATAAATTCCTGGTTCACAGCAGTCAAAAGAACCACAAAGGAGCAGTAGTTTCTAAGCTTCCATGTAGGTGAAGACAAAAATTTTTATAAATTTCATGAATACTTGTATCTCAACTGGTCAAAATATCAAGATATTTAAGAAAACTTGTAGCACTACGATTAACTATTCTCTCCTCACAAATTTTTCTTTAGAATCAGACCAAAAAGAAAAAAAAAAAATTACCACTGTTTCTATATAAATCATAAGAATAAAATAAAGCCAAGACTTAGGAACCCCTCTGATCCCAAGCCAAGAGATCCTTCCCACATTGATAATGGGCATTATCAATAATGAGAACATTCCTGAGGTCCTATGAGCTTGTGCAGCCCTGTCTTGTAAAGACAGTGAAACCACACAAATAAGGCTTCCCACTCCCTGGGCCTGAGCTCTGAAAGCCAGCTGAGACAGAATCCCAAACAGCCAGAGGGCTTCCCTTCTGAAGGCAGTGAACTGAACATACGTTATTTAAGATGAATATCCAGAACTCTTACAAATGAAAAAGAAAAGGACAATCCATTGAAAAATAAGCAAAAGACTTACACAGGCCCTTCATGAAAAAGACACACAGCCAATAAACTCATTATAGCATGCCCAGTATGATTAGCAACCAGGGAAATACAAATTCCTCAAATGCCCAAATTCTTTGTGTTAGATTTTCAAGTAAAGTTTACCTCAAAGAGATAACACAGAAGACAAAGGTTTTGAAATCTACTATCTATTCTCTCAGGGGAAAAGCTGCAACTTTGGGTGCAGAAGTAGTGTGCGGAAAGGAGAGGATAAAAATATGACTTGAAAGGACTGCACAAGTAGAAAAAAGATGGATAAAGGGAACATACTCAAATAGATTCAACACTATTTCATTCAAAATCCCAGCTGGTTAGTTTGTGAACAAGACAAGCTGATTTTAAAAATTTTAAAGAAGAATAAAGTGCCACTCATCAAGATACTCTTGGAAAACAAGAAAAAGGTAGGGGACTTGCCAAGTCAACTGTCAACAATTATCCTAAAGCTAGACAGTGAAGCTACTGGGACAGACAGAGAGCCCAAAAGAACAAAACAGCTTAGAAACAGATTCACACTCTTATGGAAATTTCACTTTGACATAGCTGGCAACACAAATCAGTGGAGAAAAGGCTGGACTTCTCCAGAGATGATACTGGGACACTTGGTGATTTATTACAGAAACAAGTAAATCTGGTCTCCTTCTTTATGCTACATAATCACCAAACCCAGGGACTAAGAACTTAAATATGAAAAGCAAAATTACAACATTTTAGAGAACAGTAAGTACAGGAGACTGCCTAAATGACCAAGAGAGATTTCCTACAAATAAAAGCTCAAAGCATAAATACTGATATATTTAAGGAGAGAGGATAAAATCGTTTAATTTAACAACATATTAATCTTTAATCAATCATAAAAAATGTGAAAAGACACAAACTAGAAGGTATTTGCAACATACATTATTTAAGATGAGTATCCAGAACTCTTACAAATCAAGAAAAAGACAATCCAATTGAAAAGTAAGCAAAAGATTTATATAGGCCCTTCATAAAGAGGAAACACAAATAGCCAATAAACTCATTAAAGGATGCCCAATATGACTGGAAACCAGGGAAATACAAATTAAAATCACTCAGACATTTCGAATTTATAATGTTGGTAAGCATTTTAAGGTCTAATTCTATCAAGTGTTGGCAAGGATGTGAGGTTACTGGAATTCTTATATACAGCTGGAAAAAAAAACCAACAATCTGGCTTCACTTGGTAAAATAGCAGATATGCATACCTATAACTCAAAAACTGTCTTAACCATACCCTGAAAAATTCGTGTGCATGTGTACCAGTTGATGTGTACAAGAACGTTTACAGCAGAACTGTATGCAACAGCAAAACACTGGAACCAACTGAAATGTCCATCAACAGCAGAAAAGAGAAGGAAAAGATATTCTATTCACACAAGGCTGTGAAGTACCACAGGATGCAGAGCTGCCTCTCGGGATAAAGAGGCATGAAACAGCAAGGTGCAGGACATTCTTCCTCCATGACTCCATTCATAGGAAGTTCAAAAACATGCAAAACTAATACATTGTGTAGCAATACACATATATGAGGCAAGCCATAAGGAAAGGAAGGGGTTACAGCAGAACATCCAGTCTAGTGGTTATCTTTGGGTGGAAAGGCTGGGGGATTACAGTAGAGAGGGAACAGTCTGTGCGACCTTAAGCTGTGTGTGGTGGCAACAGTGTGGCTGTTTTTATACCATACACAAATGTTATATTCTTTTAACTCTTCAGTATTTAATTAAAAAAAATTAAACCAGAAGATTGCCAAATATTCCAATTCTGCATTTAAAGAAAGGTTTCTCTTCTCTACAGATAATTGGGAAATGACATGCAAGTACTTCCTTGCTCATTCTACCCGACCTCACTTTTCCCTATTGCCGACTGCCTGCTCACTCTAAAGGTGCTGTCCGAGCTCCACAGCACACCCACTGCAGGGATGCTCCCACTTGGGAGCACACTTCTGTGTGCCAGCTCTTCAAACCCACAGGACCTCCCCTTCTTTCTTAGAATCACTGTTTTCCTAAGTGTTGTATTATCTTTAGGAAAGTATAGTGCTTATGAAATGACACTTCTTAGAAAGATGTGTGTGAGCTGGGAAGGGTGACATGAAATCTTCAAAATTATCAAAGTCAGTCTAAAATAAGCAGAGCTGTGCTTCTAGATAAGGCCGAAAATGACTACTCTATAGGTGTCAACAGTCTCCAAATATAATCTACAGCACAAGTAGCCTCGGGGGTACGAAGAATATGTCTATGAATTCATATCAACCCACTCTCATGTCTGTAAAACCTGAAAAACTAAATACATAAATGGAAGGTACTAAAACCTTCATCCCCAGCATCCACTGACGAGCCATGTCAATGCCTTGTTCTTTATTCACAGTAATTTCAGAAACCTCTGTGCCACCCGCTCCATTTACTTCTAGATTTCTGCTGTTGTGTGGCTCAGTGGATGCCCCTACTTTAGGGAATCCCAGCAGGGGCAGACTAGCACAAAAAGCCAAGGTTGCTGTGCCTCTTGTTTATAACAACACAAAAAATGTCTTAGGCAAGACCCTACCATGACCCCTACCACCACACATGCTAACAAAAAACCATGAGGAAGGGGATGCAGTTCCTTTTGGTTACCCACGATCTGCAGTCAATCTGAGGTTCGTGTTGTGAGAAGTCAGGCCACCATGGAAAGTTGCATGGAGGGAACCTTACTGCTTCCCTCTCTAAATGAAGCCCCAACTGTAGTATGCGAATAAAACAATCCGTCAGCTAAGTGCACACTGTTTTGTATACGTTAATAGTTTTCCATTTGTGAGGAGAAATCAGTGCAGCAATGACGACCCGGTCTCTTAAATGCATTCACTTCTGCAAACAGTTCATCACCTCCAACTGCCAATGGCCAAAGAGCGTCTCCCCTAAGATCTTGCTCAATCTCTCTGTCTGTGGGCCTGTCAAGATACAAAGCCAAACTCGACTGAATTTCTCTGGCAGAAGTGAAAATACATCATGGGTTAAGGACAAGAGTAGTTAGATGGTGAGGATGTTAACATAAGGAGGTGGGCATGTACAGGAAGAAGGAAAACCAATACCAGACACCTAAAATCCAAGACCTAGAAACAGTCATCCTGTGACCTGAAGCAGAGCCATGTGCCACAACCAACCACTCCACATCTGAACCCAGAGGCATCCTGTGACACATCTGCAGAAACAAGAATGATGGCATACAGAAAAGCAGAGACCCCGCCCCAGACAGCTACACCCACGTACAGAGAGGCCTTTGGCACAACTCCTGGCCAGCTGTCACTCCACCCCAGGTAGAGAAGCTGCTGATCTGGGGAGTGGAAACAACAAACCTTGCATGCAAGGTTCAGCGTCCTCATAGTTTTGGCAGCTAGCTGCTCTTTTTGATCCTCTTCCCCAGGGGAGGCTCTTCCCCTGCCCACTAATCTACGTCCCATAGTCCAAACCATATCAATAACTAGAGGTAATATTTTGAACCCATCTCTCTTTGTTCAGAACTTGGGGAAGGGAGAAGGGGCACTAATTTATCAGTCTCATTCAGAGACCCAAACAGTAGTGAAGACAGAGCCCCAGAAACCTAAGTCCAAAATTCTCCCAACTAATTCCTTTCTATCTAGTAAATATTTTTAAAACTATTTTTTTAAATATCGTATTTATCCAGTTAAACTATGTACATTTTGAATCCATTCTTCCATAAAACAAACATACATCTCAAAATTAGCTATACAAGAGGGAACTCCTGATCTTCACTTCTCCCTCCCAAACTTACCTCCCCATCTTAACAAGCAGCACTTCCCCTACTCAGTGGCTCCTGTGCCAGCTGGGGATCCTCCCTGACGCTGTCCTCTCTGATTTGCCCCTTCTGATTCAACACCAAATCTCACCAATTCTGCCTTCCAAAATATTATCTAAAAACAAACAAACAAACAAAATTCACTTCTCTCTGCCTCAACTGCCACCACCCTTATCCAGTCTCCGGCTTACCTCTTTCATGATCACACTGACTCCTACCCGGTGCTCAGTTTCCACTCCCCTTGACCTACCACAACCCAAATTCCACATTCTGTCTTAAAAATAACAAAATAAACAGGAAAACTGATGTTACTTCCCTGTTTGAGATTCCTTATTAACTTATCACATTCTCAGCACAAAAATCTAGTGAGGCGTTCAACAGCATGGACTCTAAAAGCCACAGTGCCTGACAGTAAATCCCAGCTATGGTATTTCCAAGCTGTACAAACTCGGGTAAGTTATGCAGCCTCCTATCTATGTGGTCAATGAACCGATCCACGTAAAGACTGAGAACAGTGTCTGGCACCTGAGAGGCCCTCAGGACCTGCTATTACTGCCATGGAGCATGCAAGGCCCCCATGACCTGACCTCTCCCCGTCACTGCTACTTCACCCCTCTCCCTTCTCCTTTTTGCTCCATACACTCCAGCTACACTTATTTTCTCAGCTTCCCCTGAGTTCCAAGCCTATCCTTCTCCAGGGCCTCTGTACACGCTGATCGCTGATCCCTTTGCCTGGGGGAGCTCTTCTGATTCTAGCCTTCCCTCCTCATTCCTGGGGTCATAACTGAAATGAAATATCTTCAGATATTCCTTTCTTAAGTTAGGTCCCACTGTTATAATTTCTCATAATACTAAGTAGATTTCTATTATTGCACTTATGAGAATTTATAATTATATATCTAATTATTCACCTAATCTGTCTTCTTCATAGAATTAAAATTCTAGAGGCCGGGCATGGTGGCTCACGCCTGTAATCCCAGCACTTTGGGAGGCTGAAGCGGGTGGATCACAAGGTCAGGAGTTCTAGACCAGCCTGGCCAACCGTGTTTCTACTAAAAAAATATAAAAATTGGCCAGGCATGATAGCGGATGCCTGTGATCCCAGCTACTCCGGAGGATGAGGCAGGAGAATTGTTTGAATCCGGGTGGGAGAGGTTGCAGTGAGCCAAGATCGCGCCTCTGCACTCCAGCCTGGGCGGCAGAGTGAGACTCCGTCTCAAAAAAAAAGCAGGCCGGGCGCGGTGGCTCACGCCTGTAATCCCAGTACTTTGGGAGGCCGAGGCGGGCGGATCACGAGGTCAGGAGATCGAGACCATCCTGGCTAACACGGTGAAACCCCGTCTCTACTAAAAAATATATAAAACAAGCCGGGCGAGGTGGTGGGCGCCTGTAGTCCCAGCTACTTGGGAGGCTGAGGCAGGAGAATGGCGTAAACCCGGGAGGCGGAGCTTGCAGTGAGCTGAGATGCGGCCACTGCAGTCCAGCCTGGGCGACAGAGCAAGACTCCGTCTCAAAAAAAAAAAAAAAAAAGGGCATTAAAATTCTAGAAACCAGGGAACATGTCTTTTGTTTATCACTGCATTTCTCACATCTCACATAATGTTCAGCGTTCTACAGATCTCCAATAAATATCTGTAAGACGAATGAGTATAAAGAAATCTAATAACAACTTGACTTATCTTGTAAAGAAATAACCTAAAAAGTCATGTACATGCTCAAGAGGTTTCAGGTTAATGATTCATTCTTGAGACTAAAAACCTCAAAGAAGGCATTTGTAAGAAACAGAAATAAACAAAATACACAATTGAAAAATATCAAAAAAGCTAAATCTAACAAAATCCTTTTTTTAAAAAAAAATCCTTTTATGCTTATATTTTTACCTAACCTGGAAAACGAATATCTCTATCTCCGTCTGTCTATAGATAGATAAAAACAAGCTTAGCCAAAACTTTTTCCATCCATCCATCCATCCATCTATCTAGAAGATAAAAACAAGCTTAGCCAAAATTTTTCTATCTATCTATCTATCTATCTATCTATCTATCTAATCTAAAAGATAAAAACAAGCTTAGCCAAAACTTTTTCCTCTCCCCTGAGTCTCAGCTTTCTAAAAATTCAGCCAAGACAAAATATTAGCCCTTCCCTATCAACCATAAATACCTGCTTTGAACACAGTCAATATTCACCCCTACCCCTCCATCTAGGAGCTTTAATTATGGCTCCAAAGTATGCATAACTCACACTAGCAGCAGAGTCCATCTACGAGGGACGTGGAGGCCCTCAAGAGTTATGGTCAGCATCTGTTACGCCAGCACACCAGAGCAAACATCTGCTGCAAGGTTGTGCTGAAAACATTTCTATCAAGTAGGCCATCCTGTCTGGAAGATTACCAGCCCTGGAGGGATGTTTGCGAGCAAAGTTTCAGCTCTTTGTGAAGCAGCCCTCTGACCGAAGCAGCCCTCTGACCGAACCAAGCGACACAGAGTGCTGCAGAGAACCCGATGTGCATTCTCTGGGGGCATTTTCAAGGGTTTCTATTTCATAGAAAATGAAAGGATTCTAAACCATGTAGAGATGGTGGAAAATATAGTTGGATACTACCCAATGAAGATGTGCACCAAAATACCATGATAAAGTTTATCCTCAAAGTAGGAGAAGGAGAATGTGGTGGGCTTACTCATGAAAAGGAACAGTAAGGTGCTCAGATAGGACTTCTGCAGGGATTCGTCCCCAAGTTCCCAAAGACTCAACCTACCAAGAAGGAAGCTATTTTGCCAGATACTGTCCTACACTTTATAGTACTTGATCTTACCTTTCCAGATGTTTCTGTGAATTTTTTAGTCTAGTGCACCATCAGTTCACCAACTGCTCTAGGGAGATCCAAATACAACAGTTCTTATTTCCGTCTCCATCAAGGGTGATAAATGCCAAGTAAAATGCAGTATCCTATTTGGTGTGGCCTGTGTGACTGGGGGCCCAAAGCCAGGAACCGTAGCATCCACATCATCTGGGCTTTTCTGATTGGACCATATAGTGTAACAGAGAGCAGTGGCTTAGGGGACACTCCTTTCTCTTGCTGACTCAATCTAAACTGCTCTGGGTGAGCATTCCCCCTTTGCAGATCCCATTTAATTCTGCTCATAAAATGGGGTTGGTTTCCTAACAGGTCAAGGTGTTTTAAAAATAGTACACAGTGTTAATAAAACATACCAGGCATCTCCCAACAAATGGACCCAAGTGCAGACAAGGTCCATTTCTGGTTCTTTCTGTTATCAATATTATTTGAATAGCATAGGTAAGATAAAATAACAACCCTCAACTCTGATACATCCATCACTGGGCAACTACATAAAACAGAGACAATTTACATGAATGAAAGTTTAATGGCATCAAATCAACTATGGATTACTAGTATCCAGGTAAAAGTAAAAACTATAGAGTTGAAAATGTCACTAAGAAAATGTATTAAAATATAAAAATACCTTTTAAAACTTCATTTTTTTGATTATAATCTGAAGGGCAACAAGAAGCTTCAGATGACAGGAGCTCAAGGCCCAGGATTTTGCCATGAAGCCTGGCCACCTCCAATCTCCACCTGGGGACTTAAAACACTATAATATCCTATACATTATAACCCAAGAAAAATCCCTGCTTCTCCACTAAGGGCTCCTGAGACCAGAAAGACGAGCAGGATGGTGACCTATACTTTGGGAAAACCAAATTAGCTGCCATTTCTCGACATTCTATAATCCCAACTTTCAATTTCTAATGCTGGTGGCTCTAACATCACAGGTATGACAGAGCTGAAACTCAATGTAAACAGACACAATTCATCTTGCACACAACACTATACAGAGCTTTCCCCATTATTAAGAAGCTTTGCCAAAATCTTGATTGGAAGCATGCTAAACATACTGCCCACAATTCCAAATTAAACAATTTTGAGAAATATTTCTTTGCTTTTCAGATTCTCAAAATATCTGAAGTTCGACAACTACATACAGGCAAGATCATTCTGATCATCAACTGCTCAATTAATTCCCACTACTGTCCTGGGAAGCAGATATTATCACCATTTTATAGATAAGAAAACTAAAGCACAGGGAGATGAAGTAATTTGTCCAAGGACAGTGGGAGTGGAAAAAGAATTCACACACATTTCCACTTTCCAGTAATTTAACTTAAGAAGGAAGGAGCTACTGCAGAGAGAACAAACTTATCAGTCATGGAATCCCACATCACTCAGTGCTGGAGAGGGGGAATGAGCAACAAAAAAGTGACAAATCACAAGGTCTGAGTCCCAGCTCTCAGCCAGAGTCACCCAACTGCTTCAGAAGATTGTTACCAAAAGGAAATAAGGAAAAATTCATTAACTTGCTCTGTAAACCATAAAATCCACTACTAGCGTATATATTATATTTCCATGAAGCACTTACCACAGTTACACTTGGTTTTGTTTGCATTTCTTAGCAGGTGATTAATATTTTAAGGGTAGAGAAACTGCATTACTCATTTTTATATCCTCAGCATCTATCTAAAACATCTTTCCCATAGAAACTCAAATGTCTGTTGAGTGGCTGAGTGAGTAAATAAATGTAAATAAGATAAAAAAGAAAACATATTTTAAGGGCCAAACAGCCCAAAAGCATTCAATGAGGGAAGTTTGTTATTAAAGTTTCAGATAAGGTGTCTAGTATTTCCTGTAGTAAGATACTGTATATTCCCGTTCTCCTCCCCACAGAATAAATCAAGTACAAAGAAACTAAAAATAATAATACCAAAGAATGAGCAATTTCCGGGTCAGGTGCAGTGGCTCACGCTTGTAATCCAAGCACTTTGGGAGGCCGAGGTGGGTGGATCACAAGGTCAGGAGTTCAATACCAGCCTGGCCAATATGGTGAAACCCCATCTCTGCTAAAAATATAAAAAATTAGGCCGGGCGCGGTGGCTCAAGCCTGTAATCCCAGCACTTTGAGAGGCCGAGACGGGCGGATCACGAGGTCAGGAGATCGAGACCATCCTGGGCAA
>NW_012114822.1:673422-688351 GCF_000951035.1 Colobus angolensis palliatus | reverse complement strand
TAGCCAGGCGTGGTGGTGGTGGGCGCCTGTAGTCCCAGTTACTCAGGAGGCTGAGGCAGGAGAATCGCTCGAACCTGGGAGGCAGAGTTTTCAGTGAACCGAGATCATGCCACTGCACTCCAGCCTGGGCAACAGAGTGAGACTATGTCTCAAAACAAAACAAAACAAACAAACAAAAAAGAACAATTTCCTCTTTGGTCTTGTCTGCATTACTAGTTTAGGAAAAAAAGGAACCTCTCCTGCTCAGCTGTGCAGGCACCTGGAGGCATTTGAAGCTGAAGGTAGGAAAAAAAACGTGAAGGTGAGTTTGACCTAGAAGGGTGACTGCAAACAAAGTGCTTTGAGGAAGCAATGTCAAACTGTGTACATCTTTTTGTAAACAGGTTCATATCCTAAATTCTTCTGTGGGAATGTAAGACATTTGTGTTTCTAAAAGGGGAGAGGAAACAAAAACCAAAACCAGAACCACCAGCCTGCAACGAAGGCCTGCAGTGGGGGCACAGGAGGAAGCAGGAGAGGCTCAGGCAGAGAATCAGCCAGTGAGAGTGTCCAAGGAACACGGGAGCACAAATCTGAGAAGGAACACTCGAACGAGGACCAATTCCATTATTATTATTCTGCTCTGTAAGGCATAGGGGACAGCACCCCTCTCTCTGTGCTTAAAGGACAGCCATTCCATTAACTACCCACCTTGAATGGATTCCAGAGAAAGACCTTGTCCCCCAAGGAATATTAGCAAAAGCCTTCAAGCCAGGGCTAAGAGCCTTAGTGACAAATGAGAAGGCACAGAACAACTGGACAGAGATCATCTCTTGACAACCTATGCTAATTCCCCTGTTCCTACCATCAGGAAAGTGGGAGGGGGAAGAGCTGCTGTCCTATCACTTGGGGTCCATTCTGGGGTCAAATTTGAATCCCAGCTTCTAGAGCTGAATTCAATGTGGAGTTTATTGTCCATGCCAAAATTCAAAGGCTGATCAAGTTGAAGAATGTGACATGGACATAATGTGAAGTACATGAAAACTCACATACAAAGTACCTGTCCTCCTGGAATCAGTCCCCAGTTATCACAGAGCCGAGAGGAAACCAGTCCCCTATTATCAAATCCTCTTACTCTCGACTAGAGTGATAGAATTTGGGAGGAACGTAGCAGACTTCTAAAGATTGCTCAGCTACAAGCAGGATTTTCATCTCCTTTTCAGCCGTGGATAACAATGAAAGCAGTCAGCCGTCTACTAAGTCAAGTTTAATTTTAACAGCATAAAGTATCGCCCACTACTCCTCTTTGTAATTATACTTCCAGAAGTAAAATCCAACTCAAATTAACTCAAAAAAATTGTTATTGAGGTTAAAATTCACACAACATAAAATTAATCTTTTGAAGTTTACAATTCAGAGGCAGTTAATACATCCACAATGTGTACAGTCCTCACATTTAATTTCAAAACACTTTCATCATCCCCAAAGGAGACCCCTTCCCCTCATTAAGCAGTCAAAATGAACTTTTTCCACAATGGCATTCTGTGTGATACATCATGCTTTCCCCACAGTGTCAGTTTATTCACTTTCAACAGCATCTTTGCATTTTAAAGGTAAGGGAAAACCCAAAGGACCATGAGAACTAACACTCACAAATGTGCTTTCCTGTCTACCACGTGACTGCATACACGTCTGGTGAGACAGTTATCTCAGGCAAAATGTAATGTGTGTCTTCCCTGGGAGGAGAAACAGGAGCTGATTCTAATGGAATGTTTACTATGTGACAGATACTGAGTCAGAAACAGCACAGCAGCCAAGACTGGGTGCTCTGCAGCCACACTGCCCAAGTTTCAGTTCCGATTCAGTGTGAACTCCGTGTTCTTTGGCAAGTCATCATAATCTCTCTGCCTCCTTTGTCTTCACATGTATTGTGATGGCAACACCACCACTTGCCTCATGGAGATGCTATGAAGGTTAAGTAAGTTCAAGTGCTTAGAACAACGTCTAGTGCATAGTAAGAGCTCAATCACTGTTGCCTTATTTGATGTTCACTACGACTCTGAGGGAGGTTCTATTTGTGCCCCCATTTCATTACTGAGGAACCTAAATTTTACAGCATCTAAGAGACTTACCCCAAAGCCCCAGAGAATGAGTGGGATAGCTGGGATTTGAACCCCATTCTGAGTTCTGCTGGCTTAGCAACCATTCTGTAAAATGTACCAGGGAACAAAACCTTTCTGATCACATTTACCAAACTCATGCTCACACATGAAAATGTAAAAAAAAACAAAACAAAACAAACAAACAAAAAGCACATGAAACTGTCACCAAAATGGCACTAACCCAACTGTGCTACAGTTTTATTTCCTCTTGGCTTCTCAGTTCTCTAAGCCTTGAGCATCCATGCTCTTTAGACCATTATTACCTCCTCCCCCATATGCAGTAAGTTCCTGGCTCTTCTGATCTTTTCCGTTCTTACTGGACACCATCCCCTGACTTCGGGCTCTCACCGTTCTCATTCACAGAGACTAAGATCTTCTGCTATTTGTACTTTCTGATTTCAGGCTCTTTATTCTCTGATACACACTCTTGCCAGAATAATCTTCAAAAGATTGACTGCAACTTTCAACTTTAATTCAATAATACAAATATTTCTTGAGCATCTAGGTGCAAGGCACCATGATGGAGATAATATGAGTAAGACAGTCCTTGCCTTCAGGAGCTCAATCCAAAAAGGGAGTCACAAGACAAAGCAGAGCCAGAGAAGGGCCCTAAGAGAGGCACGATGTTTTACGGGGGTGTTCAAAGGAGTTATATCCTCTTCAGATTAGAGAAAGATTAATGAAGGAAATTAAGTTTAAAAACAGAGCATTTTCACATGGAGTAACAGAAGGGCAGGCATTCTGGGCAGAACACTGCAGGAAAACGGCAGACAGGAAGTCTGCGTGTTTGGCAAGGGCCAGAAGTGCAGAAAGAAAACCAGCAGGGAAGGGGCTTGGAAAAGCTGATTTGGACCACAGTATAAAAGGTCTTGACTCTCAGGCAAGGGGGTTAGTACTGAGTGTGACTGATGAATCTCCATGGCTTTGCTCTCCTGTGTGATTTGTTCAGGGCTGGTTCTCACCATCTGTCTCCCCATCACTCAAGGCCTAGCCCAATTCTCAGCTTCTTCCTAAAGTGTGTCTTGACAACCACAGTGTAAAGTAAGATCTCCTTCTATTAACAATGACCACCTCTACAATTTATTTGGCAATTAGTCACGTAGTGCTTCTAACATCTGTTACCAGTCTTAAATGATTTTTCCTTTTTCTTATTATTTACGATGCGTATTTATGTCTTGACTCCCCAGTGAAGTATTCACTGAACTCTAGAGTTGGGGAGGAGAGTTCCTCAAATCTGGAAGATCACCAGAAATACGCAGCTTAAAAACAGATTTTGTCAGGTGACTCTGAAGACCAGCTGGGTATGCAATCCATTACACCAATGGAATCAGGCACAGGGCCTTGCTATACTACCAAAAATTTGCTATTTTTACAGATACCTGTGATTTTTACTTCATGTCTCAACAAGAAACAGGTGCACCAATGTGCACGGCCACTAAGAGGACATGAGAGTCCTTGCTTTTCAACAATCTCACTTCTACTTAAAACTGATACACTTTTTTGTCAATATAATGGGTGTGAAGTAATATGTGCATTTTAATTTGCATTTCCCTATTTGTTAGTGAGGCTGCAAAACTTTCCAGACTTTTCAGATTTCCTCAGATAAAACTGCCTGTTCTCATCTTTCACCCATTTTTCTATTGAACTAGTTGTGTCTATTACAGATTTATACAAGTTCTTCATGCATTCTAGATGCATTCTAGATACTAATTCTGTTATGTTATAAATATCTACTCTCAGTCTGTCACTTTTTTCTTGCTTTATGGTTCCCTATGAAATACAGACTTTTTACGTCTTAATATAGACAAATATATTATCATTTACTTTTTGAGTTGTACTTTTTGTACTATTTCTTTTTTTTTTTTGAGAAGGAGTCTCGCTCTGTCCCCCTGGCTGGAGTGCAGTGGCGCAATCTCGGCTCACTGCAAGCTTCGCCTCCCGGGTTCCCGCCATCCTCCTGCCTCAGCCTCCCGAGTAGCTGGGACTACAGGCATCCACCATGGCGCCCGGCTAATTTTTTGTATTTTTAGTAGAGACGGGGTTTCACTGTGGTCTCGATCTCCTGACCTTGTGATCCGCCCGCCTCAGCCTCCCAAAGTGCTGGGATTACAGGCGGGAGCCACCGCACCCGGCCTTTTTGTACTATTTCTTATAAACCCTTCCCTACTCATGGAACATTAAAATGTTCTATTTTCTTATAGTTTTAAAGTTTTGTTTTTCCTGGCTTTAACTTATCTGGAAGTTACAATCTTATTGTATTTTGTTCCCATATACCAGCTAAGTCCGCTGGTCCCAAACCATTTACTGAATAATTCGTTAGTTCCCCACGGATATTACATAGTTCTGCCTCCATTACACTGACGTCTCTACTTTGCATCAAGACCACCAGGTCTTAATTACTCTAACTTTACAAGTCTTATCTCATTTGGACAAAGCCTATCTTCCTTGTTTCTTACTCAATTTTCTTGCTATTCTTGGATCTTTATTCTACCACACAGATCAGTCTGCTGGCTCCACAAAAAACCCTGTTAAAACTGTGACTGAAATGATGTAGTAATGAGAGAGTAAGGGTATCTTTATAATGTAGAGTACTTTTTCCATTAATATTGACACACCATCTCTCCATTTATCTATGCCTTTTTTTGGGTCTTTTAATATTTTATGTCTTTTTTTTTTTTCAATAAAGAATTTGCATATCTTTTTTTTGAGATAGAGTTTCACTCGTGTTGCCCAGGCTGGAGTACAATGGCACGATCTCAGCTCACTGCAACCTTCGCCTCCCAGGTTCAAGCGGTTCTCCTGCCTCAGCCTTCCCAGTAGCTGGGATTATAACAGGCATGCGCCACCACGCCCGGCTAATTTTGTATTTTTAGTAGAGACGGGGTTTCTCCATGTTGGTCAGGCTGGTCTCGAACTCCTGACCTCAGGTGATCTGCCCACCTCGGCCTCCCAAAGTGCTGGGATTAGAGGTGTGAGCCACGGCACCTGGCCGAATTTGCATATCATTTGTTGTACTTACTGCTAAGAATCTTATAGCTTCTGTAGCCACTGTGAATGGCATTTTTTTTTTTTTTTTTTTTTAAGAGACAGGGTCTCACTATGTCATTCAGGCAGGACTCCAACTCCTGGGCCTAAGTGATCTTCCTGCCTCAGTCTCCTGAGTAGCTGCAACTACAAGGTCATCCCACTGCATCTGGCTCAGTATTTTTATTTCATTTTATTTTATTTATTTATTATGTTTTTTGAGACGGAGTCTCGCTCTGTCACCCAGGCTGGAGTGCAGTGGTGTGATCTTGGCTCACAGCAAGCTCTGCCTCCTGGGTTCACGCCATCCTCCTGCCTCAGCCTCCCGAGTAGCTGGGACTACAGGTGCCCGCCACCACACCTGACTAATTTTTTGTATTTTTAGTAGAGATGGAGTTTCACTGTGTTAGCCAGGATGGTCTCAATCTCCTGACCTCGTGATCGGCCCACCTTGGCCTCCCAAAGTGCTGGGATTACAGACGTTAGCCACCACGCCCGGCCTGGCTCTGTATTTTCAATAAATTACATTTTCTACTTTGTTGGTGGTGGTCCACAGGAACACTACCGATTTTTAAAAAATCTTTAAACTGTACAATTTTTCTATATTTTCATTTGTTCCAGTAATTAAGTCTCTACATTTTTTATGTGGCTAAACGTATCACCTACAAATCAGTTTTGCCTCTTCTTTCCATTCCTGTGTCATATATATTTGTGTGTGTATTTGTGTGTGTGTATACATATATACTATAGTTTGACAAAGTCATGCTCTGTTGCCCAGACTGGAGTGCGGAGGTATGATCATAGCTCACTGTAACTTGAACCCCTGGGCTCAAGCAGTCCTCCCACCTCAGCCTTCCAAGTAGTAGGGCTACAGGCACACTCCACCATGGCCGGCTAATATTTTTATTTTTTGTAGAAATGGGGTCTTTCTATGTTACCCAGGTTGGTCTTGAAATTTTGGCCTCAAGTGATTCTCCCTCTTTGGCCTCCCAAAGCACTGAAATTATGGGAGTGAGTCACCTCACCTGGCCATATATTTATATACTTTTTTATATAAACACACATATATAGGGTATTTGTCCAATTGTGTCATATAGAAATCTGAGTAAAAAGTCTAATAATATTAGTGATGACAGTGGGCAACCTTATTTTGCTCTTTATTTTCAGTGAAGGACTGACAGTTTCACCATTAATTATGATGCACAGGGGCTACATGTGTGGCTCACGCCTAAAGTCCCAGAACTTTGGGAGGCTGAGGCAAGAGTGATCACTTGAATCCAGGAGTTAGAGACCACCCTGGGTAACATGGTGAAACACCATCTCAAAAAAAAAAAGAAAACAAAAGTTATCCAGGGGTGATGGCATGCACCCGTAGTCCCAACTACTTAGGAGGCTGAAGCGGGAGGATCACGGGAGCCCAGGAGGTCGAGGCTGCAGTGAGCCATGATTGCACCACTGCACTCTAGACACAGTGAGACTCTCTCTCACAAAAAAAAGAGATATATATATATACACACACACACACACGCACACACACACACACGCACGCACACACACGCACACACACACACACACACATGCACGCACACACACACATGCACGCATATATAAATATATATGACACTTAATATAGTTTTGGAAGTTATTATTTTTCACATTAAGGACATGTCCTGTCATTCCCAGTCTCCTATAAGCCGTCGTTACAAAGAACACTGTATTTCACCCACTGAATTTTATGCAGCTATGGAAACAAATGCACTTGTTTCTCAGTGAATTATATTATTTCTCAGTGAATGGCAAACTACAAAGACGGCCAAAACAGTGTCTCCCACCTCACACAGTCTTTAATGTGACCTTGTCACTCTCCATCAAAAGATGGGGTCTTCCAGAGCCCAAGGAGGGAGAATCGCTTGAAGCCGGCAGGTGGAGGTTGCAGTGAGCCGAGATCCTGCCACCGCACGCCAACCTGGGCGACAGAGTGAGACACTGTCTCAAAATAAATAAATAAATAAAGATGGGATCTATAACTAGGTGCAGTGGCTCATGCCTATAATCCCAACACTTTGGGAGGTTGAGACAGGAGGATCACTCGAACCCAGAAATTCGAGGCCAGCCTGGGCAACAGAGACAGTCCTCATTTCTACAAAAAATAAAAATATTAGCCAGGCATGGCGTCATGCACCTGTAGTCCCACCTACTCGGGAGGTTGAGGTGGGAGGACTGCTTGAGCCTGGGAGGTCGAGGCTGCAGTGAGCCGTGACTATGCCACTGCACTCAGCCTAAATGACATCAAAACCCTATCTTAAAAAAAAGCCTACTTTCCCTTCCCTTGAATGTGAACTGGACTTACTAACTGCTTTGTAAACAATACAATACAGTAGAACTGATGCTGTGTGAATTTTTTTTTTTTTTTGAGACAGAGTCTCACTCTGTCGCCAGGCTGGAGTACAGTGGCGTGATCTTGGCTCACTGCAACTTCCGCCTCAACCTCCGGGTTCAAGTGATTCTCCTGCCTCAGACTCCTGAGTAGCTGGAGCTACAGGCGTGCACCACCACACGCAGCAAATTTTTGTACTTTTAGTAGAGACGAGGTTTCACCATGTTGGCCAGGATGGTCTCAGTCTCTTGACCTCATGATCCGCCTGCCTCGGCCTCTCAAAGTGCTGGGATTACAGGCATGAGCTGCTGCGCCCGGCCAATACTGTGTAACTTCTAAGGCTAGGTCAGAAACAGCCACAGAATGCAGCCAGCCATCCTGCTGTGGGAAGCCCAAGCCAAATGCAGTGGCCAAGTATAGGTATGCCAGGTTTCCATCCCAGCTGAGCCCAGCCTCAGAGTCATCATCACAGCCAGGTGGCAGACATGTGAGTAAAGAAGATCACAGCTGTTTATGTCACACCCAGCCATTGTGTCTTCCCACTTGAGGCCCCAGAAATCATGGCACAAAGACACCCTTACTGCCCCATTCAAAATTCCTGAACCATGGAATCCATAAACAGAACAAAAAGGTTGTTTTATACCGTTTTGGATGGGTTTGAGATGGTATGACATCCAACGGTAGAAAGCTGGAACACAAGACTAGAGTCTCTCATGGTAAACTATCTTTCCATTCCTGGGATAAATCCTACTTGGTCGCCCTGTAGTACTTTTCATACATTGCTGGGTTCAGTTTGTTAATATTCCACTTAAGACGTTTTATGTTTTGCTTAGTGAACGGAGAGACTGACCTACAGAAAATGTTTCCTTCTTAGATCGTATTTACATGGTTTTGAGATCAAGGTTAAACTTAGCCTTTTAAAAAAAGTTGTGAAGCTTGCCTTCTTTTCCTCGTCTCTCAGAAATAGCTTAAAGATTTGTTAATTAAATATCGGGTATATTCACCTGTAAAACTGCCGGGCGGGGCCGGGGGGCAGGGGGAGGTGCTGGTGCTGGGAAAGGGGTACTTAAACCAATGATCCAGTTTCTTTTTTTTTTTTTTTTTTTTTTTTTTTTTTTGAGACAGAGTCTTGCTCTGTCGCCCAAGCTGGAGTGCAGTTGCTCGATCTGAGCTCACTGCAACCTCTGTCTCCCGGGTTCAAGCAATTCTTCTGCTTCAGCCTCCCTAGTAGCTGAGACTACAGGTATGCGCCACCACACCCAGCTAATTTTTGTATTTTTTGGAGACGGGGTTTCACCATGTTGGCGTGGCTGGTCTCAAATTCCTGACCTCGTGATCTGCCTGCCATGGCTTCCCAAAGTGCTGGGATTACAGGCCTGAGCCACTACGCCCAGCTTTTTAAAAGAAAATAGAGACAGAATCTCACTAGGTTCAGGCTGGTCTCCAACTCCTGGCCTCAAGTGATCCTCTCGCCTCACCCTCCCATAGTGCTGAGATTACAGGTGTCAGCCTGGCCAAAACCTTAGCTTTTTTTTTTTTTTTGAGACGGAGTCTCGCTCTGTCACCCGGGCTGGAGTGCTGTGGCCGGATCTCAGCTCACTGCAAGCTCCGCCTCCCGGGTTCACGCCATTCTCCTGCCTCAGCCTCCCGGGTAGCTGGGACTACAGGTGCCGCCACCTCGCCGGCTAGTTTTTTGTAGTTTTTAGTAGAGACGGGGTTTCACCGTGTTAGCCAGGATGGTCTCGATCTCCTGACCTCGTGATCCGCCCGTCTCGGCCTCCCAAAGTGCTGGGATTACAGGTTGAGCCACCGCGCCCGGCCAACCTTAGCTTTTTAATTTCAAATCATCCTCGGTTTTCAAAAGCAGAGTGTCCCACAGATTCTAATCTGAGATTATTCTCCCACAGTAATTGTTGACTAGATTAAACTACTTCTTGATTAACAGAGTGAGAGAGAAGAAGAGTCCTTGGGCAATCGAAAACCACAGTAAAGCACACCAGGGCCGACAATCTATACAGCTACTTACAAAGGTGGGCTAGACGGCAGCAGACTTGTGCCGACTGTGTCAGGGCCAGGTGGAAGGCTGCTCTGGGTGAGGTGATACAGAGGACCCAGCTCGGTCCTGAAGCTTGGCTTCTCACCCCACCCTCCTTGAGGATGACTACCAGCCCTAGACAGTCACCAAAATATTGCCAGAGCTGGGGAGATGAAGCCCCTGGTCCCTGTGCCACTTCTTTGGAATAAACCAACTGACTATATGTCGGTTTTCTGGGTTTCCTTTTTTGGGGGGTGAGGGTGGATGGTGGAGTGGCAGAGGTGTTGTCTGAAGTATCATAAAGTTTTTGAAGACAAAGAAGACTGCAGGCTAAGTTAAAACACTGAAAGAATAGTGACTGATGGTCAAGAGTGAGAGGGGAGCATGGCTCTGCTGGTAGCAGTATGCTCAATATAATCTCTCAGGAGGACACAAGGCACTGGCTACCAAAGGCCTTAAAAATGCATATACTACTTCAAATAAATATTTCTAGGAATGAATCTTAAGGAAATAATTGCCCCAAAATAAAACAAAGTCACTTAAGAAATTTTTTTTGTAGCAGTAACCGCTCCCCACAAACTGAAAATAAATGTTCAAAACTAGAAGTTGATTAATAACATTATGATGTCTTTTAAAAACGCAACCATCAAAAATGACTCCATAGATACACGCTTTAAGCAAAAGATCAATACAGATAAGTTTTAAACAGTTATAAAATAAAAAAATTCGGTTATAGAACAGAATGAGGCCATTTCTGTTTAAAATATTTATTGATAAATGCCTAGAAATAGTCTGAAGAATATGGGCCAAATTGTTAATTAGTGGCCATCTCTTAGTGATGGAATTACTGACTTTTCTTTTTCTTTTTTGAGACGGAGTCTCACTCTGTTGCCAGGCTGTACAGGCATGATCTCGGCTCACTGCAACCTCCGACTCCCTGGTTCAAGCGATTCTCCTGCCTCAGCCTCCCGAGTAGCTGGGATTACAGACACGCGCCACCACGCCCAGCTAATTTTTGTATTTTTAGTACAGACTGAGTTTCACCACATTGGCCAGGATGGTCTCAATCTCCCGACCTCATGATCTGCCCGCCTCAGCCTCCCAAAGTGCTGGGATTATAGGTGTGAGCCACCACGGCCGGCCTGATTTTAATTTCCTACTGTATATTCTTCTGTGTTTTCAAGGGGGGAAAAATTACTAAAAACACACCCCTTCCCTTTCCCCCTAACAACTACAAAGCCAAACTTAAGTGTATCATGATTTTCAACTGTAGTTAATCCACCAGATTCGTATTTTTTTAAAACTGAGACAGGGTCTCACTGTTTCCCAGGCTGGAGTGCAGTGGTGTGACCACAGCTCACTACAGCCTTGACCTCCTGGGTTCTAATGACTACAGGTGCGTGGCACTACACCTGGCTAATTTTTTTATTTTTATTTTTTTGTAGAGACAGGGACTCACGATGTTGCCCAGACTGGTCTCAAATTCCTGGGCTCAAGCAATCCTCCCTCCTTGGCCTCCAGAAGTGCTAGGATTATAGGCGTGACACTGTCCCCAGTTAGATTAATATTTTAAGGAGAAGAAGGCAGTACCGCAACTTTTTTTATTTTTTAAGGTGCATTTTTAGGAAGAGAGGGGCAACAGGTCTGCAACTTACTCTCAAATGGTTCATATGGAGGAAAAAACACACACACACACACACACACACACAAAAGGAGGGTTAAATAATGTGTTAAGATGTTAATATTTGGAGAATCTGGATAAAGAATATATGGGAATGCTGTATACTCTTCTTGCAAATTCTTGAAGTTTGAAATTATTTTAAACCAAATGGTTTTTAAAAAAATTATGCATAGAATAACACAAACTTTTTGAAAGTCAAGTGTTACACACAAAATAAATTTCTGTGTATCTGCATGTATTTTTGTGAGAGGGAGAATAGTTCAGAATAATTACAACAGGTTGAGAATTGAGAATTCCATTTAGTCCAGTTGGAATCTTAAAAACCTAAGAAGTATTACATACATACATAATTGTAGACCACATTTTCAGCCCAGGCAAAAGTCAGAGTTCATATAACCTTGTGGAAGGAGTGAAAAGAACCCTGCCACAAATGTGCTACAGGGCCCTGCATCATCTCCACAACAAATCACCCAAGGTTCAAAAATCCACTTCTTTAGATCAAGAATAACTCTGGTTAGAACTGCTAAATCAGTGGAAAGTTAATGAACACAGAGGATAAAGTTCAGAAAGTGCTGTCTGCAGTGTTTGGGGCGGGCATTCGCATTAGGAAACCCTCTGTGGTACAGGCTCTCTTAGTGGCCAAACTGTTTGGTGATCTGCACATTTTTAGCATAGAACCTTGAAATGATAGAGCTGTGATGGTCATTACAGAATGCTCTTTTTGTGTGACAGAATTGTGACAGGCTCCCAGGACCTAAACCCAGAAGGAAGCAGGACCACATTTCTGCCTAGAGAAGGGGACGGAGCAGATTCCAGGACACCGATCAAACAGAAACTTCCATCACAGTGCCCTTTGCTACCTCATGAGACAGTTCGCATCTCAACAGCTCTAGGATACAAAGCAAGCACGTATATTTATAAGTTGGCCAAGGAATCCTACTGTGAATAAAGAATTTCTATGATAATAAAATCCCACTTTTTTTTTTCTTTTCCTATAAAAAGCAAACCTTGTCCCAAATGCAAGCACTTACCACAGAGGTTCTGTAGGGGAAGCCTACCTCCAAAGGCCCTAGTTCTTGGTTCATCCCCACTCCATGACCTGGACAAGACCTGTGAGGGTGCCATTTTTAGTATCACCATGCCTCAGTTTCTCCACCTGTGCATGTGGAGTGATACTGGCAGCCCTCATAGACTTATGGGGATGACTGCTGAGCTGATGTCTATAACATGTTCTTAATTGCAAAGGCGAAAGAGCTATAAATACAAGGTCAAAGCAGCATTTAAAAACCTTTTTAAAGCTGCAACCACTTCTTTCTTTTGAAAGAGAGAACCACAGGGAGGATCAAAGGCATGTCGCTGTTAACTGCTGCCCTCAAGGCCTCGCCCTCCACCTGGCAGAAACCCCAAAGGGAGGTCTACCATGATTTTTACCTTGACTAACAAAATCTCAAGACAAGTTGTACAATGGTTTCCTGGAACATTCTGAGTAAAGAAACGGGATACCAACATAGCTTATCTAGCTTGTTACCTTCTATGAAGACTGGCATTAAAAGTAAAAGGCAGCCTTGGGGAGGTAGAAATGCAAACATGGGGGGAAAACATAGTTGCCCCTTGTCTCTCTCTGCCACAAAAGCCTGGCCACAGTGACTCCACTAGGTTGAAGCAGCCTGCATAATAAAACGCTTAACCTTGGCTAAGTTAACCTCCTCAGCCATTAAAAAAAAGCGGGTGGGGGGAGGGCTAGCAAAATCAAGCTTACGGGAAATAAACCTAATCAAAGCCGAGCAGTAACAAAGGGCACCAGAAACATTTCTACTGTATCACATCCCACAGGCTGGCCAAGAGCCCGGAATTTTCATTACAACTTTCAAAGAGAGCAAGAGGAGGAAAAAAGATTTCACAAAAGCATTATCAAGGCCCCAACCCAGGATGCCCTGCTGTACAACCAAAATTTGTAAGAGGTCAGCCTTTCAGAGAGTCAAAAACCCAGCATGTGGAAACTGGCAGGCCTTTTATATAGTGGGAGGGGTTCTTAAAACGACTACTGTTTCGCACTGAAGTCTCCGAGCTTCACAGATCATTAAAGGTTTCTGAACCACAGAGAAAGGAGGGCAGAGTTAAGGAAATAAATCAAAAGTTCCTCTGGGACGCACAAATGCCTACTTGGAACAGGCTTTCAGCACGAATATCCTCCACATTAAACAGGGAGGACTTTTCAAAATAAAAGCAGAAAAGAGATTCATTTTGTTATAAGCAATGCACTTTTTCCTTTTGGTGTAAAGGTTATGTGTGCTATAAAAAATGACTCCTGTCGTGAGTGCTGCAGGGAGGTGGAGGCTGGGCTTGGGGCAGGGGGTGGTGGTGGTCAAAGAAAACAAGTAGAAGTGAATACAATGCCAGAGAGCGCTGTGTTTGGGGGTCCCCAAACAAATCTAAATGTCCTGCAATGATTTGGGGGTAGGATGTGAGGTAGGAGAATGGTATCAGAAAGGAATTTCTTCTACATTTATTCCTTGCCATCCTTGCCCAAGAACTGAAATCATTTCCCCACAGCCAGAAAGAACTGTCTTCTTTGTGTATGTGCAACACACACAGTTGCAGATCTGGAGAAAAGAGACTGTGCCGTTTTGAAGGCAGAGCCTCACACTTCTTAAGGAAGTATCAGTTGTCTCAAAACCAGCAGAGGGAGTACAGCGTCTGAGAAGATGAATGGCCAACCGGATTCCTAAGGATTCATGTTTAGCCCCGACAATGGTTGTAAAGCTGAGCTATCTACCATACCTTCTAAAAGCCCTTGCTCTCCTGTTATTCAGCAATAGTAAACAGAATGAAAAGCTATACTACCTACTCAGACTGAATTAGCTTGTTCTAACAACCGCATGAGGCAGCAGAGAGAAAAGTAGAACTGTCCACACTTCTGCTGGGATACAGTTCCTGTGAGCAGCACCGTTTTGGGGAGAGGAAGAGAAGCGGGGGAAGGCTCAGTGAAAGGCAGAAAGTCCAATTTGGACTGATAGCAAATACCAAGGCAACGATTTTACCTTAAAATCCAGGGCTCCTAGGCCAGTCTGTGAACAGCTCATTTCCAAAATTTTTGTTTATGAGGGGGCAGAAGGGAGAACTCTGTCATTCAAGCTTTGCTTTCAACAGCTGATTTGAAACAAAAGCAGCACACACATGAAGGCGTATGTCTGCTAAATGGTTGCTATCTTCATCTTTAGCCACAGTTTATCAAAACATGTAGGAATGGGTTGAGAAATTAACTGGTGCTAAGATTATCAGCATGGACAAGTTCCTGGGGAGGGCCTGGGGACATGATCAAAGTTAATGGTCCCTCTGCCAGGAGCAAAGAGACTACTCTTTCATGCATGACGATGCTGTGCTTTGGCACTGGAAATCTGTGCTCAGGTACATTCTAAGTGTCGAAATCATGTAATCAATGGTCAGTCTGGGTATGCACTATTCAATCAGGCAATGTGTTTTGTTTTTACTAAATCCAAACATTAATGCTTTCTCATTGTGGGAAATGACAGCTGGGATGAAGACAAGTTCACTCAACAGAACAAACACAACATATATGTGACTTTATGTCAGTCTAGGAACTGTGCACTGGTGTACACACAGCTGGCACTGAGTTAACACACATGCCTGCCTGGTGAAGGAGGGCTGGG
>NW_012114822.1:660015-673352 GCF_000951035.1 Colobus angolensis palliatus | reverse complement strand
CCCTGGCTGGGGCCATTGTTGCCACTTTCTTCTCTTTGTAGACATTAAGTTTTACAAAGGGCTGAATGATAAAGGTCCACAAAACCTCATCCAGAATGGCTGTTGCAGGAAGCAGAGGCCTGAGCATCCTGTAGCCAGAAGCCCGGCCAGCAGGTATGCCAACTCCACAGGCCCACATGAAGAGCCTCCGTGAGGAAGATGTTACGGCAATAATTCTCTAAGTCTCCCAGGGATGAGATCAGGACAATGTACGGAAGGTGAAGTGATGCAGACTTCAGCTTAATAAAAAGGAAGGCGGCCCAAAAAATGGAACTGTTCAAAACCACAATGGCTTCATTTAATGGGTTAGACGTCCCCGCTCTGCAGGAATGCTGTAGAAGACTCAGGTGGTGAGAAATACCTCAACAGACAAGAAAGCTACTTCAAGGACTTCCTTCGGCAAGGCATTTCAAACAAGTTTTAACATGGAAAACACCCATCCTTCAAAGAGCTTGAAGCCCCAAGTGTAAATCTTCCAGGATGCACAAGACTCCCCAAGCCCTCATCCTCCCATTACTACTTAATGTCCACACTACATTGTTCGGCACTTGGTTTCCCTCCAACATGCACTGTGGCAGCCAGTCAGACATCCCAGGGAGCACAACCACAGCTCCCTATTTTCTCCCCATGCTCAATAAGCTCAGTAAATGCTTGATGATTGACTAGTATTAGGAATAAACTAGGAGCATTTTACATTCACCCCATCTAGTTAAACATCCCAAATAACAGATTTCCAGAAAAATGTTGCAACAAATGTAAGTATTTATAGACATGCCCGGTAAGGTATGTAGCATCTGGAGAAATAATAACTAGAATAGAGTACTGTACAAAAGAAAATGGTACACTTTTGTGTGAGTCTAAGATATACTGGACAAACGGGTATTCCTATTTGTAAACACTGACATCTTAATAAAAACACAAAATGACTACACAAAGCAGCATTACATCCTTTAACTCATCTGGTGGCCATGAAATGAACAGATGCACATGGACCCTTCTCCTGAGTCACCTGATAGATTTACATGATCAAAAGAAATAAGGGCTTCAGATCTTTTTTTTTTTTTTAAGAGATGGGGTCTTGCTAGGTTGCCCAGACTGGACTCAAAGATATCCTCCTGCCTCAGCCTCCCAGGTAGTAGGGACTATAGTAGGAGCATCTACCATGCCCTGCTAGAACTTCAAGTTTTGAAGGGCAAATTCACCCCAGAGGATAGAACAAATGCCAGTATTCTGGTTAATAGCCCCAGATGAGCCAGCTTCCCACCCATCCCCAGTAAGGTGGCAGACACATAAGGGAAGCCATCTTGGACCTTTCAGGCCAACCCATCTGCTAGGTGATACTACAGAGTGAGCTTTAGACACATGGCATGGAAACAAATGGCCAGTTGAGTCTCACCTAAATTCCTGATCTACAAAATTATTAAAACTATAATGTTTATACTTTTAAGCCAGTAAATTAAATATACTAAAAGGTTTTGGTTTTTAGAAATTTATTTAAAAGTTTTAGGGTTTTTCTTTTTAGCCTCACATTATCCAAAACATGTAGAGTTTGCCCCCAGTTCACTGGCTGTGCTTTACTTTGCGAAACTAGCCATGTATCCAGATTCATCGGGCCTGTTTCCTTTAGAACTTAATTATTCTTCCTATTGTTCCACAAATTACAGATTCTCTCCAAATGAAAACATTTCTCTCCACAACTTAAGGCCACAAACCTCTGACCTAATTCAATGTGTCTCATTAGCACATTTGCAAAACAGAGCACTTGTGGGAAGAAGAACCAAGTTCTGATCTTAGAAGCCCTGTGCCTAAGTCAATAATCACCGAGTCCCAAAGGTGCTGGATAGATGCTGCTCCAGCCCCGAAAATAATCAAACACACAAAAGTTACTATTAATATTTCTTGCCAAACAACAATCACAAAACTCCAACTCCTGCACGTGGGAACAAAGCGACAATGGCAGCAGCTGCAAATACATAAGTGAAGCATCACTGAAGAAAGTCTCCAACTTAATATTGCTCCCAACACCCTCAGTGGTGGTTCACTCGTACAGCAAAGACACGGGATAAAAAATTCCACAGACTGTTTTCAAGATAATAAAATGGCATATGATGATGACTCACTAACAGACTAAAAGGAAAAAATATCCGTCAACAGTCATAAGAAGCTTACAAAGCTGCAGAGATCTGGCACCACTAAAGCTCCTCCACCTCCCCTGGCTCTCACCTCCAGTACACACAAGTACGTGGGGCATACAAAGTCTGTGTGTTCATGTGCACACCCTTTAGGGATTAATTTGAAGCTAAGTTGCAATTGGCTAATGGCTTACTCTACTGCTTAAGACAGTATTTTATTATTGACTGGCTCAATAAACCTGCTGAGAAAAATAAACAATGGATTTCAATCTTATAAATAATCTAGAACACAGAACCGCTGTGCAAACATGAGAGCTGATTTACTGCGCACGATAAACAGAACAGGAAGGACCAGTGTGGCACAGTGAACCCCAAGTCCTAGTCCCATTGTCCTGGGACAGTAGAGTTCACTGGGGTTTTCTGTCTGTTACATAAAGTCGAAGGCCTGGGATATGCAGGTTTCAAACTGGTCTTAAAAAAAGCATTTCAAAGCAGAACAGGTTGAGAAGTTTTGGCGGTGCCAGCTCTCTGCAGCTTTGTAAGCTTCCTATGACTGTTGATGGATTTTTTTTTCCTTTAGTCTGTTAGATTTTGCTCACACTGAAGAGCAAAAGATGAGGAAAATGTTTCTTTAAAAATAATGAAGAGTTTTCATGTCTTAGAACCAATAATTATCTACCTATGGTTACAATGTATTTCTAACCTATCATTTATACATGTGTGAACACACACACATTTCATTTTAAGCAAATAATAGGGCCTGTTACAGGACTCTAAGGGTGCTATAATGAGGTATTAAAATGAGGTCCCTGCCCAGAAAGCTTTATATTCTATATAAATACATATACGCATTCATGCACACATGTGTACAGAATAAAAATGCATGGCAAAGAGGAACCAGAGTCAAGTACAAGACTAAAATAAAATACATTTTAATTTTTTTTTGTTTGTTGTTGTTTTTGAGACAGAGTCTCGTTCTGTTGCCCAGGCTGGAGCATAGCAGCGTGATCTCGGCTCACTGCAGCCTCGACCTCCTGGGCTCAAGTGATCCTCCCACCTCAGTCTAACAAGTAGCTGTAACTACAGGCGTGTGCCACCATACCCGGCTAATTTTTTATATTTTTTGTAGAGATGGGGTTTCACCATGTTACCTAGGCTAGACTTGAACTCCTGGGCTCAAGTGATCATCCCATCTTGACCTCCCAAAGTGCTGGGATTACAGACATGAGCCACTGTACCTGGCCAGTCTTAAGAGGGTGGAACAAAACCCAACTCTGAGGTGAAATGGGCCCTTTGTGTAACAGCAACCAGTCAGGGGAGGAGCAGAGGCAGCCCCAGCAAGACCTTTAGAAATGAGGGAGCTTCAGCAGGGCACCGTGGCTCATGCCTGTGATCCTAGCACTTTGGGAGGCTGAGCTCGGTGGATAACCTGAGGTCAGGAGTTCGAGACCAGCCTGGCCAACATGGTGAAACCTCATCTCTACTAAAAATACAAAATTAGCCGGGCGTGGTAGAGCATGCCTGTAATCCCAGTCACTCGGGAGGAAGAGGGAGGAGAACTGCTTGAACCCGGGAGGCAGAGGTTGCAGTGAGCTGAGATTGTACCATTGCACTGCAGCCTGGGCAACAAGAGTAAAACTCCAACTCAAAAGAAAAGAAATGAGGGAACTCAGAAACCTTTCAGAGAAGACCCCTGGCCCACCTGGCCCTTTCACTAGGGGCCATGAAGGTAAGCACCCTTATTTACCTTCAGACATCCCATCCTAGACAGCACAGGCCTGGGGTTACCAAAAGCTCCCCCAAAATCCCAACTCTGTCAACTGGGATTGTTTAGACATTTCAAAAGTCAGCCGGGTGTAGTGGCTCACGCCTGTAATCCCAGCACTTTGGGAGGCCGAGGCAGGCGAATCACAGGTCAAGAGACCGAGACTATCCTGGCCAACATGGTGAAACTCTCTCCACTAAAACTCTACTAAAAATACAAAACTTAGCTGGGCATGGTGGTGTGTGCCTGTAGTCCCAGCTACGCGGGAGGCTGAGGCAGGAGAATCGCTTGAACCCGGGAGGTGGAGGTTGCAGTGAGCTGAGATCGCACCACTGCACTCCAGCCTGGGCGACAGAGGGAGACTCCGTCTCTACATACATATATACACACATATACACATAAAATTTCAATAGTCAAATTGTGGGGATTACGATGTCACAATTGAGAGGATTTAGAAGAAGGATTTAAGATACCTGAGCAGAACAAAGAATTATATTTCCAAAGTGGGGTAGGGAGGAAGAAACACGGGCCATTAATACTGAAACTTAATTGAAAAATTAAACATCTCAGAAAACTTAGCTTAATGGAATTCTGGTTTCCCAAAGGAAAGTTTCTCCTGTTTGCTTTTCCTATTTACCTAACACAATTAATGGTTTTCAAATTACACATGACAGGAAAAAAAATTCTTACTGGCAGTGGGGGTACGCCTTTCCCATGTTGAACAGCTGGGACTGAGACTGAGGTTAACGTTTTGCTTTACTTTTCAAAACAATACTATTAATTTTTACTCTATTTTCCTAAGCATTACTCAAGGGTACGGTTTCAAATAAGATTAAAAACGAACTAGTTATTCAAGGATTATAATTTCAGATACATTCTGAAACTTAGTTTTAATGTCGGTTTCCTAACAGACTAGATAGATATATTTTTAAAATATCAGCAAACTAGTTTTCAAAGTCAGAATAGATCTTACAAAGCTAAAAAAGAATCTATGATATAAAATACAAGCTCCAAGTGGATAAATCCACTGAGTATAACCACAGTAACCACAACTTGTAAGGCTTTCTAAAGACCAATTCAATTCTTCCATTTGTTTTACTAACTAATAAAATGGTGAAGACCATTTAGGCTTAAAAGTCATAAATGTCTCCATCTAAAAGTCATCCAGGTAACTAAGACACAGCCAAATCATAAGAAATACAGGTTAGCAAATACCAACAGCAAATAAATTACTGATCCCTGCAAGCAACATTTTGTTCAGTAACACTTTAAAAGTACCAAACATACTTCATGTGAGTGCAGTTTCTAGAAGTAATACATTTCAAAAACTTAAAGCATTCTCATGCCATTCCCACTAGTTTTCATATGTAGGATAATGCCAAGGTCAGGCTGTTTACACTGAGAACAGCAACTATCCAAGGCCCTTGGTTTAAAAAGTCACCTAATTTTTTAATACCTCCTTTTCTTTCCAACATCAGCACCAAAAGTCTCTTACATACATCACTTACACAGGGGAATATCAGCCAGTCTCTCACAGATTACCCTCACTAAAACTGGACCACTGCCCAGTCAAATATCCATACAGGTCAGACTATCACAATTAATAGATTCACACCTCTGTTCCATTTTAATGGGAACAAACTCTCAGCACAGGAACAGCTATAGGATCACAGTACTTACTGCCAAAATGCACTGTCTATTTCTACTGGCAATCACTTTGGCCTCAAATGGAAAATTCCAACTGTTTATATCTATGTGAGCACAAATTATTAAGAAAAACAGCATGGCACATAAATGTCTTTCTTCTTTCCCATCTTGCCAGCCCCTCAAATAACTTACATTTCTTTTTCATATATAAGGAATGCAAGTAAAAGAAAGCAATGCCTGAAAACACTATGGTATTAAATATTTAAGACTGTGTAAACTTCATGTTAACAAGAGAAGGCCATCCTTCCACATAAAAAGGCTTATTAGAAACTGAAATAGAATCTGGCAAGGTCTAACTCAGACCACATGCCACAAAGTAAAGAGAAGAACAAGAGTTTTTGTATAAAATAAGACAGGAGTTACAATCATGTTTCTAGGAAAAAATGGGAGTGGGAATTGAGAAGAAAACTACATTAAGAAGTTCTGGCTTGCAGTCAGGCGCGGTGGCTCAAGCCTGTAATCCCAGCACTTTGGGAGGCCGAGGCGGGCGGATCACGAGGTCAGGAGATCGAGACCATCCTTGTTAACACGGTGAAAACCCGTCTCTACTAAAAATACAAAAAATTAGCTGAGCATGGTGGCGGGCACCTGTAGTCCCAGCTACTCGGGAGGCTGAGGCAGGAGAAGAGCATGAACCCAGGAGGCAGAGGTTGCAGTGAGCTGAGATTGCACCACTGCACACTCCAGCCTGGGTGACAGAGCGAGACTCAATCTCAAAAAAAAAAAAAAAAAATCCTATTAATGACAATGGAAATAAGCCCAGATACTTTCCTATATGTTTTGAAATATTTTGCGATAATTAGAAAAACAAAATCAAGCCCTAATAGTGAAACTTTACAATTTTAACAGAATTAAGACAGTATCATTTTAAGAATGATATACTATGTCGGCGCAGAATTCTGCAAGACTGCATTACTGTAAATAGTGGTGCTTCCTAAACTTTACTGTACTTTGGAATCCTCTGGGGAGCCTGTTAAAATGCAGATTCTGGCTCAAGAGACCAGGACAGGGCCTGAGAATCTTCCATTTTAATAACGGTGATGAGAGTGCTGGCCTGAAGAGCACACTGTGAGCGGTGAGGATAGACAAGGTAGAAGAAGGACAAGGTTTAAAAACAGAGTTCTTCTAAAGTACTGGTATGTGGCCGTGACACATTTGCACATTCTCAGCAGCATCAACTGACTAAGGAAGTTCATACTTTGTTATGTAACATTAGATTAAGCATTAATGAGGCCAGGAAAATTGTTTATCTAAGGTTATAATCTGAAGTTAAATAAAACTTCAGGCTGGAAACTCATATTGAATGCTAGAATCATTTTTAACCTCTTAATATTAACAGAATCTTGATTACTCAGTCTTGAAGTCCTTTCTCAATAGTATTTATTCCCTGCTGCAGGAATATGGTCTATGCAAATGATATTTTGCCTGAAGAAAAAAGTACAGCTAATGGCCAGTAGTTATGTACATATTTAATAGAATTCATTCCCAGAAATCTGGCTAAGAAAGGTGGTTGATTTTCATGTTATTTATCAAATTAAAAATTGAAATCTCTAATACCTTTCATCCCATTACTTAAAGTTAAAAACGTCAAAACTGGCTGCCCTTTCACTGGGCCCTTGGTCCCATTCAGTGACACATTTCCAATAGAGAAAATGAAGACAAAAGGCAGGCTTCCATTTCCATTAACTTTCAACTTTTAACTCCCCATCTCTGTCTTCCTACAAGACTAAATTATGAGAAGAGCCTCCTCTTTGGTCCCATCTTATACATACTTTCGGAGCACAGCTCTCACTTCTCTTCTTAAAAGCCTTAGATGGGTCCCATCCCCATACTCACCCATACACATTCTTTGGAGGGAGTTCAAGGTCCCCCAAAATCTACCCTGAAGCTATAATTTGGGCCTAAGTTATACTGCATCCGCTTATGCAACCTCCTTTCCAACCATGCTCATGTACTTTCTGGGCATGTTTTACAATTTCCTGTCTCCGTGCCTTTGTTCATAGCATTTCCTACGGCTGGAAAGTTGCTTTTCCTCCACCCTGTCAACCAGGGCCTGTCAAAAATGAATCCTTCCTTCAAAGCCCAGTTCAAACGCCGCCCCTCCAATTAGTTTTCTAGGAGCCTCTGTGCTCACTTTGTAGGGCCTGAACCTCCCCCCCACCAGGGCCCTTGGCACATTCTACCAAGTATGGCAGGCATATAAATGTCATGCTTGCTCCACGCAGGGTGGGATGGCACCTTGCTTCTCTTTATGGATACCCTACCCATTGCAGTGCTCAGTGGGTACCCAGAACTTTAAAAAGTTGAACTATATGCAAAATTTAGTTCTGATAATGGGAAGTGAATGAAAATGAGTTTCTGGTATAGTAAATATCAATGTACCACCAACTGGGATTACAAATGACACAAAACTTAATCTTTACTGGGCTAGGTGCTCAAAAATAAAAAGAAAGAGATGAGAAAGACAGCCAGAGCATGTCCCCTTTCACCTTCCATCTCCCTCCAGAGGCTAACACTTTGGGAACACCTCTTTACTACCAAGCTGGGGCAGATCAAATTGTCTTCTCACCAATCTTAGTTGCATCGGAGACAAGCAATGGCAGGTCACTGAGGAAGCGCTCCTGGACTCTGATCCGGCGCCAGCTGAATTTGTCTAAGTAATAGGAGGGAGACACAGCTATAAACAAAGGCCAGGATTCAAGGGACAATCATCCAGGTGCCAGACACAAAAAGTCTTTGGTTCAAATAACAGACATGTCCTCAGAGAAGAGATACGTCACCATCGCTTGAATAATTCTCTCACGATTTTGAAGAAAACTGCAATGTATAGACAAATCAAACAAAAAATTATTTTTGGATCATCCATGATTTTGTGCTATTCATAACATGGATTCACCTTTAGGTAATTAAGATTCTCTATCAGGCCTCCTATTTTTTCAGGCATTACCTTAACATCAAAGGTCACGTACCATCCATCTACCCAACAATAAATGACTTACACAAATATACTAACACCTAAGACTCTGATGTGGTTTATGACATACAGTGGCTTGAAGAGTGGTTTATGACATACAGAGAAGAGGTATACAGTCAAGGTGAATCTAAAATGCTCCACCCATATTCCTGACTACATTTCACCTACTAATTACATACTTTATAAGCATATTGAGGGGAGGGGAGGAAAATGGTTACAGAGAAAGACAGAATGGGGAAAAGTACAATAAACTACAGGATATTTGCACAACTGTGATACTAAAAGACTTGGCTTGTAGTTATCCTCTTGGGTACCCTGAGTTTAACACGTAATACCCATTCAACTAAGCCTCTAAAAACAGTTGGGTTTTCCGCAATCACAGCCACTATTCCCACTTCAGTGGGCAGCAGCGTTCAGAGAAAAGCCAGATTTAGCTCCTGTGTAATAAACACCAGAAACCAAAAGAGCTAGGGAAGCTGTTTACGTCTATGCCCACCAGGAACCCTTCTCTGCTATAACCGCATGAATGAACTGGTACGAATGAGAGTCTCAACAAAGCTTCAAGACGGAGGTTGTTAACTAGGCACTGCCCTCCCAAGTTTTTGGCAAGACAGATTAATGAAAAACAGGTAACTTCTTTTTATACAGGCTCAGTATATTTACAAGCAGAAAGTAATTCTGTACTCTTCAAAGCATTTAGCTACCACCTTATGTAGTATTTAAGGCAGATAGGAAGAATAATCATTTCCAAGTATTTTTATGCACTCTTTACAAACATCTCATTTAAATTCTCAAAATAATCAAAAGGATAGGAATTATCACCCCATTTTACAAACACAGAAATTAAAGGACAGAGGGGATGAAAAAACTGCCTAAGGTCCCAGAGCAAGTACGTAGCAGAGGAGGCAAGAATCATCATTTCGCTCTCAGGCACTGCAACAAGTAATGATGTACAGGCATTTTATAAATACCGCAGCACCTACACAACTCTCATGCAAAGAAACACCGTTTTACAGAAAATAACTCCCCAGTGTTGTCAAGATTTGACCTGAGCTTTCCAATGAACAGCTCAAGGGAGACTGCACAGTTAAAAAGAGATCATCAAGTACTATAGTTACCAGTAAGGCCAAGAATAGAACACAGGTCTGCTGATCTTCGCACCAATGCCCAATCGGGCATGTTCTTTTGGATGCTGACACCCTTCTGAAGTTTCATGTCACTTGAGAATAGCAAAGAAATGAGTTAATAATTCTGGTAGACAGAAGAAAATGTAAGTCAGGCATGGTAGCGCGTACCTGTAATCCCAGCTATTCGGGGGAGGATCCCTTGAGCCCAGGAGTTTGAGACCAGCCAGGACAACAGAGCTAGATCTTGTCTCATTTGAAAAAAAAAAGAGAGAATGTGAAAAGTACCTAGATTAGAGGAATTTGCTATAAAAAGGAGCATGACCATAACAATTCTACCCAGCAAGTTTTGAATCAACAACACTGGTACACGCAAATCTCATCTTCTGCAGCAAAAAGTAAAAAATGACCTCTGCCCTCCCCTCCCTGTGGGCTGTGAATGATTAGCTTGGCTATGCTGATAGCTAGAGAAAATAAGAAAATACAAGATGAGTGCCTCTCCCAGCTCATTATAATACTTACAGATTTACCCTACTACCAAACTCCTCCAGTGCAATGCAAAAGACAGCAAGGACACTATGAATATTTAGCAAATGTCAGGCAAAATAAATCCTCCATTGCTGCAAACAACTGTCTCATTAGTTCCAATGATGGTGACCGATGAAGACTTTGGAAATAGGAAGACTACTGGGTGCCACAGAAGGGGGAAAAGCTACAGGGTGTGAAACTGTGAAGGCCGAAGAGTGATGGGGAAACGTCTCAGGAAAGAGGCTAGTGGAAAAGACAATCAGAGAACTAGCTCAAAAGGTTGGTGTACTAAGAACGTCTCTGAAGGAGAATAAAGGCTATTTATTTACTGAGTCACACATCATCAATAAGAAGGGACAATCAAGAGCAGAAAGAAAAACAGAGTAGAAGAGCTTACCTAGGTTAAAGGTTACTCACATCTGCTTCCACTACGGAGATAAAACACTATATAAAATTATCCAGCATTTCCAAATGCCAAATTGCAGATTTTAGATTTAATGCTTAATCCTGCAATTATAAGTTTATTTTTTGAAACAGAAAGATGAAATAATTGTCAAGAGATTTCTGTATCAAATTCTTCATGGTTTGCAACTTTTAGCGGAGCACAGACAGAACTTGAGAGGCTACAATCCAGCGATCAAGAGAAATCTACTCACTGATCTCTTTTTCACTCAGCCAAACCAAACTTTCTACACTCGGGCAAAGGCATTTTAGTTTTTAATCGTATCAAACTTCAAGTCACTGAAATCCCCAGAAAACTTAAAATAGGTATCTCAATATTCCATATTAAATAACTCTAACCTGTTCTGGGAAGGGTAAGAAATAAGTTGACTATACAGATTGGCTTCATAATACATCTTAGTTTAATGTTTATATATAAACAGGTTTCTCTCTCTGTTTTATACCATTCTCAATATGATCCATCCTACCATATGAGATGCATAATACTTAAATTTAACTGTCATTGACTGATGCAAATCATCCATTTATATATACAAGACTATACTTGAAATCACAAAACCCTTCTTCCCCATGAGTTTATCACTGTCCTTGAGGTGCTATACAGGAAAAGTGTCCAGAAAAACAGCTCATTTTTTTAAAAAGACAGAATTAAACAAGAGGAAATCAGTAAACAACACCCCATTTAAAAAACTAAGCCAAAAAACCCAAATTCCCCACACACTTTTACAGTAGATATTCTTCCACCCATCTCCCACCTAACTCCCTAAAAAAAGCAGCTCAATGTCTAGGCAGATTAAACATGGATCACTCCTCCCAAAGTCCTGAAGAATGTTTCTCATTACTGAGTCCTCCCTTCACCCTCAGACAGTGGACAGTGGCTGGTCCAACTCCATCCCATCTGCCCTATCCCGTGGCCTAGCCAGAGGGAAGGCTCTCTCTTCATCTGCCTCTACACCACCAAGGAAGGAGATGAGGAGGGAGGCAACTACAGGGAAATGAGAATGAACTTCCCAGCACTCTCTTCATGTATTTTCCACTCTGCATTTTCCTCAGCAAATCCTTCTACCTCCCGTTTACCGAGCATATTTGTCAGTTCTGACCCCCAGCTTTGTGAAATACAAAGTAATTTTTTGTAAAGCTCCATTTAAGCAATTTACAAGATCCCCTTGTGTATCTGTCCAGTGGAAAGTGCAAACTTTTAGGGCTAGAATATTAAAGAGGTAAAACTCCTCTTCAAAACACATTTAAAAATGGAAAAAATCTCCACAGAACTCAAAGTATAATAAGCTACAAACCTCTGGTGTGGTTGATGACTTCTGCCAATTACCAAATTCAAACTAGTGATAAATGCTATTTCCTATTTCAGCCACTGTGTTTAAAATTAGATGTTAACTCTCCAACAATCCTTCCCCCACAACTAACCCTCTGTTCCCAAAGACCTTTCTGTTCTTAGAGTTACAACAGAAGTCTATGTTCTTCAGGCAGATAAGCATAATCTGTCACTTTACTATCTAAAATCATGAACTCAAATGAAAAATCAAGAGAGCAAAACGGAGAGAATTCTGGAGGCCAGCCCGAGTCTGAGCACAGCGCAGGGTTAAAGGAAACCATTTCATAAGATCAAATGTGGAGAGGCAGCAGGAGCAAAGAGGAAAAAATCAAGTTACATAAAGTCCAATTGTACTCACTGTTTCCTTATTGGGAAGCAGCTCCTTTCTAATTCTGAAGAAGTTCTTCCCGTACTGCCTGAGTCCCTTAACGAAGCGTTTCTGTGATAAAAAGAAACAAATGGGATGTAAAAACCAAAAACAAAACAGGATGTCAGCAAAGCAAAGATATCTACAATCAGCAGAATAACCACCACAAAAAAAGTCTCAGCTAGGGAATACTGACGAGGTTGGGAGAGCATGTCAGCAGCTCAGCTGGGACCCACTGGCCAGGGCAGGCCCCAACTATCTTCATCAGAACCCCAATCCCACCCACCAGGCAGGCCAGCACGTTTAAGAGAAGGACGTCCTGCATCTAAGGCTAAGAAGCAATCTGTCCCCTCTGCCACCAGGCACATTCTGGTGCACGAAGGTATAAATATGCTCCATGTTTTAATAAAACACAACCGCTTTCCCACCAGAGAACCAAGCTTCCCAGAAGTGTCTAGCAGAAAGGGGGAACAGAAACCAAACCTGGTGACTCTTCTCCAGAAGGAGACCCTAGGGGGTTAAAAGACCGCTTTCCCCTTAATCCAAAGAATTTGCCAGGAGGCACCGGAAGGCACCAGTATCGCGGAAGCCTACCGGGAACCCGAAACCCAGCCGGCCGGCCCCGCCGTCCGTCATTAAAAGCCACTCCGAGCCACCAGAGAATAACCAGCACCCCTTCCGCCCTCCCGAAGCCACTCGCCGCCCCCATCCATTTTCGCAGCAGTCTCAGACTCGTCCCCAACCCCAGCCCGGAGACTTTCACTTTGTCCCATGCCTCCCGAGCACTCCTCCCCGCCCCGGTGGGGGCAGCTCCTGGCTCTGAGCCCCCACCTCGGGGCTCCCAGCCTGGTCTCTCACCGCCGACCCCAGCAGCCACAGGTAAGCGCCCGGGGTCCGGGGCAGCAAGAG
>NW_012114822.1:638327-659835 GCF_000951035.1 Colobus angolensis palliatus | reverse complement strand
GGCCCCGGCCCCGCCCCCGGCCCGACCCCTACTCCACGGCCGGAGCCTCCAGGGCACCCAGCGCTGGAATCTGTGTCCTCCTTCCGGACAGGAGAACATCAAGGCGGCAAAGCACAGAAACTTCCTCCCTACCGCAGCAAGCTTGGGGATAGGGCGCCCACGGGGCTGGAGCCCTTCCCAGGCTGCTGGGTCTCCAGCCCACGTTCCGGATGGACGAGGTATGCAGCACCGCGGCCGCACGCCCTCCGCCCCCGCCCCACCTCAGCTGCGAAATGGGGGGCTGGCCCCAACGCCCCCCGCGGTCCCTTCCGGCCCGCGATTGTGGGCAGCCGCTCCCTCCCGGCCCAGGCATTAGCCTGCACTTCCCCGGGCGCCGCTTCACAACTAAATCACCGCAGAAGCTTCCCAGCCAATAAATCACCTGCCCACCGGGCAGAGGGTCCCTCCCACTCCCTGTGTTTGAGACCCGCCAGGAGGATTCAGTGAAGGGCCAGACTTAGCCTTTAAGACCAGTCTGCAACCTCCTATTCCAATAGTGGAGGCTTTTCGTTTTTTATTTTCACCCTTGCTGAGATATGACTCATCATTGTCAATTTTCAATATAATTCATACAGTTCGAAAGGAAAATCTGTCAAGGCACAAGAAAGCAGCAAGCTCTCCTCTAGTGTGAGGAGTAGTGACCTTTGTTACTTGACAAAAGTATCGTTTATATGATCAACAGGCATCCTACGCTGCGTGCACACAGCATATCACCGGGAGAGACGGCGCTGGAAAGATGGCCCTGCCCTCAAGGAGCTGCAGTCTGCCCAGGAAGGCAGACAGATAAACAAACCAGTCCTAGGGCCTGAAAGAAAAGCAGCAGAGGAACAAAGGGTGGTGGGTGGAGCTAGGAAGAGGAAGCAACTTACTCTGCTTGCTGATGTCTTAGAGGAAGTGACAAGGAAGAGGATGAGCCTGCCAGGTGGGCTCCAGCAGGGCTCTCCAGCAGAAGTCAGCCAGGAAAAGGCACAGAGAACATTCTGGGAACTGCAAGGAGGACAGGGTGTGCAGAATGGAGTGCCAGCAGATAAGACGAAAGAGGCAGGCAAGGATCGGGTTGCAGAGAGCCCTTCAGGCTGCATGGAAGAGTTACTAATTGTAGGCTGGCAGAGAGGCTGAAGCTGGAGCTTTCCATGAAAAGAGTGGATGAGGACTATGCCAATGGCAGTGTGGCCTAAGTGTAGTTTAGGGACAGACCAGTTAAAGAGGCTCGTGACACAGTTCAGGTATGAGATGAGGACCTGAACTACTGGCACACTCCACCTCAGCAGTCATCAGAATTCCTGCTTCTTAATCCATTCTTTAAGTATTCAGGTATTTATTGAGCACCTAGCTGGGGTCTAGGAAGATAATAAAGGTTGCCATGGACCTTTACTGAACTGTGATTCATTTTTGCAGGTAAGATAAATATGTGTGAAGTCATTACAGAACATTCTGAGATATTATCTAGCCAAGCATAAAGAAGTGAGGTACAGCTCATCAGTGCAGCAAGGGACCCAAGAAGGCTAGACTGCAGTGGTCTGTAGTAGTTCAGAATGCCTTCACCAAGGCAGTGACATCAGCCAGATCACGAGGGGTGGGCAGCTACTGCAGAGGTGGGAGGTGGCTTGGTGACCAGGCCCTCCGTGAAAGTCAGAGGTGGAGAATGGGAAGTGGGTTATGGGAGACAGAGTCTATACAGACTTGGAGCGGACAATCTGGAGTGAGCCAGGCTGTGGAACGCCAGGACCATGCAATCTGAACGTGGGCTTGATGCCAAGTGACATCTAATAGGTCCAATAAAAGAGGCCTACACAATGAGGCAACATGTGAGAAAGGCAGACTCTGGAACATCAGGGTAATGTGGTAGAGTTGGACAAATTCAGATCCTGTTTCTTCCATTTATTGTGATGTAATCCTTTGAACATCATCCATTCAACCAATAGTTACTAAGTACCTACTATATGCCAGAAGCCTCATATGTATTAATTCAAAATCTTTACAATTATTATCTCCATTTTACAGACAAGGAAGCTGAGGCACAGACAGGTAACTAGATGAACTCCTCAGAGACAAAGCCAGAATTCAAACTAAGCCCCCTCAAATCCATGTACTTCACCGCCACACTCTGTAAAACGCAGGCAGGCGTCTACAGTGGTAACTATTTTCTGTTACCATTTTTATACTTTCCTCTTCTTGGGTCCAACATCAAATCATCAACTCCTCAGTATTCTTCCTAAGAAGTGTCTTTCAACGCCCTCCTTTCCTGCCCGTGCTAGTGGCAGTCCCAGGCCAGATCTTTCTCTCTCTTTCCTAATAACTAGCCTATTAACCATCTCCCCCAGCCAGCCATTTAAAAGTCTCTGCCAAGGAATTTTTCCAAACCATAGATTTCATCCTGAGTCCCACTTTATCTGGCCCTTAGCCCCTACCTAAGAACAGCATAATGGTCTCTGCAGGACAGTGTTTACACTCCTTAGCCCTGAATTCAAGGCCCTCCAGGATCCTGGCCCTGCCCACCTTTCCAGCCAGACGTCCAGTAATGCCAACTGGCCCACACTGGGACCTCTGTCTCAACTCCAGAATCTGGGTAAGGCATCTCCAGGTTCACCTCAAAATCTCTCCTGCTCCCAAATGAAACCAGATGTCCAGTTACTCTCTCATTCGTTTATTTGTATAAGGCCTGCTTACCCCAAAAGTCCATAAACTCTTAAAGAATTATGTCTTACACCTAGTGCCCCCATATAGCACTAGGCAGTTGACGCTCACTGTATTTTTTGTCTCCTTTAAAAAATATTTATTTATTTATTAACAATGAGGTCTCGCTATATTGCCCAGGCTGGTCTCAAACTCTTGGCCTCAAGCAATCCTCCCGCTTTGGCCTCCCAAAGTGTTGAGATTACAGGTGTGAGTCACCGCACCTGAACAAGTGAAACCAACAATGAGATGCTGAGGGCCTGGGCTAGGGTGGTCACAGTGGAAATGGACTGTTAAAAGACAGGTCCATTTTGAACTCTCCTAATAGAGCTGACCTCTTGACTCCATGATGCCAAACTCTCCTAGTTTTGCTCATACCACTTGGCCTAATTCTCTACTCAACCTCTAAATGCTGGAGTCTCCCCAAAGCTTTGTCCTAGGGCTTTCTGCTATATACATCGTCTCCCCATATGATCTCCACTGTTCCTTTGGTTCTAAATATCCATCAAGATTCTCACTGGTGTTTCTAAGACTAAATCTATGGTCCAAGTCCACTAGGAACACTCAACTTGAACGTCTCACAGGTATCTCAAACTAATTACTTCCAGAAATAGGAATTTGACATCTGGTGGTGAACACAGACCTACCACAGCTGTCAATGTATATCAATACAATGCTATCAAGAGCAAAGCACCCTTGGCCCCACTTTAAAAAAAAAAAAAAAAAAAAAGGGAAGTAAAAGCTTCATGTGGCCTGTACTGTTACTTCTCTATGGAAAGCCACAAGGCCTCAAAACCAGCAAAACATCTGCTTCTCAGAGACCAGCCTTTACCTTGTGGTTTACCAGAAATGTAGAGTAGCCTTGAAAATCGAAACAAAGACGACCACTCACAGTAGTCAATGATTGGAAGGGGTCACAGGTGAAACAGGCTTCTGTTGTGGTTATCTCCTTGCCCTCTATAAATTCACCTCTCTTCAAATGAAGACCTTGAAGTTTTTAAGACTTTAAGAATTAACACTATTGACTTACAAATCAACAGGCCCTATAAGCCTCTAAATGCAAGTTCATGGACACAGTCTGTTTCTTAACAGTCTTCTAGTTGTTGACCTGAAATTGGGCATTTCCAGTGCTGAAATTGAAGGTCTCATGAATTATTTCTGTGTCCATTAGTTTTTCTATCACTCCCAGTGTAGAGATATTAGAATAGCAGGATGCCAAGGGTAAAGGAGGAAGGAAATGTAGAAGGCGAGTCACTGGCTTGGCCACTGCTGCCAGAGCTGGGCAGCTCTGCTGTTTATGCTTCCTAGCTCATAGCCTGCCCACTCTCAGACACACGAACTGAGGGTCTTGGGATGCTGGCACTTGTTTCTCCGGTGTGTTCATGCCTAACCAACCCAACTATGTGCTGCTCCTTAGGAACACAAAACAAGTCCTTTTCTGTTTCTGTATCCCCACAGCCAGGTGAGATCCAAATATAAATATATATTTATTTATGGCAAGGAGGTTGTTGCTTTGTGTTACAACTTATGTTTATGATTTTGTGCTCTAATTTTTAGAGAAATTGCTATAGTTTTCCACTATTGAGCTGCAATTTCATATCACCATCAAAAGTTACCTACCTACAAGTCCCTAGTAGAGAAAATTTAACTTCTGGTTTTAAAAAAGTAAGTTACCTGAACCCAGCATTTCTAGCCTTGGGTTTTAATAGAACCTGGAAAGCCCTATTTTGAATTTTGCTACAGTGGAAAGAACACAAGGTTCAAACTTGGAAGCCATGTGATCTAGTCTGCTCCTCTGTTCCAAAAAGGAAATTCTGACATGGCTGTTTAGACATAGCCACTTTAGAAACAGCTATATTGGAATAAAAATAACAATAACATAAAAATAAAAATAACCAGGTCAAAAATGCATTAAATTAATGTGTTCAGAAGTTCCTCGTGCTATTGCTTGAGCCCACCCCCTGTCAGAGTCCCCCAAGCCTTGTGCCTTTGCCTCACTGGTCTGCCTAGATACTGATCCTCACCTCTCCACCCTTGGGATGGCAGGTGGGCCTGGTGCAAGTAGCATCACCATTAACCTACTGATGAGTACAAACGGCATTTTTACATGCATCATGGTATGAAAAAGGTAGGAAAACACCACCCTAGAACAATAAAAATGGTGAACACTGAGCGCTATAATGTGCCAGCCACTGTCTTAAAGGCTCTAACGCACTGGCTCATTTAATCACCGCAAAAACTTATGAGGCAGAGGCTACTACTATTCCCATCTTATAGGTGGGAAAAGTAACCATATATCACTAAGTCCTTGAACCAGGCTGGGAGCGTCAAGGGAGACCAGTGTAAAAAATCGGGAAGCCTCAGAACTGTGGTGGGCCTAGGAATGGAGGGTGCAGACCAGGGATGTGTGATGTGGCTGCTGCCTGTGTTTGCATTCCAAGATATTGTTTCCCAAAAAATCTACGTGTGGATAGAGAATACTGGGCTGAGAGTAAACCCTTTAGAGGGTAAGGTGTGCAAATTCCCCTTATCTACGTGTGAAACTCCAAGCACGTCTCATTCTGGCATCATCCCAGGTACTGGACCTGACCCCTGTCTGCAGTAGCAAGAGAGCAGAAGACAGGGGCTAAGCTACAAAAATGGCTAAAAGATACCTCTGCATTAACCCCTGGATGAGGGCGTTCAAAATTAACTCCCTCTGGTGAATTTTAACTAGTGTATCACAGTCAGAAACTCACCATGACTTCTGAAAAGCGACATCTACTCAGTCCTCTTACATAACTGTTTGGAAAACACTGTAGGTATTAAAATGATTCCCACTGTGAAAATGGCTCCTTCTGTTTTACCCTGTTTACTGCACAAAATTTTATGTTAATAACTTACTGGTTCACAGGGGACAGAAAAGCAGGCAGATCTGCAAGTAAGCAAACTGCAGTTCCCCGCAGAAGACACAGAGGCAGTAAGAGGAACAGACCCATGGCTCCACTGAAGACACAGAGCAGCAGACGAAAAAAACACATCCTAAATGTTAAAGGTAAGGAGGGGTAAAAAAAAAAAAAAGGGAACACGGATGCCAGGCAGAAGAAATAAAAAAGCCTTTCCAAACATTTGTATTACATGATGCTGGCTCTCACTGATAAAGCACTGGATGAGAACTGTACTTCATCCGTATCATCCTGTTGGTTACAGATCCCATCACCCCATATCTAAAACACATTTCCTTCTGGAGCTTTACTGTTGATACTGCTTTGAGATGTATCATTTGGTTTTGGTTTTAAATATTTAACATTGTAATGAAAGGGTGACTTGAGTAAGGCACTACTTTTTCAATAAAGAGCAACATAACCAATTTGTCTGGGAGGAGACCTGCCAGCAAGCCATGAGGAGCATTTCCAAAATTTCCAGTATAGGCTGCTCCCAATTTCTGCCTCCACTTTAAAAACACTTTGCACTTACTACTGTTATTCCAGGAGAGCCAGTTAATAGTTTAATGAAACTAGTTAGAGTTTAAAGGCAGCAAATGGGATAATTTAAAATAATCATCCCATTTTTATTGATAATTCTCAAATCTCTCTCCAGATCTGACATTTTACCCTAGCTCAGACTTGCACCTACACTTTCTATTCAGACTAATGTCCTCCGTAGTTTTAGGACATCACCATCCCAACCTGGGCACTGACAGCCCATAGGCCACATCTTCCTCAAAGCGGCAACTCAGGAACCCAGAGAACTGACTGAAATAGTTCAGTGTTTCTTGAGTTCCCCAAGGCCTTCAGGTTTCTGTGCAGGGTGGAAGTGGTAGTGGTAGCGGCACAAGTATGCTAATTGCCACAATACACTCTCTAAGGTGTCACCGGGCCCATTCTACAGATAAAGAAACTAAAGGTTAGGTAAATGAAATATCCTGGCCCATCCCACACCTAATCATCATCAGGGCCAGGATTCAAGTCCAGTTCTAACAATAAAAGCCATGCCAATGGTAACAGAGTGAGTGTGAGCTGCTAAGTACTTCTGTGTATTAACTCATGCCATGAAAGTCCATACATGCCATAGGGTGACCCAGTGCTACACTGGGTAGGCCCCTCCAGGCATTTCTTTGTCTTCCAAATACCCACTGAGGTGCAGGCCTATTATCCTTACGTTACTACTGGCACAAGTAAAACTTCTTCCTGCATATACCTTAAGACAGGGGTCTTCAGTCCCCAGGGTACAAACCACTACCAGTCCATTGCCTGTTAGGAACTGGGCCACAGAGCAGGAAGTGAGCGGCAGGCAAGTGAGCAAAGCTTCATCTGTATCTACAGCTGCTCCCCATGGCTCGAATTACTGCCTGAGCTCTACCTCCTGTCAGATCAGCAGCGCCATGAGATTCTCATAGGAGCATGAATCCTGCTGTGAACTGCACATGTGAGGGATCTGGGTTACGTGCTCTTTTTGAGAATCTAATGTCTGATGATCTGTCACTGTCTCCCATCACCCTCAGATGGGACTGTCCAGTTGCAGGAAAACAAGCTCAGGGCTTCTACTGATTCTACATTATAGGGAGTTGTATAATTATTTCATTACATATTACAATGTAATAATAATAGAAATAAAGTGTACAATAAACGTAACACGCTTGAATCATCCTGAAACCATCCTTCCCCCCAGTCCATGGAAAAATTGTCTTTCACAAAACTGGTCCCTGGTTCCAAAAAGGTTGGGGACCTCTGCTGTATACCACTGTAGCCTTATAAACACTTAGTTTAATTAACTTAAACATTTAAAATGTTTCCTTTCTTTAATAATAAATTAACCTTAGTTTACTGTAACTTTTTTTACTTTATAAAGTTTAAAATGTCTCTATTAAACTCATGGGCCTAGCACCTCAAATCTCCCCAGCTTCTCTCTCACCAAGCCAGCCTGCCCTCTCTTAGCTACCTGTGGCCCTATTTCTGTCAGCTGCAGCAGAGTTCTCCAAGAAGAAATGCCTAGCTTGCTCTCTGTCCATTCCCACTCCTTCCATCAGTCACCATGCCCTCTAGATTCATTCTTCATGGAATTTCCTGTTCAGCATGCTCCTCTGTTTTTGCAGGGACTCTGCCAACTACAGGGACACGTCATGCCAGTGGCTGCACTGGTCTCCTCCCTGGCCTCAGTGTGTCTCCACACCCCTCCCCCCCAACATTCCAATTCTGGGCGTTCTGTATATGAATGTGTCCTCTTATTTGAAGACCTGTGACAATTTCCTAGCACGTCCAAACTATCGGTCTGCTAGTTAACAGTCTCCACAATTGGGTTCCCAATCACCTATACCACCATGTAGTGAAGTCAGTTACTGCAGTACCCCATCCTGATTCCATTCTCTGGGTTTTTACCAATGCCTTTCTCTCTTCCCAATCTAGAATGTCCCTTCTTCACTTCTGCGTATTCAAACACATCAATTCAACTAACATTCATTGAGCACTCATTCTAGTGAATACACTGTGCAAAGAGCACAGCGCGAGGCACTGTGCGAAGCGTGTTCCAGTTTCAACTCTATCCCTACAGAGTCCGCTCTGCTCTCTCTCCCTTCTCTGAAAAACAATTTCTGTTTACAGCTAGAATTAATAAGCACTTCTGTCATTAAAAGGTCTATAGATCTTCCACCAAATTGCGGATTCCTTTCCGGCAAGAGTTGAGTATTTCATGTCTTTTGTAATCTTCAGAGTGCCTAGCAAACTGTAACCAAGCAATATGATAACTGTTGGGCATGGGTATTGTTTTTGGTCCTAGAGTTTTCCCTAAAACACAATACATGTTTAGTAGATGGAAACAAAATTTCTAATCAACGTTAGATTTATGTTTCTTTTTATCCAAGAAGAATGGAGACATAAATAAAATTTCAAAATAGGATTAATTACTTGGACTTTCAGTGCAGAAAACACTGTTTTATATCTACCAATCTTAGAGGAATAAAGGGTGTGATACTTGTTAAGGTACTTCTTAAGATACTTTAAAGGAAAGTCTACATATACATATACACAAACTTAAACTCTTGAAATAAAAGCACATGTCAGAGATTATATGCTGTATGCTGGATATCCATGAGGGAAATTTTCCCACAAACAACCTGGCATGGTTCTGCCACTAAATAACTACATCCCCTGTACTGGTAACTAGCCCTATCTCAGGACTGCTGTGTTCCTGGGTGCAAGATGGGTGTCTAGGCCTCTACCATCTTCAGAGTCTCAACTTCTGTGTCCCTGGTTCTCTTAACAATGGAACAGTAGTAAAGCAGGGCAGCCTCTTGGTCCTACATAGAGACAAGAGGAGGACTGAACTATTTCCAAGAAGACATCCTGTTTTGCATGATATGTTTTGTCAACTGTCTTAAACACCTTTAATATCTAATACCACCACTTCTGTTTGGTTCTCCCTCTCTGGACAGTGTCTTTGAAATAAATCCTAGTTTCAGCACACACAAAAAAGACCTGTTTCCCAGGCTAGTCCAGAAGATTCTATGGTAATTACAACAGGATCCCAAATCCAAGACCCCTGAGTAACAGTCCATTTCTAAAAGAAGTCCTCTCTAGGGTCAAATATGGCAGCTGTTTAGCTGACACAGAGGAGTAATACCAAAGAGTTCTCTTTTCTGTTACCTTTCTTTTCCTCTGTTTCCTAACCTTCCAAAGGCCAAAGAGAATGAGAATGAGCACTTGGGAAGGTAGATCTAATATAATCCTGCCTGGCTGTTCTGCCCTTCTCAGTCCATGAGTATCATGATAATGGACAGCTCCTGGTTCAAATCATTGTTTTATTTGATCCCCCACCACTAGTAGCCCCCAGTTAAGATTAGCTATAGAAACATAACACAAAGGGTGACTGAAGTGCCAGGTCTTTCAGTGTGTGAGGCCAGCAAGAGTCCAACAGCCCCTAAATGTCCCAGCTGACTCTTCTGATGATGTGCCCAGAAATGTCTACAAAAGCTGAGCAGCTGTCACCTCAACACTCCCTGCCACACCTGCGCTATCACTGGAATCAGAGAATGATAAAGCTAGAAGGAATCATTAGAGAACTATGCTGGTTGAAGCCCTTATATTACAGATGAGAGCCATAAATCATTTAACTGAAATTAAACCAACAAATCAAACCACACATACCCCCAAAATCTTTACATTTGTGACAAACTATATTTTCTAGAGGTGGCCACTCCAATATAGATTCCATCCCATATGCTCTTGCAATGTGATGATGACACTCCTTCATTTTCAGGTGGGTCCCTCTGTTCTCCTGAGCCTGGGTAGACCTTTGTAACTGTCTTGACCAACACAACGTGACAGAATGATACCAGGTGACTTCTAAGACTACGTCATACAAAGCAACGCAGCTTCTGCTGGGCTCTCCCTCTCTGGACATGTATCTTTGAAGCCCTGAGTCTGGCTTGCCTGAGACCACCAGGGATGGAGAAATGCTACAGAAGCCCTAGCTATTCTAGTCCCCAGCCATCTGAGTCTTCCTAGCCCAGACTCGTAAGTGAAGAAGCCTTCAAGATGATTCAAATACCACCTGTCACTTGACTACAACCTCGGAAAGCCCAAGTCAGAGCTGCACAGTGGAGCCATTCCTAAATTCTTGTCCCACAGAAACTGTGAAAGATAATAAATGATCATCATTGTTTTAAGTTGGGCTAATTTTTATTATCAGGGTAATGTGTAACACAGTGATAGGAAATTAATACAAGATTCATCGCTAAAACCACTAAAAACTTCAACCTGTTACTCACTATTAAGTTAAGCAAACAACTAAGCAATCTTCCAATTATGCTTCCCCAATTTGCATGCCTGTCACTCTCTATAACCTTACTCTGCTTCATTTTAAGGCCTAGCTCTTACCATCACCATATGTGATATGATTAGATGACATGACATAGGCTACATTACTGAGTATATGAGGAAAGGGCCTTTGTTTTGTTCACTATTATATCCCCAGCACCTAGAACAGCACTTGATAACACATAGCAGGTCTGGAGGTGACTGGGCTTAGTCTTCCTCCAAGGCTATTTGACCTGTCATCATCTGTTCTCCAGTTTGACTCAACATCTCTTGATATATATTCATTGCACTGTTAAGTTTCTTTTTTTTTTTTTTTTTTTTTGAGGCGGAGTCTCGCTCTGTGCAGTGGCCGGATCTCAGCTCACTGCAAGCTCCGCCTCCTGGGTTTACGCCATTCTCCTGCCTCAGCCTCCCGCTGGGACTACAGGCGCCCGCCACCTCGTCCGGCTAGTTTTTTTTTTTTTTGTATTTTTAGTAGAGACGGGGTTTCACCGTGTTAGCCAGGATGGTCTCGATCTCCTGACCTCGTGATCCGCCCGTCTCGGCCTCCCAAAGTGCTGGGATTACAGGCTTGAGCCACCGCGCCCGGCCCACTGTTAAGTTTCTAACGTCTAACTACTACTGACAAAACCATTAGATGTTCTTAGTTCAAACCCACTAGAGGAACTACGCCATCCCCTCCGTGATGCCAGCTCAGCATTCAGAGTAGAGCCAGTGATTTCCTTCGTCAACACACCTGCATGCCAAAACCCTTCCCAGGAGGTCTCAAATATCAAATAAAAGTTACTCCATTTTTCATTCAAAGACCATGTGCCCAATGGGAAAATGACCTCATGCTAGTGGTTTAAATAGCAGCTGCACCCACTAACACAGCCCATTGAGCTATCCTATAGATACATCTCTGTCAGTGCCCCTCTGAGTCTAGATAATTATACTGAGTACACTGAAGTCCTTTTATTTTTGCAAGCCCAACAGAAAGTGTTGCCACTGGGCGAATATCAGAAAGCATGCATCAATGCACTTTCAAGTCAAATGAGAACTGGCTAGTTAAACAGCAGCATTAACAGATGTAGAGATCGCACCAGCCAAATGCCTCTTGCCAATTATGTCCACACAGCTACGCCCAAATTAAAAATAACCCAACATGGCTGGGTGCGTTGGCTCATGCCTGTAATCCCAGCACTTTGGGAGGCTGAGGCAGGCAGATCACGAGGTCAGGAGTTTGAGACCAGCCTGGCCAACATTGTGAAACCCCATCTCTACTAAAAATACAAAAATTAGCCGGGCGTGGTGGCGTGTGCCTGTGGTCTCAGCTCCTTGGGAGGCTGAGGCAGGAGAATCACTTGAACCAGGGAGGCGGAGGTTGCAGTGAGCCGAGATTGTGCCACTGCACTCCAACCTGGGCAACACAACGAAACTCAATCTCAAATAAATAAATAAATTAAATAACCCAACACTCATGACAGAACCCAAACGGGCATGGAAAGCTCCTTCCCTCCCTACAACATCACCTACAGTCTCTACATAAATGCCCCTGTATAGTGGCTCCTAAGGAGGCCATTAAAATGTTCACCTTTCCTTGGCAAAGTAGATCTTAACACAGGAGGAAAGAGAAATAAGCTAAAAAAAGAAATGTGGATTGTCCAGAAGTTACAAGGGAACAAAAAAGTAGAAATCCTTAGCAAGAAAACCTTTTGCAAAAACTGTAATTAAAGGAATCTAGACCAGTGGTTGCCCGATAGAAATATAAGCCAAAAATGTAAGTTTTACTTTTCTAGTAACCATATTTTAAAAAGAAACAGGTAAAGTTAATTGAAATGTTTTATTTAACTCAATAGATCAAAAATATTATCATTTCAACATGTAATCAATATAAAAGTTAGTAATGAAATATTTTACATTCTTTTTCTTCCTGCTCAGTCTTTGAAATCAGTGTGTATTTTACACTGACTGTGCATCTATACTTGGGCCAGCACATTTCAGATGCTCAACAGCCACAAGAGACCAGTGGTTACCATACTGGAAAGCACAGGTCTAGAATAATCCTAACTTCTTTTTTTGTAAAATACTAAAACATCCAAAGCACTCCAAGTTTTCTATTAGGGAGGCAAAGTAACTATACTGTTAGAATCATGGGCAATGATACCATAAATTCCTAAAATAAAATCACATAGGGCTGTTATTTCAAATTACGTAAAACTTGTCTTCCAGAAGAACTCGACCAAATGCCAAAGTTCTTAAGATCTGCCCCACTTTCCATACAAGGGAAACTGAAGACCCTGACGGGCACCAGGGCCTTCCGTCAGCTCCTGACAGAGGAGGGGCTCCTGGATTTTGTTTCCCCTTCATGACAATACAACATGGGACTGGGTTCCTAATTTGACTCTGTTCATTTAAAGAACGATCTCAAAGAAGAAAGGAAAATCAATGACCCCTTTAGGAAATGTAGTCCGGGTGGGGATGGAGGGAGCATTTCAATGACAAAAGCCAAACCTCAGTCATAATGCAGATCCCTAACAGGTGGTCATTGTTTTTTTTTCTTTTTTTTTTTTTCTTTTTCCTTTTTTGAGATGGTGTCTTGCTCTGTCGCCCTGGCTGGAGTGCAGTGGCGCGATCTCGGCTCACTGTAAGCTCCACCTTCCTGGTTCACACCATTCTCCCGCCTCAGCCTCCCAAGCAGCTGGGACTACAGGCGCCCGCCACCATGCCCAGCTAATTTTTTTTGTATTTTTAGTAGACACGGGGTTTCACCGTGTTAGCCAGGATGGTCTCAATCTCCTGACCTCGTGATCCGCCCGCCTCAGCCTCCCCAAGTGCTGGGATTACAGGTGTGAGCCACCGCGCCTGGCTGTTTTTTTTCTGTTACAGGTACTCTGGTCTCCCGCCTACCCCAACCCCATGCAGGATGGCTATCCCCATGCAGGACGGCTGTGACTTTCAAGAGAGTCCCCCAAGGGAGAGTCCCAAGATCAGGGGCTGATAATGGGCCCCACCACAAGGCTATGCTGCTGGCTTTTGTTTGGAACAACAGCGCTCCCATGATACCTCACTCTTGCTGAAAATATTGGTAATACGGGAGCATGAACACAGCTGTGTGTAAATTACACACACAGATTAGATCTGTATATTTATAAGAAATGCAAACATACTAATAGCTCATTTACATACACAGCTGGATACACTGGGCTGAATGCAGAGGGGTTTGAGTTCCAAAATATTTCTCTAAAATTTTACCAAAAAAAATGCTCAGGTTACTGCTAAGCCAGGCTGCTCCCCCCACCCTCATACAGTATGTCCCCAGAAATAGAGTCCTTTTCATCCTTATTCATGATATTTGAGATGCTATGAAGGAGAAACCTCAACAAGAGCTGTTAGATTTCACTTTAATGATTATTTATTATTTTTAGAGACAGGGTCTTGCTCTGCCACCTAGGCTGCAGTGGTATGATCACAGCTCGCTGTAACGTGGAGCTTCTGGGCTCAAATGATCCTCCTGGCTCAGCCTCCCAAGTAGTTCAGACTACAGGTATGTGTCAGTCACCATGCCCAGCTAATTTTAAAATATTTTTTTATAGAGACAGGGTTCTCACTATGTTGCCCAGGCTTGGTTTTGAACTCTTGATTTCAAGCAATCCTGCTCCCTCAGTCTCCCAAAGAGTTGGGATTATGGGCATGAGCCACTGTGCCCAGCCAGATCTCACTCTGATAGGAAAAAAATTATAGGATAATTTTCAGTTAAAAGGATGCATATACATCTGAAGAGGGAGACCTACTAAAACATCTGTTACAACAGCATATAGTAAGGCAGGATCTTTGCATTTTCAAAATGTTTTCATGAACTTTATTTTTTAGAGCAATTTTAGGTTCACAGCAAAATGGAGCACAAGGTATAGGGATTTCCCATATAGATGGGTCTTTGAATTTTTAGCTAATTTTGAAAAATTTGGAGAAGAGCAATCAGCATTTTGTGCTCACTATATTAAACCTGGGAGAGCTGGGCTCTGATTCTATGTCTGATTCTACCAAGGCCTCAGTTTACCTCTGATAGTATCACAAGTACTCAAAGTTAGCATTTAAAAATACTAACTTTTAAAATGTTGAGTGTTCCAGTAAAATAGTTAAAGAAAAAAAAGATAATAATCCAACTAAGAAAAAAATATTAACTTATACATATCTGGATAATAACAGACTCATTACAGGCCGTAATTTTATTATTTAAAATGTTTACAACAAAGTTCTCTAACTGATATTCTCCCTCTCTCTCTTTTTGCCTTGATATGGTTTCTATAAACTCCTGGTTTAAAAAAGAAAAAGGGTCCATTTCTGAGGCTTGGGTTTACTGTACTTACAGTTCCACCAATAAATCATCTCCCAATCTGGGCTGGAGAAGCACTGGCCACGGTTTGATTGCTCCAGCCCCAGGTTGCCAGGCAACCCACACAAGGGGGAAGTCTGAGAACCGCTGACAGATAGCCAAGTGGTTGAAACAACAGACTTCTCTCTGTCAAAAATGTGTTTGAGAGAGCCACTTGCCCACCTCTGCTCTCTGCTAAACACTACATGACTGTAAAATCAAAATCAAAAGGCCACTGTAATAAAAACACACTTCCTGCTCAATTACTAATTGTTCTAAAGCTGTGGGGAGGCCCAGATCCTACAGTGTATGGCAACAGAAATGCGATACTGTAAATGAGATAAAGCCAGCAGCATGCAAGAAACCTGATCTAAATGCATCTCTGCAGCTTTCAAGTCAGGGGAGCTGGTGCGTGGAGGAATCAACTGCCTAAGAAAGCACCAGGAAGAAAATAATGAATGTCAAGATGTTAAAGAAACAAAGCAAACAATAACTATGAAGCTAGAGGTCAAGACTACTTAGTAATAAAACCAAGAACATTCTCCATTGTTTTGAAACACAATCTGGAGGCAATGGAAGTTTTCTCCCTCAGAGATGGAAAGGAGGAGCAAGGAAGGTCGATGACCCTTGGGAACCACACCCCTTGGCGGTTCCAGGTGGATTCCCTGATAACTGACTGTAAACGGGATTACAGGAAATAGCAGCATCCTTAGGATAATGCGGGACAATAACAGGTCTGAGAGTCTAATGCAACATTTAGAATACCTATGGTGCGAGCTGGGCACAGTGGTTCACGCCTGTAATCACAGCACTTTGGGAGATCAAGGTGGGTGGATCACCTGAGGTCAAGAGTTTCCTGGCCAAAACAGTGAAACCCCAACTCTACTAAAAATACAAAAAATTAGCTGGGCGTGGTGGCAAAAGCCTGTAATCCCAGTTACTGGGGAGGCTGAGGCAGGAGAATTGCTTCAATCTGGGAGGCAGAGGTTGCAGTGAGCTGAGATCATGTCATTGCACTCCAGCCTGGGCAACAAGAGTAAAACTGTGTCTCAAACAAACAAACAAACAAAAAATACCCATGGTGCACGTACCAAGCCAGTAATACTCTGCCCAACACCAACACCATGCAGCATCCTTCCATGAAACCACTGTATTGAAACTGTCATCTTGGACTTTGGAAACTATCTGTGGTATGTGGAAGGGGCCAGCACTGAGTGCACAGTTCTTTATCTCTTTTGTGCCATGGACCCTTTGGCAGTCTGGTAAAGCCTAACTCCTTCTAAAAATGGTTTATGGCCAGGCACGGTGGTTCACGCCTGTAATCCTAGCACTTTGGGAGGCCGAGGCAGGCGGACACGAGGTCAGGAGATCGAGACCATCCTGGCCAATACGGTGAAACTCTGTCTCTACTAAAAATACAAAAAAAAAAAAAAAAAATTAGCTGGGCGTGGTAGTGGGCGCCTGTAGTTCCAGCTACTCAGGGAGGCTGAGGCAGGAGAATCACTTGAACCCAGGAGGCGGAGGTTGCAGCGAGCCAAGACTGTGCCACTGCACTCCAGCCTGGGTGACAGAGGGAGACTCCATCTCAAAAAAAAAAAAAGTATGCCAGAGTAATGTAAGTACTCTATGAACACATTCAATAACAAGAGCTAGCAGAGAGTTTTCTTCAGTTCTGGCAGGTTTTTTGTTTTTGGGGGTGAGGGGGCTGTTTTGCTTTATCATGTGACCTCAGATGATAAACCCCTGGAGGGCAAGGATAGCAAGTTTTTCATCATTCAATCTCCAACGCAATGTGCAGCCCGGTTTCCTGCCCGAAGCTTCCAAACTAGCCCTCTCTACACCACTAGCCCAGCTCCTATAGGGGCCTGGGTTTCCTTGACTCTCCCAGTGCCCAGAATTGGGTCTGGCATATAAGAGGTGTAAGACCATATTCCGCAAAATGGTATGTTTTCCTATGTTCTCTTTCCGACAATCCATCAGCCTGAGAAGGCACACGCTCCTGTGAGGGGATGCAGGCCTCTCTTCTTCTACCCCCACCACTGCCCCCCTCTCACTTCACAAAGGCAGCCTCCTCTCCCCTGCTCCCATCTGGAAGGCTACCCGGCAGCACTGCCTCAGGGGCACTGAACAAGGGGACAATTTAAAACACTGACACTGGTGCTAACACAGTGCCTAGCTCTGAGGTCAGGATGAGAAAGACTCCACAAGTTAGATACTTTCTGATTCTCTGCTTTCAACAAATCACAAGGAGGTCCTAGCGGAAGTGTCATCTGATAGATTACAGAAAATCAGTCTGATGACAAATTATACTTTTGGCATTACTATGGAAATAATTCAAATAACTGAGTGACACTATAACAAAACCATCATTCCCATCTACTTACTCATGTAGACAAGGTTTCTGGGCACTTATGTGTTTTAAAAAACCCATACAATGTATTTCCAATAAATGTTAAGCAAAAATTAAAATTATATCAACATTTACTATATTTCGTTGTTTTCATCAACTGTGCTCTAATAATTATAATTTGAAAAAAAAGTTTCTTCTATACTTAGAGCTTTATTATTAAAGGAAATAAGGCCGGGCACGGTGGCTCAAGCCTGTAATCCCAGCACTTTGGGAGGCCGAGACGGGCGGATGGCGAGGTCAGGAGATCGAGACCATCCTGGCTAACACGGTGAATAACCATACACCCGATTTCAATACACACACTTTTTGTTGCAGGTAAGTACTATAAGGTCAATCTGACACTAGACTTTCAAGCATAAAATGTATCACCTTAGTATAAAGTCCCTGGGGAAGTAGAATGGAAATAAAAATTAAAGGGGGAAAAGAATAAGATGCAACATTGGACTGCTTTTAACTCAAATGTGGGAACAAAGAAATGACTTAAAAGTTGGAATTTATACTTAAAAGGGAAGCAGATCAAAGAAGTTTGGAACATTTGCACACTGGCAATGTGGCAAAGAAAGAAAAGTTTTTGGTCGGGCGTGGTGGCTCACGCCTTTGGGAGGTTGAGGCAGGCAGATCACGAGGTCAGGAGTTCGAAACCAGCCTGGCCAACATGATGAAACCCCCATCTCTACTACAGATACAAAAAATGAGCCAGGCATGATGGCACACGCCTGTAATTCCAGCTACCCGGGAGGCTGAGGCAGGAGAATCACTTGAACCCAGGAGGCAGAGGTTGCAGTGAGCCGAGATCGCACCATTGCACTCTAGCCTGAGCAACAGGAGAGACTCCATCTTAAAAAAAAAAAAAAAAAAAGCTTTCTCAGGAGAGAAATTCGGGCAGGCTGTAAAGCAATCACTTGCTAGAGATATTTGCGTAACTAAAAGGGAGCCAAGGGCTGATATTCAAGACAAAGAGGGAAAGGCTTTGAGGGCATTTCAAAGACCTTCCCAGCAGCCCCTCCCATCACAGGATCAGAAACCTAAGAGGAAACAGTTTCCAGGGCCAGGCTTGGGGTTTGCTGCCCTCTGCAGCCTTGGGACATTGCTTCCCACAGGCCCCTCTGGCTACATCCTTGGCTCAGAGGGCCTCTGATATAGCTCAGGCTGCTGCTTCAGAGGGTGCAAGCCAGAGGTCTGTGGCAGCTTCCAGGTGGTGTTAAGTCTGCAGGTGTACAGAGTGCAGGAGCGATGGAGGCTTGGCAGCCTCTGCCAAGATTTCAGAGGATGTATCAGATGCCCAGTCCAGAGGCCTGCTGCAGGGATGGAGCCCTCACACAGATATTCTACTAGGGCAGTGTGGATGGGAAATGTGGGGTTGGAGGGCCCACACAGAGTCCCCACTGGGGCACTGCCTAGTGGAGCTGTGGGAAGGGGCCATTGTCTTCCAGACCCAGGAATGGCAGATCCATCAGCAGCTTGCACTGTAAGCCTGGAAAAGCTGCAGGCACTCAAAGCCACAGAGGTGGGCTGCCCAAGGCCCTGGGAGTCGCCACCCCCCCACCCCGCCCATCAGTGCGCCCAGGATGTGGCAAATGGAGTCAAGGGCTATTTTGGAGCTTGAAGATTTAATGATTGCCCTGCTGGGTTTAGGACTTGCATTGGGCTCAATGCGCCCCTTTCTTTTGACTGATTCCTACCTTTTGGAATGGGAATGTTTATCCAATGCCTATACCCGCATTGTATCTTAGAAGTAAATAACTTGTTTTTGATTCTACAGGCTCACAGGCGGAAGGGACTTGCCTTGTCCCAGATGAGACTTAGGACTTTTGAGTTTCTACTAGAATGAGGTAAGACTTTAGGGGACTATTGATAAGGCATAATTGTATTTTGTAATGTGAGAAGGACATGAGGTTTGCGGGAAGCCAGGAATGGAATGATATAGTTGGAGTATTTGTCCCCTCCCAAATCTGATGTTGAAATGTAATCCCCAATGCTGGAGATGGGCCTGGTGGAAGGTGACTGGATCACGCGGATGGATCTCTCATGAATGGTTTAAGCACCATCCTCTGGGTGCTGTCCTTGCAATAGTGAGTGAGTTCTTTTAAGACCTGTTTGTTTAAAAGTGTGTGGCAGCCCCATCGCCTTGCTCCTTCTTCCACCATGTGATGTGGTGTTCCCGCTTCAGCGTCCGCCTTAAGTAAAAGCTCTCTGAGGCCTTCCTAGGAACTGCGCAGATGTTGGTGTCATGCTTGTACAGCCTACAGGACTGTGAACCAATTAAACGTGTTTTCTTTATTTAAAAAAAGATGATAATGGGCATAAATCACTATGGTATTTAAAATTCACTTTTAATACTTAAAAGAGTGATGGGACAATTTTATTTTTAAATGTCAATGTTTGGAATGTTAGAAGTTACATCCTTATGATTTAAAAAAAAAAAAAAAAGGCCAGGTGTGGTGGCTCACGCTTGTAATCCCAGCACTTTGGGAGGCTGAGGCGGGCAGATCACAAGGTCAGGAGATCGAGACATCCTGGCTAACATGATGAAACCCCATCTCTACTAAAAATACAAGACAATTAGCCAGGTGTGGTGGCGGGCACCCATAGTCCCAGCTAGTTGGGAGGCTGAGGCAGGAGAATGGTGTGAACCCGGGATGTGGAGCTTGCAGTGAGATGGAGCCACTGTACTTAAAAAAACAAAACAAAACAAAACAAAAAAGGTCAATTTAAATTTGGGAGTGGGTATGTGCTTTTAGGCAAAATTCTTTTAGGGGTTTCATAGGGATAAAACATTTTTTTAAGCTTTGTATCTACCTAAAGGAAGACCCATAAATTCTTTGGGGTACCAAGCATGCTTCCACATCTCAGCTATATTTAGTCTGGTTTCACCTAACAGAACCAAACTAGTGTCACTGACAACACTTTCTTGAACCAAGACAGGCTGCACCATGGAAGATCTTGCAGTATGCAACTGCTGTTCCAAAAAGATATAGACTTTTATTTGAATTCCAAAGCTGACTATGGCTCTATTCAAGGACAGTAAAAGCACAAATTCCTCAGTGTGCCAATTAAAGTGCTTGGCACCTTCCATTCTGTCACTTCAGCCTGGACTCTCGCATACCCACACCACACCCGAACATCCGGACTCTTTTTTCCTTATTTTTCAGCCATCATCTACACATGCAGATAGGCCAGCCCCAATGCTCAGTGGTTGAAGAAACTAATCTTCATGAGCAGGAAATTACCGAGGTGATCTTGGTTCTGAACCAACTGCACAAGAGAAACAGACAATCGTCTTCCATCATCAACCACCTGGGGTGAGAACCTCACTTTTTTTTTAATACTTTAAGTTCTGCGATACGTGGGCAGACGTGCAGGTTTGTTACATATGTTTTACACGTACCACGGTGGTTTGCTGCACCCATCAACCCATCATCTACATTAGGTATTTCTCCTAATGCTCTCCCTCCCCGAGCCCCCCACCCCCCAACAGGCCCTGGTGTGTGATGTTCCCCTCCCTATGTCCATGTATTCTCATTGTTCAACTCCCACTTATGAGTGAGAACATGTGGTGTCTGGTTTTCTGTCCTTGTGTTAGTTTTCATAGTGTTGATGGTCTTTACAATTTGGCATGTTTTTGAAGGGGCAGGCACCAGTTGTTCCTTTCCATGTTTAGTGCTTACTTCAGGAGCTCCTATAGGGCAGTCCTGGTGGTGACAAAATCTCTCAGCATTTGCTTGTCTGTAAAGGATTTTATTTCTCCTTCGCTTATGAAGCTTAGTTTGGCTGGATATGAAATTCTGGGTTGAAAATTCTTTTAAGAATGTTGAATACTGGTCCCCACTATCTTCTGGCTTGTAGGGCTTCTGCAGAGAGATCTGCTGTTAGTCTGATATGGGCTTCCTTTTGTGGGTAACCCAACCTTTCTCTCTGGCTGCCCTTAACATTTTTTCTTTCATTTCAACCTTGGTAAATCCAAGATTATGTGTCTTGGGGTTGCTCTTCTCGAGAAGTATCTTTGTGGTGTTCTCTGTATTTCCTGAATTTGAATGTTGGCCTGTCTTGCTAGGTTGGGGAAGTTCTCCTGGATAATATCCTGAAGAGTGTTTTCCAACTTGGAAATTAACATTCTCCATTTTAATTTTAGGTACACGAATCAAACATAGGTTTGGTCTTTTCAGATAGTCCCATATTTCTTGGAGGCTTTGTTCGTTTCTTTTCTTTTTTTTTTTTTTTTAGAGTCTCGCTCTG
>NW_012114822.1:631336-638277 GCF_000951035.1 Colobus angolensis palliatus | reverse complement strand
AAATTGGATTGGTTATTTGCTTACTAGAACATTTTTGTCACATGACTGTGTATTCTAAAACAAGATGTTGCTTTTGTTTTTGAGAGAGTCTCCCTGTGTTGTCCAGGCTCGAGTGCACTGGTGCAATCTTGGCTTACTGCAAGCACTGCCTCGCAGGTTCACGCCATTCTCCTGCCTCAGCCTCCTGACTAGCTGGGACTACAGGCGCCCACCACCATGCCCAGCTAATTTTTTTTCTTTTTTTTTTTTGAGACAGAGAGTCTCGCTCTGTCACCCAGGCTGGAGTGGTGGCGCGATCTTGGCTTACTGCAAGCACTGCCTCCCGGGTTCACACCATTCTCCTGCCTCAGCCTCCTGACTAGCTGGGACTACAGGCGCCCACCACCATGCCCAGCTAATTTTTTTGTGGGTTTTTAGTAGAGATGGGGTTTTACCATGTTAGCCAGGACGGTCTCAATCTCCTGACCTTGTGATCTGCACACCTCGGCCTCCCAAAGTGCTGGGATTACAGGCTTGAGCCACCGCGCCCAGCCTGTTCATTTCTTTTCGTTCTTTTTTCGCTAATCTTGTCTTCATGCTTTATTTCATTAAGCAGATCTTCAATTTCTGATATCCCTTCTTCTGCTTGATCAATTCGGCTATTGATACTTGTGCATGCTTCACGAAGTTCTCCTAATGTGTTTTTCAGCTCCATCAGATCATTTATGTTCTTCTCTAAACTGGTTATTCTAGTTAACAATTCCTCTATCCTTTTTTCAAGGTTCTTAGCTTCCTTGCATTGGGTTAGAACATGCTCCTTTAGCTCGGAGGAGTTTGTTATTACCCACCTTCTGAAGCCTACTTCTGTCAATTTGTCAAAGTCATTATCCATCCAGTTTTGTTCCCTTGCTGGAAAGCAGTTGTACTCCTTTGGAGAAGAGGTGTTCTGGTTTTTGGAATTTTCAGTCTTTTTGCGTTGTTTTTTCCTCATCTTCGTGGATTTATCTACCTTTGGTCTTTGATGTCGGTGACCTTCAGATGGGGTTTCTGTGTGTATGTCCTTTTTGTTGATGTTGATGCTATTCCTTTCTATTTGTTAGTTTTCCTTCTAACAGTCAGGCCCCTCTGCTGCGGGTCTGCTGGAGTTGTCTGGAGGTCCACTCCAGACCCTGTTTGCCTGGGTATCAACAGCGGAGGCTGCAGAACAGCAAAGGTTGCTGCCTGAGGAACCCCACTTTTACACAGAGGTAAAATCTACCAAGCATGTGGATTCCAAGGTTTCGTTTCAGCTCCAGTGGAGGCTGTGCTGTGTTAACCATGTATGCAATGGACACAGAAGAGTGTGTGTGTGGCACTTGCCTGCATCTGCCACCCCAGCTCCAGATCCAACTTGAGCCAGGCCCTGCCTGCTTCTCCGAATACATCCTGCACTCTCTATGTCTCCTCACAGGATAGTTCTACAGTCTGTGGAGCCACTATTGGGTGAGGTGATCTGACTTGGATTCCTGAGTACTTCCACTCACCACTGCTGCAGCTCTGAACAAATTTCCTTCCTATCTCATGCCTATGTCATGTCATACTCCTGTGTTTCCATCTTTCTGTGTACCCCATGGAACTTCCCCATTCTGCCCAGCACTATGTTCTGGGCATCTAAGTCCACCACTGACATTAGAACATCATCTCCTTGAGGTGAGGAGTTCCTATTCAGGGCCATCTGGAAGCCTCTGCACATGAGAGGCATTTAATAAATGTTTCTTCGATGACGTTTCCTATTATCAGTATCTGGGCCTTTCAGAGCCAGAAGAGGACTATTTAATTATTATTACTCTCATTTCTTAGTGAGAGGACCAGTGACTCTCCCAAGGTACAGCAACTGATCTAAGGCACAGACTCAACCAGAAAGCGGTTTTACCAACACTTTTGCCTTCCCAGCATAAATATTCTAAAGAAAATAATTACTGCGTTTTCCACAGATAGATGAAGAGTTATCTGAAAAAAGTAGAAGTGAGAGAAGGGAATAAAAAGGGGGAAAAAAAAAAGGCCAGGCACAGTGGCTCATGCCTGTAATCCCAGTACTTTGGGAGGCCAAGGCAGGCAAATCACGAGGTCAGGAGTTCGAGACCAGCCTGGCCAACATGGTAAAACCCCATCTCTACTAAAAATACAAAGATTAGCTGGGCATGGTGGCACACACCTATAGTCCCAGCTACTTGGGAGGCTGAGGCAGGAGAATCTCTTGAACCCTGGAGGCGGAGGTTGCAATGAGCCGAGATCACGCCATTGCACTCCAGCCTGGGCGACAGAGCGAGACTCTGTCTCAAAAAAACAAACAAACAAAACAAAAAACAAAAAAGGAGGAAGAACCAGAATTTCTTGTTTTTGAAAAAACCACAAACTGAAGAATGACCGGACACGATGTCAGCACCACTCACACAGGAAACCTCACGCACAAAACCTCACACGACAGCACTGCAGCTCCTTCGCTTGGTTAACTTGGGGACAGCCCTGAGACACGAGATCGGCCTTTATGGCCTTCTTCCCAGGCTGGTGGAAGATCAGGCTGCTCTGACTCCAGGCCAGCTGGGATTGGCGGGGCCTCTCAACACAGTCAAGAATGGCTAACGGCAGGCAGAAACATCTTGTGGCCTAATAAAGGATCAAAGACATGTTCCTTACAGAGAGGAAATGAATTATCCACACATCTAGCTCCTTCATGTCTTTTGTTTGTTTGTTTTTGGCTCTTTGGCCTGTTTGGATAAAACATATTACACTGAGGAAGCATCAAAGAAAGTGAAACGACAGTGACATTTAAAGGGAACTCCGTCGGCTAGACGGAGCCCCATTTTGGGTTCAGCTCCAACTTCTCCCTGTTCTCTCTCTCCTGGCCATGGGGAGTATTCATCCACAGCTGACATAAGATTATCAGCAAAAGTTTTAACAAGAACCAGATCTTTCTCTTCTAATCTTTTCCCCAATCCAAAATGTCATGAAAAAACCTGAAAGAATATTGTTAGAATTTAAAAATACTCTATTATTGTGTCCCTCATGCTGAAAAATGCACATCTAGGTATGAAAAACTCATAGACTGCTCTGTCAAAGACCACTACGTGATTGCACTTCCGTAGCAGAGGTCCCGTCTTTCCTTTCAGCTAAATTTAATCTGTTCTAAACTCTGAAAGCTATTGAGTCCTAAAGACATTTATTTAGCAGGTCCTAACAATGAGCAGTTTATAGGCAATTGTGAAACATGACCACAAAGATTATTGGATGGGGGTCAAGTAATTTGAATTTCTCGAAAAACACAGATCACTCTTGACTGACATGAATGATCAGTGGTATCATTTACCCAGAATTACTTAAGAAAGAATAGTAACATGGAATGAGAAGCTCCTTCTACCCTGAAGGAGGCACTTTTATAGCTATACAACCTCTACCCTACTCAGTCTCTGTGTGGCAAAACTAGTTTATCCTCCTCAGGGCATCTACCTGAATTCATCTTATTTAAGTTAATTTGCTTATTTGTCTGTGGTCCCTATTAGAATGCAAATGTCTAGAATGAGAACAGTACCTCCATGGTTATTTCTATTCCCAGAGTTAAGATGGTGCCTCGTACAGTCAGTACTCATTGAGTGACTGAGGAGAAAAACAGCAGGAATATATTCTACAGCCAACACTCAAATCTGCGATCTTAGTTCTACACAGTCTTCCATTCACAAAACTCGGTCTCCTCGCACCGTTTCTCCACCTTCAACCTCTCCATGTTAATGTACTTTGGCTCCATTTACCAGTTAATGATTTAGTGATCCCATTGAGGAGCCAGGAGCTCCAAGGAACAGCCACTGAGAAGCACAGCACCCAGCAGAGCTGCGTGTGGAGGCAACCCTCACCTCCCTCTCCATGGGACCTAAATGACCAGCATAGCACATGCTTCCTTCCTTCCCAGCCCTTCCTGTATTCCCAGCCCAGTCCAGACTAGACGTCCTTCTGACCAGATGCTCACCCTAGCAAATCCCAACTGACGCCTCACATGGACATCCCTTAGAGACCTACTGTCCTCTCAAACACAGTTCTCCAAATGGCCTCATACCCCAACCCCCGAGTCCTGCTGCAACTTTATCACTTTCAGATCCACATAGAATCCCTTTTAACTCCTCCAGTTATAGGAACAGAAGTTCAGTTTTGTCAACAGTAGCAATCCTGTCTCACCGTCTCATCAACGATGCCCATTCGGGTTCCCCCATCAGTGTCAACCACTTGCCAAACCCTTCTCCTCCTTATCCTGTGACCTGCACCAAAGTCTCTTCCTACCTAGCTAAGTCTCTTCCTCTATAGATCCTGCCTTTTGACAGCACTCTCACGAACATGGAAAAGGTTGCCCACGGCCCTTCTAATAGTCTGTGTCTACCACTGTTGGTGCTCTTTATTCTAGCCTAGCCATCTACCGGTAGCCATACCTAAGATGTGAAACTACAGACTTTCCCTATTTACTGCACAGCTACCATGACCCCCACAATATCCCTGTTCTTGACTGTGTCCCTCAACTCCTCTACCACTTCTGTACTGGTTTCCCATGTTCTCTATGCAGCCTGGGGCTTAACTATCCATTATTTCAACAATGCAGTCAATACTCATTACCTCAGCTGGGTGCGGTGGCTCACGCCTGTAATCCTAGCACTTTGGGAGGCTGAGGCCGGTGGATTACTTGAGGTCAGGAGTTGGAGACCAGCCTGGCCAACATGGTGAAACCCTGTCTCTACTAAAAATACAAAAATTAGCTGGGTGTGGTGGCGCGCACCTATAATCCCAGCTACTCAGGGAGCTGAGGCAGGAGAATCGCTTGAACCCCGAAGGCAGAGGGTGCAGTGAGCTGAGATTGTGCCATGGCCCTCCAACCTGGGTGACAAGAGAGAAACTCCATCTCAAAAAAGAACCAGGCCGGGCGCGGTGGCTCAAGCCTGTAATCCCAGCACTTTGGGAAGCCGAGACGGGCGGATCACGAGGTCAGGAGATGGAGACCATCCTGGCTAACACGGTGAAACCCCGTCTCTACTAAAAAATACAAAAAACTAGCTGGGCGAGGTGGCGGGCGCCTGTAGTCCCAGCTACTCGGAGGCTGAGGCAGGAGAATGGCATAAACCTGGGAGACGGAGCTTGCAGTGAGCTGAGATCCGGCCACTGCACTCCAGCCCAGGCGACAGAGCCAGACTCCGTCTCAAAAAAAAAAAAAAGAACCAAAAAAGCCGGGCATGGTGGCTCACGCCTGTAATCCCAACACTTTGGGAGGCTGAGGCGGGAGGATCACTTGAGGTCCAGAGTTCGAGACCAACCTGACCTACATGGAGAAACTAAAAATACAAAATTAGCCAGGTGTGGTGGCACATGCCTGTAATCCCAGCTAATCCGGAGGCTGGGGCAGGAGAATGGCTTGAACCCGGGAGGTGGAGGTTGCTGTGAGCCAAGATTGCGCCACTGCACTCCAGCCTGGGCAAGAAGAGTGAAACTCCCTCTCCAAACAAACAAACAAAAAATACTCCTTGCCTCAACATCCCAACCTCCCATCAATTTTCTAGCCCAATCTTCCACCTACTTTGGCTGCATATTAGCATCCTAACATCCTGGGACACTGGAAACTTGTATCCCAGATGAATTAAATTGGACCCAAGTCTCTGTCTGTGTCTAAAGTTCCTCATGTGACTCCAGCGTGCATGTAACAGTGTGAAGTGCTGCTGTACACTGACAGCTCTCAACGTCTCTCACTAGGAGCATAGTCCTGATCCAGTCCAGTGGTTCTCAGGGCCTGGATGCCCACGTCCTACCCCAGGGATTATGCTCTGACTCGCTAGGGTACAGGCCAGCATCGGGGCATTTTCAGGTTCTCCCGATGACTCCAATGCACAGCCAAGTTTACAAGATGTCCTCAGCCCACCTCCACTCTTCCAATGCTACTGCCAGATTGGTCTTCAAGGGCAGCTCCAGTCCTATCCTTCCCCACGTTCAAAAATATATAATTTTTCCTCGTTTCCTGTTGAATTAAACATAAACTTCTCAGTCAAAAGTGGGAGGCTCTGAATTAGCTACCTCACATCCTCCCCTACCCATAAGCTTCACCCAAACTGGGCAACTTGCTACTAACCAACCATTCAAATTCTTTTAGCCCCTGTTCTCCAATTAACCTCTGTCAACTCTGCCCGGTGAAATTCTATCCATCCTTCAAGGTCCTCTCAAATAAGCCTCCTCTACAGCACCCTTCCTGATCTCCCTGTCCAAGAGTTGGGAGCAGCTGCTCACCTTGGCAGGCCCTGTGAGCCCCAGCGCACCATCTGAAGCAAAAGAGGCACTCAAAACAAGTTTCCAATTGCGTGGCTGCTGTCCCCTCTCTAGATTCTGTGGTGATAAATCCAACTCAAGCACTCATTTACACCCACTACCAAAATCAGTCAAGGATACCACAGTGGGATGGCATGTCGCCTGCCATACTGCCAAGCAATTACCAAGGTTGGTGGTAACCCCTGCAGAGATCTTAGCAGTGAAAGAACAAATGCAGTTTGTTTAAATTCAGTGATACGTTCCCTTCCTTTTGTACACAGAAATCAATAATGTTTTGGCCCGGTGCAGTGGCTCAAGCCTGTAATCCCAGCACTTTGGGAGGCCGAGATGGGCGGATCACGAGGTTAGAAGATCGAGACCATCCTGGCTAACACAGTGAAACCCCGTCTCTACTAAAAAAAAATACAAAAAACTAGCCAGGCGAGGTGGCGGGCGTCTGTAGTCCCAGCTACTCGGGAGGCTGAGGCAGGAGAATGGCGTAAACTGGGAGGCGGAGCTTGCAGTGAGCTGAGATCCGGCCACTGTACTCCAACCTGGGCGACAGAGCGAGACTCCGTGTCAAAAAAAAATAAAAAAAAAGAAATCAATAATGTTTTTTCTAAGTCTTGTTTCCAAAAAACTAAGCCAAATTAAAA
>NW_012114822.1:593976-631066 GCF_000951035.1 Colobus angolensis palliatus | reverse complement strand
AAAAAAAAAAAAAAAAAAAGAAAAAGAAAAACAAACTAACACTGATGGGAACAGAAGATTCAACTAGAGGAAGAATTATGAGAGCAAACAGCAGATGAAAGGGTCTCAAACATCCAGCAGAGTCCTGCACACAGAGTAGGTATGGAAACGCAGTGTAATTAAAATTCGGTATAAGGTGAAAAATAAAGACCTTCCTTTTTCCATGTATATTTTTAAGGCAAATTTAAAGTTAATTATCCAGAAACAGACAAAAAGGTTTGCTCTTCACCTTCAAGAATCCACCACTCCTTTTGTGAAGATACTCAGGCTCAGCAGAGTGCACCCCTACACATGCCTATCTTCATAACAATGGAATGCCTGAGTGCCTACGATATTCAAACCAGTGGAGAGTAGCATGGTGTGATGTTCACGGACTCCTCTAAATGTGTGAGCAAGCGGATTACGCATCTCAGAGTGTGGCCTAAAAGCAAGATAAATCTACATGGATCATTTGAATGTTTTACAGATATTTAAAAAGAGAGGGAGAGAGAGGAAGGGAATGTGAGCTGATTATGAAGTCAGAGAATTTAATGAGGGAGACAAGCTACCATTGCTCTGGGGTCATAAACTTGGAAAGTGACTATGAAGCTGACAAAGAAGCTGGGCTGTCTCAAAGGACGGTCTGAAAATAATGTTCTCTTTTGTTATTGCTAAAGGACTGGAGAATTTCATTTCCATAGGCTGGACTGAATGGTAGGATCCCAAAAATCCAGAGTTCACCCCACTCTTTAAGCTGCTCTGAGAATTTGGAACAGCTCTGCCTAATGAAATCAAGACTCTCAACATGGGAGTGGTCACCACAGATCAGAGCTCCAGGTCTTCTCTAGGCAAAGCTCCTTTATTTCTTAGATTAATGTTAGGTGGGTTTTTGGTCCAAGTCAACCAGTTTCCCAAACCTTTGCTTATCAAGACCTCATTAGGCCGGGCATGGCGGCTCACACCTGTAATACTGGCACTCTGGGAGGCCAAGGCGGGCAGATCACTTGAGGTTAGGAGTTTGAGACCAGTCTGGCCAACACGGTGAAATCCTGTCTCTACTAAAACTACAAAAATTAGCCAGGCGTGGTGGTGCACGCCTGTAGTCCCAGCTACTAGGGAGGCTGAAGTGGTAGGATCATTTGAACCTGGGAGGCAGAGGTTGCAGTAAGCCGAGATTATACCATTGCACTGGTCCAGCCTGGGTGACAGAGCAAGACCCAGTCTCAAAAAAATAAAAAACAAACAAAAAAAACTTTTAAAATTCATTTTCTAAAATTCTCTTTGAAAATCGGATAACCAAGCTTACTTAGCTCTGTCACCCTAATTAGTTAGAGGCCCTATCTGAAAAAAAGAAATTGAGTAATATTTAGGATGAATATGTCTGTTTAGAAAGCAGTTTAGTAGCAAATGTGTGATACCTACACAGATTTTAGTATTCAACACTGGTTCCCACAGAAGACTCCAAGCTGCTGTTGAGAGGAGCACACGGGACATGTTGAGAGGAGCACATGGGACAGAAGAGCACAGAGCACAGCTGTGGTGATGGGCCATCCTTCCTCCCACTCTGGTGTAGTGTATGGTACTCATTAGCCTGCATCTCTGTAGCCTGGCAGATTTGGTTTTATTGCTGCCAATGGCAAAGCTTTGAAAAATAAAAGTATGATCAAAACTTACAAATCAGCTGCAAGGGAGATCCCAAGAACTTTCAGTAACAAAAGGACACTATGTGTGTGTACGCACACATGCATATGTACACATGTTTTCAAATTTCTTAAACAGGAATGACTCCGTTAACTTTAGATAAATCATGTGGCCAATTTTTCACCTGGGAAGTGAAAGGATGGGGCAGGCAGCAGACCAAGGTGGGCTTAATCCTGACCTCCTGTCAAACACAGCTGCCAGCACCTCAGAATTTCCTCTTCTCTTTCCTTCTCCTTTTCCTATCATTCCTTAGATTAAAAAAAAAAAAAACTGAAGACTTTCTGTGTGTCATTGCTCACGCCTCTAATGCCAGCACTTTGGGAGGCCAAGGCAGGCAGATCACAAGGTCAGGAGTTTGAGACCAGCTTGGCCAACATGGTGAAACCCCATCTCTACTAAAAATACAAAAATGGCTGGGCATGGTGGTGTGCGGCTGTAATCCCAGCTCCTTGGGAGGCTGGGTCGGGAGGACTGCTTGAACCTGGGAGGCAGAGGTTGCAGTGAGCCAAGGTTGCACCACTGCACTCCAGCCTGGGCGACAGAGTAAGACTTCATTTCATAATAAAACGAAACAAAAAAACCTCACAAAACTTAAGACTCAAGGAGGGGTGTGGGGAGACCATAATTCCTTGAGGCCACACAGGTGGCAGCCAATCTGGGTACTGATACCCGCAACCCTGACTCTCAGGCCAATTTTCTCTCCACAAACCACCAGGCCTATTTTTCCTGCTTTTGCCCACCAACCCACCCCAAAAATGAGTTTTCCGTATAGGAAAGAGAAGAGCTTGGCTTATCTTCTTCAGGAGGTAACTGTGCCTTCCCCAGAGAGCTCAGGTGCCAGGACATTAGCAGCCCTCAGACAGCAGAGCCAGAAGGGACACAGGGCAGTGGTGACGAAGCTGTTCAGGGCAGCTGTGGGCATTCTCCTATTTTCAGAATAACAATCTTCCTGGTGTTCTTAGCAGCATGATTCCTTTTTATTATTATTATTATTTTTTGAGGCGGAGTCTCGCTCTGTCGCCCGGACTGGAGTGCAGTGGCCAGATCTCAGCTCACTGCAAGCTCCACCTCCTGGGTTTACGCCATTCTCCTGCCTCAGCCTCCCGAGTAGCTGGGACTACAGGCGCCCGCCACCTTGCCCGGCTAGTTTTTGTATTTTTAGTAGAGACGGGGTTTCACCGTGTTAGCCAGGATGGTCTCGATCTCCTGACCTCGTGATCCGCCCGTCTCGGCCTCCCAAAGTGCTGGGATTACAGGCTTGAGCCACCGCGCCCGGCTATTATTATTATTTTTTATTTTTTAGAGACAGCGTCTTGCTCTGTCACCCAGGCTGGAGTGCAGTGGTGAGATCACGAGGGAGCACGATTCCTAAACTGGGAACAGTGCTGGGTTGTATGGGAAGGTGTGCTGGAACAGCCAGATTCACCTGTGCTGCCCACTAGGCATTTTTCCTTCTCCATCAGTCACTTGCCCATAGTAGAACATCTCAACCACATGTATCATCAGTACACATCAGGTGATGCTGGCAATGAATGAGTTTTTAAAATTGGAATTTAGAAAATAAAACCATAAACTGGAAGGAGTTGGTTGCTCCTTCCAAAAGAAGCTACTGAGAGGAAAAGAACAGGGACAAATCCAGTTAATTAATGCTCAAAGGAGAAGCCTTCCTAGACTGTGGCAGCTCAGGAGCTCAGCCAAAGAAGCAATGTGAGGTTTCTCTTCTGTTCCATCCACTCAAATGATATTTTCTGATTATCAATCCTGCTCCAGGTGCTGGGCCAGGTTCTGTGAATAAAAAAAGAATTAAACTACAACCCTGCCCTCAAGACTTCCTAGTTTTGTGTGGAGGCACCTAAATGAACTTGCCATCCTAACCTGGTGTAGCAGGGCCTGAAAACCACAGTGACGTCCAGGCCTTCATCAGTCACGGGCCACTCCTCATTCTAAAGTGCCTCGTGAGCATCCTAACCTCTCATGAGAACAAGTGTTGGGGAAAGAAGAATATCAGTACACTACTAGGGAACACTAAGCTTGGCCCAGCATTCTAGTTAGTCAGTGCACGGAGCATCCATCCTCCAGACATTAAGAATAATCACCACAGGCCTAGAGCAAGCAAATGCCAGCCAACAAGGGAAGCTGGCCTCTTCTGTCAAACAGCAGTATTAGAGGGACTCTCCACTGAGCTGAGTCTCAAAGCCAGGGTATTTGACTCAAGAAAGAGAGATTTTTGAGAAGACTCTTTTCATTAGGTGGTACAATTTCAGAGCATGATATCTACAGTTTTAAGTTTTCCATAGTCTTCACTTCCTGAATTAAAATTCGTTCGGACAGGCTGATAACAAGAGTAATGGCTACTCCAAGATAGAGGTACAGCAGGTACACTTTTCCTTCTAGGTATTTTCTTGCTTCTACTCAGGAAAAACAGCTCCTCACAAATGCTGCATTTATAGTAAACATATGTAGTAAATATTGTCTAAACCAGTTACTAAACAAAAAAGCTTCAATCTTGACACAATGAGAGGCTGCAGAAGTCAGAGGAACACATGACTCAGAGTCCTACATAACTGAAGCTGTAAAAACGCTGTTATGGGAGATACGCTGTTAGGAGGAAACAGAACAGTCCTCAAGAATTCCTCATTAATTTGATAATGTAATTTAACGGTGAGGTACAAAATAGGAGTGAACATCTCTGGTCTAAGATCCTGGTGGCCTTCTGACTTCATCTTCTGCATCCACTCCGGGGCATCTTTGCTCTTCCTGGAACACACTCTCAGGCATGCTCCCACCTCAGGGCCTTTGCATTCCGTTTCCTTGGCCCAGAATTCTCTCCCCCTATATATCTGCAAGGCTAGCTTCCTCACTTTTTTAAGGTCTTTACTCAAAAGTGAACTCTCCATGGCTACCTTAAGTAAAAGTTCAAGCCCTCTACCTGGTATTTCATACGGCTTTCCTGTGGACTAACACACTATATATGTCACTTAGCAAGACTGTTTTAATCTATCCTCCTTCCCCACTATAATCTCAGCTCCATGAAGGCAGAGAATTTTGTCTGTTTTGTTCACTGCTGTATCACCTGGCAGAGTGTCAATGCTCCATCAACATTTCCAGAATGAAAGAAAGAATGAATGAATGAATTTCAACTAGTGATCTAAAATCAGAACTGAATGAGAAACTTGGTAAGCAGGAAGGAACCATTCTATCTTCATGTTCACACAGAGTCAGCAATCACAGGAAGCTGGGAGGCCGGCTTGCCGTCCGCCAAACTGACACCAAAACGCAAGGAATGCAGAGCCAGAGAGACAGGTCCTGAGCCCTCATGCTCAGGTGGTGAGGCCAATATCAGGCACTGTCTTTCTCCCCTTACAACCACCAATCACATCCTGCTTTCTGATAGCTCAGTACTTTGCCTCATAAATATAGAAAACACACTAGAATTCACCTATATAAAGATACTTTGGAAAAATGTCTTAAAGCAAGTGCAAAAGCAAAATCTAATCTAAGTGTCAATTAGTTGCATGCAGGGTGTTAAGAAAAGAATAACAAAACACTACTAGCGAAGATACAAAACAGGCTGGCACCCTAGTGAAGATGGCAATTAGGGGGCTACCAAGGCCATCACTACTTCTACTTAAGGGAGACTTTATTTATTTATTTATTTATTTGAGACGGAGTCTTGCTCTGTCACCCAGGCTGGAGTGCAGTGGTACAATCTCAGCTCAACGTATCCTCTGCCTCCCGGGGAGGTGATTCTACTGCCTCAGCCTTCCATGTAGCTGAGATTACAAGCATGCACCACCATGCCCAGCTAATTTTTGTATTTTTAGTACAAACGGTGTTTCGCTATGTTGGCCAGGCTGGTCTCGAACTCCTGACCTCAGTTGATCTCCCCACCTCTGCCTCCCAAAGTGCTGGTATTACAAGCATGAGCTTCTGCACCCAGCCTAAGGGAGACTTTAGATTTAAGACAGAAGTATGTCAGGAGAGAGGAGGCAGCTTGAAATGAATGACTTCCTCTCATGGTAGAGTTCTCATTTTTTCACTTCCTGTTTCCTTTTCCCAACACTCAATTCCAGTTGCCAGTGTAATATGTCTCACCTGTGAAAATGTAAGACTCCAATGTCACTATATGTAGAATGTTCTAAGCACACACATTAAAATTGACTCCAATTCTGTTGCTAAGAAACTGCACAAGAAAAGGGTTTTCCATCCTCTTCATTTATAAAATAACCACTCTGTCTATGGGAGAACAAATGCAATCTCTCAAGTCCCCTTGTGCCCTGTTCTCATTTTTTAAATTAACAGAGAAAGATGATAGAGAGTGGCTGAAAGTGTATGCTATCTCCATTTTTTTTACATGCCCTTGAAAATGAGATGGAAACATGGCTTCAATAACCTACTGCTCTAGTATTTATTAATCTTTCAAGCTGAAGACTCCCCCCATTACTCCCCTTACACGCCGCTCAAGCAAAAATGAAAAATGTACCATCAAAAGTACTCTTCGATTTAAAAAGATTATCCCAAGCAGCCAGGAATAATTTAAGGTGTGTTTGTATTCAATGTGGGGTTACTTTCCAGGTCTCTGTATAGCCCGAATGCCTAAACACAGATGTGTGCACATGCACGCGCATGCACACACACACAGCCCTAAAGAACGGCACAAGGTATGCTGGCTTTTATTTTTTTAATCCAAAAGTAGGGCTGGGGATGATGAACTTAAAAAAACATACTGCTTAAAGACAGTAAGAAAAGAATAATCTTGCTAAACACAAAGAGCAAAATGGGCATATTAATTTCTTTGACTACAGCATAAAGAGAAAGCCTAGAAAGTAGTGAGCCGTGGATGTGAATGGAAAGGTCACAGTTGAATCTGTACATTTATCCCAGAGGCAACTTCTACTGACATGAACTACTGAAATACATTCTTGAAATATCTCTTCCCTTCTAATAAAATGCTTGTCCTATTTCATTTACTAAAGGATTTTAAAAATACATTTTTCTTTAGAGCTTGTTGAACAGTAGAATCTTTCTGCAAACTAATTGACAGAATTGACTGCCTTACATCAACTTTCCTGTGCATATAATCGATTTTTAATTTGCTGTCTCATTTCCGAAAGGACTTGAAAATAAACTCCACTCTATCCATACTATTGACTTCGATAAGCAAGGGTTTGGTTCAAAGGCTGATGGCAATTAACCATAGGAAAAATAGTCTAATTTTATTAATAGTTGAAACCTTAGGCAAATCTCACTTGAATCTACATTTTTCTTTTTTAATATTAAGGGCTAATTCTTACTACAGGTCACATTAAGAATACATAATATGGAGTAATATGTACATATGTGTAATATATCAACATTTCTATTTCTGTTTTTCCTACTCTCATATACAAATTTAGTTCTCCATAAGAAACAGTACCAATATCATTTAAAACTGGAGGAAGGGTGGTTAGTAGAATGAGATCCTACTGTGATTCAATTTAAAAAGTACTAAGTACCTACTATGTGATGCAGTAGATACACTGTATCTTTATTTTGGGTTAATGGCAAAGGTTCCAAATGAATTGTAAAAATTTTCAAGTTATAATTTTAGAAATATAATTTCAATGTTCTGACTCAACTCACAGGTATGCAAACCTGTACACATACATAAGTTGACAATGACATGAAACCACGTACGTACGTAAACAAAAACCAGAAGAGAGCAAGAAGCCAGCAAGTGAGACGACGAAGCCGGACACTGTGAGACTATGTGTTAGTGGTGAGGTTTTAAATTCCCTTTAATGGTTTTAGGATGTTGTTTTCACAATAAAAAAAAAAAAAATCTGCACAAAACCCTAAACAGAAGAAGACAGTGAAAAGGTTCATACTAGATGACCTACAAGACTCTCCTATCATTATTTTGAATGACTACATAAAATGGTCAATAACTCTGGAAATTTTACCATTAAAATAAATATAACTAAGCCTTCCCCTATACTGTGGATGTAAAATTTTAAAACAAAATCACCAAAATTATTAGTATCTGAAATCCATGTAACCATTAACTACAAGCTCTGAGAGCCTCTTTGTCATTGTCCTCCTTGCTGTTTTCACCTCTACAACCTCCTGCTGCTACTGGACCTTAACTGGGATTTTGCTGTGAATTCCATTTTTCCTCAGCTGCCACGCAAACAGTAAATAAAATTCATTGTATTTTTGCCCCACTAAGCAGCTCTGTCTTCTGGCACATTCAGACGCATGGCTTGAGAAGAGTGAACAATGAAAACAATGTTTTCTCAAGCAGACATTCCAAAAAGGGCATAACAAAGGCATCTGAAGATGCTGCTGGGGAAAGACACCATGCAAATAGTTGTGTGTATTCTGTGTAAGTAATTCCTTGACTGGCCGCACGGGTTCACTGGATTACAAATATTTAGAAAATTACTTTGCCATCTCATGTCAATTTTGAAAGAAGGATTTTCATTTATATTTATGATAGACTGAGCTTTAAATTGAAGGAAGATTTAGAGGTTTTAAAATTTATGAACTTGTAAATAAATCCATGTACATGGCCAATTAAGGTTTATTACCACCACAGATTAACTATCTTTGGATAAAAATCTCAGAGTTTATTTGTATCTAAGTTGCTCACCTCAATCTATTACATCAAAATTGACATAAAATATTTAATGGGTAGTGTATTTCAAGATAAAAGCTATAGTTACCCAAGATGGAATAAAAACATCCTGTAGTAACACGCTAAGCAATAGAACCTTCACTCGGTGCAACGCCTGGATTGCTGCGGTAAAAGCTAATTCAACATGAAAATAATTTTAAAAACCAAAACACAGTTAAGTGGATAGGAAGCAAAGAGTGAGAAGAGTGAGCTGCACAGCTCAGTGGAGCACCCAATCTTAAAACCTTGCAAGTCAAACCAAACTCCACAAGCAAAATGCAGGCCTTGAATTTTAAAAAGAATTCAATTAGCATCCCCAGTATTTCCATAATCAACAGCTGAATGCTAATTAAGAGCACAGCATCAGGCGGCAACGGAATCCCAGTGCAATAAGCACCAACACAACAGCAGCAAATGCTACCTTCAGCTCGCATGCATAAATAAACAGAATAAATAACTACCCAAGCATGGAAGGGTGACTTAATCTGTTTCGATTAGGTGCAGTTCAGCCTGGGGCCTTTATGTTATATTTGAATGTGTTCATCATGTTTAATTAAAAACCTAATAATCTAGGGTTTTGTTTGTGTGGGGTTTTTTTTTTAATGTTTTAATCTGTATTTCCTCCTCTTTATCTTCCTAAGTTCTACCAATCTGATGACTTCTTGAAAAGGAACAGTATTTTTAGCATAACAGATGTGAAACGGGCTAACCATCAATGTGACTCTCAGAGGCAGAAGGCAGCCATTTACTTTGGCTCCATCCTTGCCCATACCTTGGTATTTAAAGCTTCACAAACTGACCTAGCATTTCTTCCAAAATGCTTCTCTGATCTGACTAAGTTTACTTAGCCTGAAAGACATGACCCAGGCTGGCTACCAAGGTGTTGCTCACAGACACTCGGCAAAAGCAGAATTCATTTGCAGTATCCAGTACAGAATTTGACAGAAATTGGCACATTTTGGCTTCAGTTCAAGATTTAAATTATCTCAGCCCCAAAGCAACTTCAATTAGGAACATCATACATGCACATTGTCAGAGAAATAAACTGAGAGTTTGAGACGAAAGGCCTCCTATTGTGTGATTCTGAGGTCTAAGATCTCCAGAATTCAGGATTATCTGAAAGACCTAGGAAGAAGAGGTTGGGTGATAGGAGGAGGAGGAGGAGGAGGAGGAGGAGAAGGAAGAAGAAGAAGAAAGAGTTTAATGTGTGAGCTTTTTCCAAAAGTACTTTTATCATTATTATTATTATTATTATTGTTTTTCGGAGACAGAGTCTCGCTCTGTTGCCCAGGCTGGAGTGCAGTGCCATGATTACGGCTCACTGCAGCCTTGAACTCCTGGACTCAAGCGATTCTCCAACCTCAGTCTCCCAAGTAGCTGGGACTACAGGCACATGGCACTATGTTCAGCTATTTTATTATGTTTTTAATTTTTTGTGGAGACAAGGTCTTGCTGTGTTGACCAGGCTCCAAAAGTAAAATTTTTAAGATTGGTTTCTGAGGCATTTAGAAGTTTTTCTCTTTAATGTGCTGATTCATAACTATTAACAATTACAAGTTTTAAAATGCTGAAGACACTCAATTATAGTGAAGAACTTTTTAAAAGGATTACCTTGAACAAAGAGTCATCAACATTCTTCAAGCCTCTCATATGGAGAGAAATTATCTTCATCATTAAGTCCTCACCCTTAATAAGTTGACAAACTCGGAGGACAATCAACTCGGAAATAAAATCGCAAGGAATAAACAGCTGGGAATCAGAAGTCAGCACAAGGAGGCAGAGGATGAACTGCCAGTGAGCGACAGGCACAGGGGAGACAGCACGAAGAGGGAGCACTAGCCGAGGGATGGGCCAGGAACCTAACTGAGCCTGGAGAATGAGTAGGCTCTGCACTGGCATGAGAGGTTAGTTTCTTCATAGAGCAGCAGGCCTGCCAGGCCCAGGGGGTCCAGAGGCCCAGCCTGTCCGCTGCACAGCAGGGAACTCACACCTTCAGGTGCTTATTTCATCAACCCTCTAACAGAGCAGCTGCTTCAAAGTATTCATGTAAATGCCAAGGAAAACCCATTCATCAAGACTGTTGTAGTCAGATCAGACACTGGGTAGTTAGAACAAATTAACACACCAGCGGCAGCGAAGTTTAATAATAACTAGCCAGGCATTGTGGCTTGCCTGTAGTCCCAGCTGCTCAGAGGCTGATGTGGGAAGATCACTTGAGCCCAAGAGTTTGAGTCTAGCCTGGGCAACACAGCAAGACCCCCATCTCTTAAAAAATAGTAATGATAATAAAAATAATTAGAATGTTCCAAGTATACAGAAAACCTGGAGGAAAAAAGTACATTGGAGGTAGGCCAATGTACTTATGTTAACTGGGACACATTTGTTTTGCTTATTCCTGTGATTCCTGAAGTGAGAAAATGTGGTAAATTCAACAGAAGGGGGCCACATGACCACAGCAGGTGTTTTTTCACAGCCAAAGCCAGGCAAGGGTAAAGAGGGGACTGCCTTGTTGCCACATAAATCTCTTCAAAGATTTGATTTGGATCCATTCACCAGAAGCTTCCTTCAACCTCTCAATTATTCAGTCTGTCTCTCTTCTTCACTGCTGAGGTTTTCAAAGTGAAGCTTCACTTCCTACACATAAGGGAACCATTTGATCCTGAGGCTCTGCAAGGGCTGGACGGCTGCCAAGACATTTCTCAAACCAAGAAGCAAACATGATAAAAATGACCCCAAACGGATACGGATGTATGCAGTTAAGGATCATTATTCCATACTCAAAATATTCACCACTTTGGAATCATGGTTTGTTTTTCAAAATAAAGCCAGGCTGTTTCTGATGTGCAAGGCTTCCCTCTCAGCTCACAGCTACAAATCCCCAAGTAGCAGCAATGGGGAGACAATCAACAGCTGCCTGATGTTACCAGCAGGCGCTTCAGGAAAAGGAAAGCAGCTTTCTCTTCAGCAGGAAGAGAGGACTTTGGCTGTGTATTTTTAAAATTCCAGAGGGAATGAAAGGTCACAAGAGAAATGAAAGAAGGGAGAGAGGAGAGCCATGGCTGGGGAGGGTCTGGGAGGCATTAGTGAGGAGTGGGGAGGGTGGGAGACCAAGAAGAGGCAGAGAGGTGGGGAAAGAGAGAGGACGCCAAAGGGCATGGAGACTGAAGAGAGAGGAGATGGCCAGGAACTGAGGGAGAGACAGAAGCAGAAGCAGCCACGGATTGCAAGCTGACAAGGCCCTGAGGCTGCCTAGGCCAGGCTGAGAGTAATGAAGGCAATCTCACAAAGTGTGGTTAAATGACCACAGTCTATACACTTGTTCCACCCTTTTCATCTCCTTATGTGTTTCTTCCACACAGGCTTTGTGCAGAATTTTAAAACCTTGTCAATCGGATCTCTTATGCACTCCTCACATAGAGGCTTACTGTAAAAAAAAAAAAAAAAGTATCAATATGACTTCTCAAAACTGAATTTAACGTTGTCTAAACATTTTAAAATGTTTAAGATGTTTCTTTTTATTAATCATGTAAGATTTATATATATATATATTTTTTTAAAACAGCTTCATCAACTCCATAAGTCTGATAAAATTAAAGTCTTAAGGAACTATTCAACAAGCACTCCATTACCAAACCCTCCGGGCCATTTCAGTGCATCTCAGCTCCACCTAGCTTTTTCCATTCCTCGGCCCTCACCTACCCTCACCCACAGCCATTCTAGGAGCAAATTCTCTTTTCTCTACCTTCAAGGTGCAGCCTGGATCTCACTGCTTCTTTGTTTTTGTTTTTTTTTTTTTTTGAGACAGAGTCTCGCTCTGTCGCCCAGGCTGGAGTGCAGTGGCCGGATCTCAGCTCACTGCAAGCTCCGCCCCCCGGGTTCACGCCATTCTCCCGCCTCAGCCTCCCGGGTAGCTGGGACTACAGGCGCCCGCCACCTCGCCTGGCTAGTTTTTTGTATTTTTTAGTAGAGACGGGGTTTCACCATATTAGCCAGGATGGTCTCGATCTCCTGACCTCGTGATCCGCCCGTCTCGGCCTCCCAAAGTGCTGGGATTACAGGCTTGAGCCACCGCGCCCGGCCGATCTCACTGCTTCTTATCACGACCACTGCTGCCACACCACCCAGCCACCAGTCCCAGCCTCGTGTGCAGCAGCCCCCGGAGACCACCCAACTCAGGGATCAGAGCCAGCCCCACTGTCGGAGCCAGTCACTCCTCTGTTCAGAAGCTGCTCATGTGGGGCACATCACCACACCCTGACGGCAGGCCAACAGGCCACACCTGATCTGCTCCCTCTGGGACACCCCTCCCACAAGCCCACCACCCGCCTCTCCTACCAATCACCTCCTTGCTGTGCTGGAGAAACATTCCTGCCTACTTCTTGAACATGCCAAGCATGCTTTCACCTTAGGGCCCAGAATTCTCTAATATCCAAAAGGCTGCCCTCCTCACTTCACTAAGGTCTCATCTAAATGTTACTTACTTACCAGGGCTTTCCTGATCCTCCCTTAGCTAAGATAGTACCCCACCCAGCTGATTCTCCCTCATTACCCTATTCTCCATCTGCTTCACCACCCCCTGACACATACTCATTTACGAAGGTCTCCCTTCTTAAAACTGAAGACTCACAAGGAGGGACAACACCTGGCGCACAGCAGGCACTCAGTAAATATTGCTGAATCAATGAAACAGCAGGATCAGGAAAGCACATACAATTTCTAAACATTCTTTCTTAGCATATTTTAAATACAGGAGAGGAACTTGCAATCAATATGTGTATTAGTGCCAGCCTTCATTTAAATTTCACTCGACCTGAAAGGCAAATGTCAAGCGGTAACATTCATACTGAAGACTGTATTTGCAAAAGCACAAGAATTCTGTAAGTCGTTTACAGCAATGCCTTTTACAAGTCACAAGATGGAGATGTAGCTTCATTAAAACTGTCTGCTGGATGGGAACCCATGGGTTTGCAAGGCCGTATTTGTGGGCACATTTCTCTCTCCCCACTTCTTTCAACAGGCCACAGCAATACAATCAATATGTAAAAACCACGATATTTATTTAATCAACTCTCTGCTTCCCACTTGTAATCAATGTCCTTTAGGCGGTCAGGGGTCTTACAAACCCTATACAAACAAGTCACCAAGCCAAGCATGGTGGAGCATGCCTACCGTCCCAGCTACTCAACAAGCTGGGGCAAGAGGACTGATAGAGCCCAGGAGTTCAAAACCAGCCTGAGCAACACAGCGAGACCCCCTTTTCTAAAATAATTACAATTAAAAAAAAGACAAGTCACCAACCCTACTTTAGGTTATATGTCCACAGGTTTTAACATGCTGTGTCTTTAAATAGGGAGGTACCACAAGCTAGACTGCACCAAAAACGAGTTCGAATTAACTTTTTTTAGGAGTAACTATCAATTTCTCCTTTCTTTCCATGAAACCTGGACAATCTTTCCCATCATTTATGAAGTCTAATCTTACTAAAATCAAGTCTTTCTATACAATTATGAGGCTGAAGGGCCCCACCCTCCTGCCTGGTGCTGCCACGGACAGCCACTCTGCATGACTGAAGCTTCCGCTTGAGCACACACTGAGCAGCCGGTGGCCCGACGCCCCAGAGCACAAGGCGAATGCTGGTTCCCGCTCACCACTTCGTCCTCAGTCCAGCACTTCTCGATGAGCTTGGGCACAGGCTTCTTCACCAGGCGCTGCAGGGCTTTCCCAGCATCATAACCGCTTTCATGCAGCTAAAACAACAAAAATTTTAGTTAGTTAACTGTACCAAATAACAGACAGGACACAAATCAATAAAAGGCAAGCTCCACACTGACTTTCTCTCACAGGAGAGTCAGGAAAGGGGCACTGAGACTCCATCATTTCAGTAGGCACGGGAATTTGTTCTCATTCAAGACCATCCTATCCCAACCCCTATTCTACTCGCTCTGGGAGAGGGAGACAGCCAAGGCAGAGAGTATTTTGGCAAAAGTAAGCATAGGATTCCCCTATATTCCCATAAAACAAACATTTAGGGAATGTTTGGCCCTGCCCAGTGCTCAGGACATTCTATGTAATCATTATCTTACCTAATTCTGTGGGGAAAGTATTCTCTCATTTAATCTATGGTTTAGGAGCTATCATCGCCCTATTTCACAGATGAGGAAACTGAGGCACAGAAAGATCAAGTAAAGGTGTTCACCACACTGAGCCAGCAGGTGGTGAAGCCAAGACTCCAACCCAGCCAGGAGGACCCCTACTCTTGCCTCATTCTCTGCAAAGCAGCATAAAGTCATACTCGATTATGTTCTTTCTTTTTAGCATTTCTTAAGTTTTTCGACTGTGCTAATTTCACACACACAAAAAATATTTAAAGTGTCTAAAATTTAAGAGCTTTTTAAAGAATGTAAGTCTGTGATAGTATGCTAGTTTTTCAGTACATATGAATAAAGATGCAGGTTTATCTACATATTCCCTTTAGGACCAGACTTGTTTCTTGTCAACGCTAATCAACTTTTCTCATCCCGCATCTTTTCAACCCTGTGTAGTGTCTGGCACCATGGACTCCTTCCCACCTTGCAAAGATGCTCCAGACACTCCTAGTTTCTGAGTTCCAACTTGCAGATGATGTAGAGAAACAGCAGGTGCAAAGATCCTCTCTTGCTTTATCTACCTCACCATACTGTGGCTGTCACTCAGAATTCTCATCGGAAATCTTTCCTTTACACATCTAGTCTTCTTACACAAAGAATGAGTTTGTCTAAGACTTGTATCTCCAGTGCTGAACACAGTCCATAGTATAAGGTAATAACTCCAGAAAAACTTGCTAACTTCCTAAATAAAATACTAGATTCTGGGACACAGCAGTAAACAACACAGAAATCCCTGTTCTTATGCAGTGGACATTCTGATCTTTTCACTCGTGCTTCAATCTCTCTCTCTTTTTTTTTTTTTTTTTTTTTTTTTTGAGACGGAGTCTCGCTCTGTCGCCCGGGCTGGAGTGCAGTGGCCGGATCTCAGCTCACTGCAAGTTCCACCTCCCGGGTTCACACCATTCTCCTGCCTCAGCCTCCCGAGTAGCTGGGACTACAGGCGCCAGCCACCTCGCCCGGCTAGCTTTTTGTATTTTTTAGTAGAGACGGGGTTTCACTGTGTTAGCCAGGATGATCTCGAACTCCTGACCTCGTGATCCGCCCGTCTCGGCCTCCCAAAGTGCTGGGATTACAGGCTTGAGCCACCGCGCCCGGCCTCAATCTCTTATTTCAACAATGAGCCAGCATTTGTCGAACATTCAGGACAAGTAAAGCTGAACATTCAAGACATGTAAAGAACAAACCTTATTAAGTCACGGTCCTTATTTCCAGGAAACTTACAAATTGGTACGGATACAAAACACACAAAATGACAAGATCAAGTAGGTTGTAATAATTACTCTCCCTTCGGTTTAGGCAAAGACCTATGGAATCACAAGAGGAGAGAGCCATGTGTTTCCTCTTACTAACAGAAGACTCAGGAGGACATACAGATGCCTTCCTGGCAACTGCTGGAGCCCCTGGGCTGGGCACACAGTAAGCTGGCAGTGGTAAAAATTTGTTGAATGAAATCAATAAATAAATGCTGAAACACACACTGCAAGTCTCTCTTCCAACTATTTAACTGCTAATGAAAGGAATATCACAAACATTCATTTTCTCTTTTTTTTTTTTGAGACGGAGTCTCACTCTGTCGCCCAGGCTGGAGTACAGGGGCGTGATCTTGGCTCACTGCAAGCTCCACCTCCCGGGTTCACATCATTCTCCCACTTCAGCCTCCCGAGTAGCTGGCACTACAGACGCTCGCCACCACGCCCAGCTAATTTTTTGTATTTTTAGTAGAGACAGGGTTTCACCATGTTAGCCAGGATGGTCTCGATCTCCTGACCTTGTGATCCGCCCGCCTTGGCCTCCCAAAGTGTTGGGATTACAGGCGTGAGCCACCACGCCCGGCCCAAACATCCATTTTCAATGCATATTCAGCAAAACAGAAAGTATTAAAAATTTGAATTTCCAGAGCATTCTCACAGTTTAGAGGACATTAACTTATTTTAAATCAAGACTGGGAAGTCCAGGCTGTACATGAGCTATAACAAAAAATCAACTATCTTAAAACAAAAGACCTGCCACAATGATCAACACTGGATCCCACTTGGGAGTGGTGGTGCAATGAGTAAATATTAACTTATCTATTTTTATTATTATTTATCATTAGACTAATTTATCACTATCATTAGACTCTTTTAAAAATAAAATACTACTATGATTTGCAAATGTTTGAAAACTATCCAATCTAGCCTTCTTTCAGAAGTCTAAAAAGATCTGAAATAAAGTCAGATTCTCATACTTTGCTTAATAGCCAGAACAAGCAGACATTTGTCAAGTTCTATAATACAATGGGGATTTATAATCACAGGTCAACGTGGATGGGAACTGAATAAAAGGAAGAATTACATGCCTATTTAATGCAAAAAGCACACATTTTAGTGATAATTTGAAACTAAATGAAGTTGATCAAATCATAAATTTCTAATGAAAAGCTCATGACAAAATTAACAACTTTTATAAGAGGTAATTATACTGTATGGGGTAATTAATTATAAGAAAAGTGTGAGGCTAGGCACAGTGGCTCACACCTGTAAACCCAACACTTTGGGAGGCTGAGGTAGGAAGATTGAGCTCAGGAATTCAAGACTAACCTGGGCAACACAGTGAGACCTCATGTCTACTAAAAATTTAAGAAATTAGCTGGGCATGGTGGCATGTGCCTACAGTACCAGCTGTAGTCTCAGCTACTCAGGAGGCTGAGGTGGAAGGATGGCTTGAGCCTGGGAGGTTAAGGCTGCGGTAGCCTTGATCACACCACTGCACCACAAGTCTGGGTGACAGAGTGAGACCCTGTTTCCAAAAAAAAAGGAAAAGTGGGAAAAACTATGGACTTTAGAGTCAAACTGCCTGGATTCCAACTCTAGCTCTACTATTTACTAGGTACATGACCTTGAGAGAGTTACTTATCATTTTTGTGCCTTAATTTTGACATCTTTAAAAATGGATAAAACAATAACGTCAACCTCTTAGGGATATGTCAGGATAATATTAGAAAATATATGTTAGCTACATCTTTTAAAAAGAAAAAAAAAAAAAAGAAGAATTGGCCTCATCTCAAGTTTGATCAACTTTCCATATTACAGAGTAGTCTTCTCAGAGACAGAAAAAATTTTGTTAAGCTATAAACAAAAACCGCTTATGTGTCACATCAAATTACCCAGGTTAAATGAAATTTGATTAAAATTCTGGTATCACATACAGGAAAAATTTTGATTTTTAAAATCTTGGTTGGGTGCAGTGACTCACGCCTGTAATCCCAGCACTCTGGGAGGCTGAGGTTGGTGGATCACAGAGTCAGGTGTTCAAGACCAGCCTGGCCAACATGGTGAAACCACGTGTCTACTAAAAAACTACAAAAATTAGGCAGGCGTGCTGGCAGGTGCCTATAATCCCAGCTACTTGGGAGGCTGAGGCAGGAGAATCGCTTGAACCCAGGCGGCAGAGGTTGCAGTGAGCTGAGATCGTGCCACTGCACTCCAGCCTGAGAGACAGAGTGAGACTCCGTCTCAAAAAAATAAGAATAGTAATAAGAAAAATAAAATCTTATGTGCCTGCTACCAGGAAATTGCTCATAAGAACATAAAGCCCACTCCAAAAGCAAACTGCTGAGTGGATGAAGTTCAATAAAATATCATTAATCCCTCTGGCATTCCGGCCTTCTGGTGAACCAAGAAGAGCTTTAAACTATAGCTGGAAGAGATGCTTCCACTGAAGTGCTGAACATCTCGTTAAGGTTGTTCCATTTGTTAGACAGCATGGCTGCAGCTGCACAATGCCCCTCAGCTGAATTTCTAGTGATGAGCTTAATGGAGAAAGAGGCACTTCTTCTGAACAAGTCCTGGCATTCATACTTCCTTCATAAAACTTTATTTCAGATGGCAGTTTCTCCTGAAGAAGCTATTCCAATAACACAGTAACTCGAGCTTCCTTCCCTACTCTATTCTCTAAATAATGGAGGATTCTCTCCTTTTGTTTGACCTGTTTGTCTGGCTGCCCTCTTAAAATATCCCTATTCCTTAAAAAAAAAAAAGTCCCTATTCCTGACTTTCCGATGATACCAGTAAGTATTGAGAGTCCCTACCTGTCCTCACCCCTACACAAAGACACATCTGAAAAGTAAAAAGTGTGGAATTATTTACCCAAAGTGATACATTTTTTTCTTTTCTTTTCTTTTCTTTTGGAGACGGAGTGTCATTTTGTTGCCCAGGCTGGAGAGCAGTGGTGCAATCTCAGTTCACTGCAATCTCCGCCTCCCAGTTCAAGCGATTCTCCTGCCTCAGCCTCCCGAGTAGCTAGGATTACAGGCATCCGCCACCACGCCCAGCTAATTTTTTGTAATTTAGTAGAGATGAACAAGTTGGTCAGGCTGGTCTTGAACTGACCTCAGGTGATCAACCCACCTCCAAAGTGCTGGGATTACAGGCGTGAGTCATCATGCCCAGCCCTGAAGTGATGAAATATTTCTTGAATGGATGAAGAATATTATTGCGCTATCATCAGTATGTCACAGGGACAAGTATAAAACTTGGTCAAGTGGCTGTTCTGGTGTGCCCTCCTCCTTAGGGAACCTAAGGGACTTCTTCTCCTTAGGGAACCAAAGGGACTTTTTCTAAACGGGCACTATCTTCTTAATGTTATAGACATTGACTTCTACCTTGTAGAAATCTTGCCTGAGAAAATTCCGAGACAGAGCTTTACATCTTTAAAGAAATACTTCATCTTTTTTTGGAGACAGACTCTCGCTCTGTCACCAGGCTGGAGTGCAGTGGCGCAATCTCGGTTCACTGAAACCTCCACCTCCCAGGTTCAAGCGATTCTCCTGTCTCAGCCTCCCGAGTAGCTGGGACTACAGGCGTGCCACCAAGTCCAGTTAATTTTTGTATTTTTAGTAGCGATGGGGTTTCACCATGTTGGCCAGGATGGTCTCAATCTCTTGACCTCGTAACCAAGTGTTGGGATTACAAGTGTGAGCCACAGCGCCTGGCCTGTCTTTTTATTAAAGATACACTTTTAACATACTAGAAGTTGTTATGGCCCACACAGCTTCCTAATAGGGAAACTTACCTTTACAACATTTGAGGAAAATTACTGGTGATCAGGACATTTTTCTTTCCTTCAACACATTTATTGAGTGCTCAACCATGCCAGGCACTCTCCTAGGTGCTGGGATATATCAAATAGCCCTTCTTTTTTTCTCTCTTTGAGACAGGGTCTTGGCTCTGTCTCCCACGCTGTTAGTGCAGTGGCACGATCATGGCTCACTGAAGCCTCAATCTTCTGGGCTCCAGCAGTCCTCCCACGTCAGCCACCAAAGTACTAGGACAGTTGTGCACCACTCCTAATTTTTGTATTTTTGGTGGAAATAGGGTTTTGCCATGCTGCCTGGGGTTACTGTTTTTTGGGTTTTTTTTTTTTTTTTTTTTTTTGAGAAACAATTTCCCTCTGTTGCCCGAGCTAGAGTGCAATGGCACAATCAGCCCACTTTCGCCTGAATTCCTGGGCTCAAGCAATCCTCCTGCCGCAGCCTCCCAAGTAGCTCAGCTTACAGGCCTACGCCACCATGCCTGGCTAATTTTTTTTTATTTTTTGTAGAGACGGACTCACTATGCCGCCTAGTGTGGTCTCAAACTCCTGGGTTCAAGTGATCTTCCTGTCTAGACCTCCTAAAGTGCTGGCATTATAGGCATGAGCCACTGCATCTGCCCCAAATAACTCTTCTTAAAAGGAGTTTGCTTTCTGGATGATTATGAAGATTTTCTTTCTTTTTCTTTTTTTTGAGACAGAGTCTCACTCCTGTTGCTTAGACTGGAGTGCAGTGGCATGATCTTGGCTCACTACAACCTCTGCCTCCCAGATTCATGTGATTCTTCTGCCTCAGCATCCTGAGTAGTTGGGACTACGGAGGTGCACATCACCACGCCCGGCTAATTTTTGTATTTTTAGTAGAGATGAGGTTTCGCCATGTTGGCCAGGCTGGTCTTGAACTCCCGAACTCAGGTGATCTGCCCACCTCCGCCTCCCAAAGTGTTGGTATTACAGGTATGAGTCACTGCCTCCAGCCAAAATTTTTCTTTCTTTAGATGAGGATAAAGTTCAAGAAATAATGTTCAAGAAAGAGCTAAACTGGATATTTCAACTATATTCCTTACATAAAGTAGAACTGGTAAATTTATCAAAACAATGGCTATCTTAAATTTCTAAAAATTATCCTTAGAAACATTCCCCTCTAATACAACATCAAGTTCTGAAGGATTACCATAATTTCATATTGTGAAAAACATTACAGATTTCAAATTTTAAACACCTGATCATGACCACACAGCTACATCTATAGTCAGGAAATTAAACACAGGCTTCCCAATACTGCTAAGGTAAAATGTCCTTTAATATGAGTAAGATTTTCTACCATTTCCCTAAGAAGGCTGTTCAAAATAAACTGCAATGAAGATGGGGAAAAAAGAAACACCTCTCAAACGTCTTACAGCTTCACTTTGTAGCCACAGAAAAGCAATTAAAGCAAGATATTTAAACCTTTCTGTCCATTTTGCAGCCAAGCCAAGCTGGTAAAATCTGGGATTAGATGCAATTTTAATGTAGAGTATAGAGAACTGTACATTTTGGAGCTACTGGAAAAAGGTCAGTACAAAAAGCAGGGACCAAGATAAAGCATCCTGACTCAGTGAGCTTCCAATCTTTGAAAGCTAAGGAAGGGAGAAGCACTTAGATCTGATGCCACCCCCACGCAGCCACTATAGCAGGATGTCATTTAGCAGAAAGCACTTTCAAATTCATTACCACAGGTGCGTGGCAGTGGTGGGTTTTTTTTCCCCCTAAATCCAATGATCAAGGAAACATTTACTTGAAAATCTTCCCGCCTCTTTTCCACATCACTAAACTGCATGACTGCACTTCTACCCAAATAAAACCTGCCTTCCCTAAACCACAGGTCAAAACCTAGGATTTATGATTAGGGAATCTTGTAACAAAATAGTGATTTCTTCAACAATCCACCAGCCTTTCAAGTCATTCCATCTCAGAACTATCCCTGTTTTGGTGTTCTCCAGCAATTGGCCTTTGGTCTCTGGGTGTGCTCCATGGAATCCTCTGAGATGTGATTTTTTCCTTCGTTTTTGATCGTTCATTGTGAAAGAAGAAACGTGAGTGAACTCTTTCCCTATGTGGTGTCTAGCCCTCTTCTGCCACACCTTTGGCAGCAGAAGTCCTTGGTGTGCTTGAGATCCAGCCTCAGAGGCAGGCTGCTCACACCATATTCTCTTTGCTTCCATTCATTCAACCAAGAGTTACACCAAGCAACTCTGAAAGCTAGCAATGGGGAGGGATACAGTGGTGTGCAAAGACAGGCATGCATGAACTACGCAAAGTGGACTTCGTAGGGGATTCTAGTGCTAAAAACAATAGTAACTTCTGAATAACAAACACTTCGTTTGGCTCCACTATAACAAAAGCAACCACTGCACTGATTCATCCAAAGCCAAAGACACTGTGCCACAGTAACTGGATATATTTAGCTAGTTGCATAAAAAACTCTCAGTAACTAATTCTAGGTGCTATAATAAATTATCAACTTGTCAATACCTTCTGCAGCCTAGTGAAAATACACAGGATGTGAGGCAAGTGACAGATTCTTGCTAAGAGCCCTGTCCCAAACCAGCTGAATTGAGGTTTTCATCTGTTAAATGGGCCTAACACCACCAGCCCTCAGCTGTGTCACAGAACAATGGAAAGTGCTAAATGAGACAAAATGTGTCAAGATATTCTGAAATGTAAAATAGCTGTAAGCTGTACAGTGATATCATCAGGGGGAGTAATACTTTAGATACTTGGCTCTCACCTAATACTATTCAAACAAGAGTTTCAATAGAGCCAACAATGCCACTAGTCACTACACATCTGCAATTGTCTTACTACAGCCTCTGACCTCCTCCTGATTAGCAGAAGGAAAGGATCATGCTACAAGAAAAACATTTCTGCATAATTGCCCAAGTTAAATCTGCTACTCTCACTCTGCCTGACAAATTATTCCATGCTTATTACTTTCTATAATTTAATATATATAAGTGCTTTACTGGCAAGCTTCTCGAAAGAATAAATAATACTTAATGACTGCCTACAGTTTAATTAACTCATGATTGAACTTCTCTCATGGATTGCTGTAAACATTAAATTATATCCTTCCTCAAAGCTACCATGGATAAAAATCTTGTTTAAAGCTTTAACTCTCTTGCCTAAACAATTCTGAAATTCTAGCAAATCTGTATGTTGGGCAGAGGTGGGAGAATCCACCTTAATGCATGGTTATAAAGTGTGTTATTTTATAGAGCAAGGATGAGGCCTTAATTTTAGTAAGATTGAAAATGTGCACATGCCAAGCACCTCATTAATATTACAGCAGTCATTAAACATCTCTGGGTCTCAGGCAGTCTTATTAGCATAAACTCTGCGTATTACCACAAGGTTTCAAGTTTCTATTCTGGCTTCTCAGCTACCATTTTCTGTCTGCGTGAGGTTGCAAATAAATTTTCCTTTTGGCATGGCTCAGCTGTCAGGCACCTCTGTTCTATAATGAACCCATGAATTACACCTCCCTGCTCTGACATCTCTGGTCTCACACATCAAAATATTGTTCTTCAATTGTAATTTATAACTTAATTTAAATGTCCCTTTTCCTGTGACCTTTTTACATCAAATGGCATTGCATCTGGCAGTTTCTACTACGTCAAAGCATACTTTTCAAATATAGCCATTATAATAACTATATAAAAAGCCTACTTAAGTTCGACTGCATTCAGGCTAATTAAATAATTCCAGTCCACTAAGAACAATATTAGACATCAAAGTATTTTGTTATGCAAAATACCTGTTTATACATCACAAGAAACTGTCAAAATAACTGAAAAAGGAAAAAAGGAAGGATTTGGAATAAATCTTAAAATTCTTCATGTACTTTTAATTATTTCAACTATTAAGATAAGTGAGAAAGACCTTGCTGAAATATGTTCAAAACAAAATTTAAAAATTTCTTGGCGAGGCACGGTGGCTTACACCTGTAATCCCAGCACTTTGGGAGGCTGAGATAGGCGGATCACCTGAGGTCAGGAGTTCGAGACCAGCCTGGCCAACATGGTGAAACCCCGTCTCTACCAAAAATACAAAAATTAGCCAGGCATGGTGGCGCACAATTGTAATCCCAGCTACTTGGGAGGCTGAGGCAGGAGAATTGCTTGGAGGTTGAAGTGAGCCAAGATCACACCACTGCACTCCAGCCTGGGCGACAGAGCAAGACTCTGTCTAAAAAAAAAAAAAAAAAATTCTTGGCTGGGTGTGGTGGCTCACACCTGTAAACCTGTAATCCCAGCATTCTGAGAGGCCAAGATAGGCAGGTCACTTGAGGTCAGGAGTTTGAGACCAGCCTGGCCAACATGGTAAAACCCCATCTCTACTAAAAAGAAATACAAAAATTAGCTAGGCTTGGTGGCGTGCGCCTGTAATCCCAGCTACTCAGGAGGCTGAGGCAGAAGAATCCCTTGAACCCGGGAGGTGGAGGTTGCAGTGAGCCGTGATCATGCCACTGCACTCTAACCTGGACAAAAAGAGTGAGACTCTGTCTCAAAAAAACAAAAAGAAAGAAAGAAAAAAATTTCTTATAACCATAATTCACAAATGTGAATACATTTCATTTATACCTCTGTCATTGACGACCTAGTGCCAAACATATGAAACACATAAATGTTAAAAAACTAGAATTGAAACTAAGAGCACAATGTTTATTTTTATTTGGCCACTATCATTTCAAATAATGCTATTAGGTACCAGAGAGGCTAAAATTTGTCCGAATGGTCTTATGGGAGCAAAATTCAGGGACAATGGAAAAGATAAAGAATTTAACTGCAATGGGTAGGGTTTGAGAGAAAGGTCTAGTTAATTTTCAGAAGGAAATATACAGTTATTGAACCAACCTTCCCTCCCTCTTTCCATCACTTTCTGAAACTACAATGTTCCAGGAATTATGTGCCAGCCCCTGGAGTCACATGGAAGAAAGGAGGGGGTCGCAACATTTGCTGAGCAGTGCACAGTGTGCTAGGAACTGTGTTAGGTCTTTGTGATTTCATCATGCCACATGCCTCTCTTCCATGGCAAGAGTACTAAAAATGAGGAAATGAAATCGAGGCTCAGTATGTTTCTCTAGGCCACTTCCCTAGCAAGTAGCAGCATGAAGATTTAAAGTAAACCCATGTTTTAGGAAGATGTCCCTACCCTAGAATGTTGCTATTGGGCAGTTTAGGACAGGCAATCTGGTGGCAGTAATGGGCACAGGGACTTTTTTGGCTGCAATGACAAAGCAAGCACACTGTCTTTTCTTAACTTGGGGCTAGGGGATGAGAGTGGGTGGAGGAAAGGAGGGAGCCAGCAGTTCAGAAAAGAGGAAAGACACACATGTAAACAAACTAACAAAAAACCCGCCATCCATGAACACACTCAAACTGCTAAATGAAAGCTGATGGGGATAACATTTGCTCAGTCTGGAAAATCTAAAATGCATTCACAGAGTAGGTTTTGAAAATCAACAACCAGTGTAATATGATTAACTTGCCTATGCTTTATGAACAGCAACAACCAAATAAAAAACACTATTCTAGGAGAAATAAGCAGTATTATTATTATAGTAAAAATTGGCAGTAATATATCTAGGTAACATCTCCCTTATAACTGAATTTCCTTGGGCTGATAGAGCATTGCCATGTATCTCATTTGCAATTAGTTCCCACATAATATTACGCCTGGAAATTAGCAGGTCACAGTCTCCTGGCCGTGGTGTTTTTGAAGGTCTTCTAAGAGACCCCCAGGAAAGGAGCCTCAGCCAGGACAGATTAGCAAGTAAGCATCAAATGCTGCCCTTCAACTGAGGAAGGTAAGCTATTTTGAAAACACAAATCAAACCAAACTCTGAACTATTTGCCAATTTTGACTCTCTGTCTATTTTAAGGCTCTATCTGACACTGTCTTCACACAAACACCAACACCAAGAAGGGCCTCAGGAGGTACTGGTACCAAAAGCACAAGTTCAGGAGTTCTCCAAAGCTGAAGCCTAAGCAGGATAGGGTTCCTGGCTCTGGGTTTCACTTTTAATTTAAATTTAAAAACTCCTATTTTTTTGTTTTTTAAATAGAGAGAGACAGAGTCTTCGCTGTGTTGCCCAGGCTAGTCTCAAACAATCCTCCCACCTCGGCACCCCAAAGTGCTGGGATTACAGGTGTGAGCCACAGCTCCTGGCCTGGCTCTGGCTTTGATTCAAACATTAGCTCTGGCACAAGCTGTGTGATATTAGGCAAATTAATGGTCTCACTAAACCTCAGTGTTTTCTCCGCGGTAGAAAGGGAGAACAGAGTGCTTTTCTTGGAGGTCACCACCGACAGGAGGAAATGCTCCAGAGGACAGCCAACTGAGAAGGGAAGCAACACAGGGAGAGGAGTGAAGGCCCGAGACCTCAGGGCAGAGAGTGTCTCTCACTACCACAGGATGACATGAGGAAACCCACCTTCAGCAGCACAGGCTTTGACTCCCCACCCCGGTGCTAAAGAAACAGAACAAACTGTGGAGCCCAACAGGAATGAATCCTGTTCTGCAAAACAGGGCAGGATGAAAGATGAGAACAAGAAGGCAAGCAACAGAGAACTTGGTGATCTGTTGGGACCTGGAGAAACCAGGAGCCTCCGGAAAGAATGAAAAGGCTACACTAGGCAGGGTGGACCTGCGTCCTTCGCTTCTTTTGCTGTCACAGAAGAGGCTGAGGTAGGTCATTTTTGGAACTTCCCAGTTTTCAACATTCCTTCACTTTACAAAGATTTTTTAAAAGGCAAAATTTTATAGAATATTCTTCTAAAAGGAATAAACAAATGGTAATAATGGTAATACATTAATTTAGAAAAATAAAAAAGCAAACAATATAACCAATGAATTAAGCCACATTTCCCAGGCCAAACACTCAATGAATGGCTCCTGCACAGGCTTCACTTACACTTTAGGGATTAAGGTTGTGCCTCTTAATTTTCAAGTCTCTGTAAAAGCTGAAGTTTATGCCACAGGTCTTTAAATTCAATTATGGATAATCAATCATTTACATAGTTAACATGTCTACAACCTGACTTCCTTTTTTATAAATGCGAGATCAACCACAGAATAGTAAAAAGGGAGGGTGTGGAGGGTGTAGGCTGCTCGCTGGGGCAGGAGGACTCCACAGAACGCAGTCAATAATCTACTAAGAAGACTCAGTTTGAGGACCCACAATGAGTGTAACTCTGGCCACAGGGAGAAAAGTTACTGGCACATCGGTGAACCTAGACTGTTTATGCTGCTTTTCTCAATAATTATTTGTCAGCTGAGAAAGACCTATGTCTGGCCACAAGTGGAAATGGTTCAGGACCACAAGTGGAAACTAAAACATGTTTTCACTTACTCCTGGCACCCTCACAGCCTTGAAAACAGAAAAAAATATGTGACATGAAACTGGGCAGAAGGCTGGAGGATGACATAAAAACCACAGGTCTAACCACCTCACGTAGGCACTAGTGAACCTATTCATACATGCTAAATTGGCCTAGAAAGTATGTGTGAAAGGCTTTCACACAAAAACACAAAAATCGAGACCAGTTACAGCAGTATTAAGAAACATTTATAGTAACTCCTTTAAATCCTACTTAGTAGAATTGAGGTACAGAAATAATTGCCCGCAGTCCAAGGGCTCAGTAATCTGAATCTCAGTGCTTTGTGATGAGTGATTCTAAGGTTATGCAAACAATAGTCCACTTCATATTTTTGGCAATGATAACGAAGTTATGGAACAACGAAGACCAAAGAGGCATACACTGATGCATATGAAGCTCCAGAGTTGGGAAAATATCTGAGCGATTGCACTTTTATCTAAAAACTTCAGCCAAGAACAGGCCCTGGAGAGCCAGGAAGCCCCTACTCTGAGCCTTAGACACTTAGCTACCTCACAATTCTAGCTTTTCCAATCTAGTAACAGGTCTCAAAAGAAAAAATCAGAAAGACTGTATGATTTCAAAAGAGAAGAGGAGCAGCAGACAGCCTGACTGTGGGAGACACAAAAATTTGGCAACTATTATGCAAACCAAAGAGCTCAAACTCTAACAGTTGCACATTCTTTTGTTAATAGACACCAGTAATGATCACTCAGAGGCATCAAGTAAAGGTAGACTTGACTTGAGAAGATATGAAAATGTATTCCTCTTCATTTCTAAAATGGAAGAAAAAAAGTAAAGAAAGAAGAAAAGGAGGAGAAGAGCCAGTTTTCCCAAAAATGCTGGGATAACTAGTACTCCAGAGTGCTGCAGTGGCTGGAATACACAGCCCAACAAATACTGGGTGTGGGGAGAAGGTAGGCCATCCAACAAATGGGGAGCAGGAAGGACAGGAGGGGGCACCACAGTGTCATTATCTATGAACCCCAGCAAGTCGCTGGGTAAGGGGGAGACATCTAAGATTCTGGAGGACAGGGCTGGCCAGGACAACACAGGTTGTCAGGGTCCAGTGGGGCTGGGCTCTGGGCAGGGCTGTGGAACTGAAGCTAAAACAGACATCAGAGACTTGAAAAAGCTACAAGGATCGCCTGGGTTTATCCCAGACCAACTCAAAGACCAATCTTAAAACAACACAACTTCCCACAAGGGTCACTAGCGAGCAATACCTTCCCTACTCTATCAGGCCCAGGCTAGGACTGGGGCAGGCTGGACCCAGAGTTTTGAGGGGCTAGGGTAGTGGCTGAGGAAGAAACCACTGGGCAACCTGGGAGGTCAGAACATATCAATTAATATGACAGTTATACATGACAATTTTGTTACCTAAATAAATATATTCTTTGCATAAGGAAGCCAAATACTCCTTATTTTATAACTCAAATGTCCTCATGTTACAGAAATTATCATAGCCACTACTAGAAATATTTTTATAGATTCTCAGTATCAGAAAGTCCACACTTTGTCATAACAGCTGGGCAAGGTGGCTCACACCTGTAATCCCAGCACTTTCAGAGGCCAAGGCAGGAGGACTTCTTGAGGTCAAGAGTTTGAGACCAGCCAGGACAACACAGTGAGACCCTGTCTCTACAAAAAAAAAATTTTAATAAATACATAAAAATAAGCAAGTCACAACAGATGGAAAAATAATAAAATAACAATAAATAATGAACTTTTTTAACATTTCAAAATAAGTAATATATTTTAGTAATATTTTATATAATAGTCATTTTAACTGTGGTAGGCCAAAAAATGACCACCAGAAGATATATACATCAAATCCCTGGAACCTATGAACGTGACCTTATTTGGGAAAAGGGTCTTTGCAGGTGTGCTAAGGATCTTGAAACAAAGGAGATGATTCTAGATTACTTAGGTGGGCCCTAACTCCAATGACAAGTACTTATAAAAGAGAGGTGGTAGAGAAACCAAGACTGGAGAAGACACAGACACACAGAAGAGAAGGCAGCGTGAAGATGAGCAGAGAAAGATGGGGCCACAGCCAAAATATGCAAACAGCCACCAGAAGGTGCAAGAGGCGAAGAGTGGACTCTGCCCGGAGGAGCCAGAGGGGTACCCCACTGACGACTTGATGTCAGATTTCTGGCTTCCAGAACCGTGAGAGAACACCTCTCTGTCGTTTAAGCCACCAAGTTTGGGTAATTTGTTACAGTAGCCACAGGAAACAAATACACTAACCTTCAAAAATTGGGGATAAAAAATTATTTAAGAGAGTTGTAAAAAAGCATTCTGAGGTACATTTCCAAAACATAGGAAATGAATACTAGGACAAATATTACGCATTTTAGAATTTTGTAGTATGCTGTAGAACTAATACATGAGCCCTTCTGAAACTCATGGGCCTGATTTGCTCTAACAATGAAGTGTTCACTTAGATTCTCATCAAATACCCTCCCCATAAGGGCCGCAGAAACTCAAACATGTTAATTACCAAATAAAAAAAAAGTATAATTTTATTAAAGCTTTTTTTTTTTTTTGAGACAGAGTCTCACCCTGTTGCCCCAGCTGGAGTGCAGTGATGTCATCTCGGTTCAATGCAACCTCCACCTCCCAGATTCAAGCAATTCTCCTGCCTCCTGAGTGGCTGGGATTACAGGTGTGCACCACCATGCCCAGCTAATTTTTGTATTTTTAGTAGAGATGGGGTTTCACCAGGATTAGCCAGGCTCATCCTGAACTCCTGACCTCGTGATCCACCCACCACAGCCTCCCAAAATGCTGGGATTACAGGCCTGAGCCACCAGGCCCCGCAATTTTTTTTTTTTTTTTGATGGAGTCTTGCTCTGTTGTCCAGGCCAGAGTGCAGTGGCACTGCAACCTCTACCTCCCAGGTTCAAGCGATTATCCTGCCTCGGTCTCCCGAGTAGCTAGGATACAGGCATGCAATACCATGCTTGGCTAATTTTTGTATTTTTAGTAGAGACAGGGTTTCACCATATTGGCCAGACTGGTCTTGAACTCCTGACCTAAGGTGATCCACCTGCCTCAGCCTCCCAAAGTGCTGGGATTACAGGCATGAGCCACCACACCCAGCCTAAGCCTCTTTTTAAATGTAAAAAGGCAAAATGCTTTTATCAATTTGCTAAAGACATTGTGTTATTAATACTTAATATAGGCTCAAATATGTTAAAATTCTAACTATCAAATGGTAAGTGGATGTTTTTTATAAATACCACATATATCTCAAAACATTTTACCACTCTTTAACATGGAAAAATATCATCTGATAAAGAAGTTTCTTAAATGAGTAAATGAACTTTCTAACTTGTGCCGAACAAAAGTAAAAGCTGAATCACATTCCTCAGTCCCTGCTGAGCGCCTAGGAAACAGGAAGGAAATGCAGGAAAAGCTGTGGCATGAAGGATTTCTGATTGGATGAATAGCAAATCCTCCAAATTACAGACTAACCAGACATTTCTTTCTTTTTTTCTTTTTGAGACGAGGTCTCGCTCTGTCGCCAGGCTGGAGTGCAGTGGCGCAATCTCGGCTCACTGCAACCTCCACCTCCCAGGTTCAAGCGATTCTCCTGCCTCAGCCTCCCGAGTAGCTGGGACTACAGGCGCGTGCCACCACGCCCAGCTAATCTTTGTATTTTTAGTAGAGACGGAGTTTCACCATGTTGGATAGGATGGTCTCAATCTCTTGACCTCGTGATCTGCCTGCCTTGGCCTCCCAAAGTGCTGGGATTGCAGGCGTGAGCCACTACGCCCAGCCCGATTAACCAGACATTTCAAGAAGATGCTATAAGGTACTGGCCTCAATTTAAGCCAAGTTTAAATAGTTATGTATATAAATATTGTGTATATAAATAAGTGTGCTTATTATTTTTAGACAATAACCACACCTGCCTCATAGAATTGTTATAAAGATTAAACGAATTCATTCATAAAAAGCATTTAAACTTTTGCCTAGCATATAAATACTCAAACAACAAATACATTCCAATTTTATTGTTTTTATGAATAAAATCAGGAAGCTGACCAATAGTTGACACCTAAAAAATAAAATTAATAGTGATGAATTTAAGGTCCTATGACTGGCTCAAAATTCAGTGGAAAAGCTCAGGGTGGGAAAGAAATGGCTTATCAAATGCAAATATACAAGCAAAAATGACACACGACTACAGCACAGGACTAAAAAACTATGATGAGCACACGTTCTTATCAGCTGAGACTGCACTGAGAAGATGAGCTTTTAGGATAACTGAGGGGTATCCCCAGGTCACCTTATGTTGATCAGACCTGAGGAGTGTTGCTTCGGGCAGGTGCCACATTTTAAATGACAGACAAAGCAGACCAAGAGGATAAATAAAATGGTAATATATAAAAATGGCTAATACCACAACATGGATGACACCAAAAGAAAGCAATCACAAAGGCCACTTATTATATGATGTCATTTATATGCAAAGTCCAGAACAGGCATATCTACAGAGACAAAAAGCAGATGAGTGGTTGCCTAGGGTTAGGAAATGAAAATGGGGAGTGACTGCTAATAGGAGTAAGGTTCCTTTTTGGGGTGATGAAGGTTTTCTAAAATAGATTGTGTTGATAGTTGCACAACTCTGTGAATATACTAAAAGCCATAAAATTGTACACTCTGAATGGGTGAATGGTATCCTAATAAAGCTGTTATATAAAGAAAAGAAGAAAGGAATGGCTTAAGAAATGTAAGAGTGTGGCAGGCGAAGTCAGAACCACAGCTATGGAGGGCTGCATTAGGACTAAGGCCAACGAAGAGAGTCTGTGTTAAGGCTTTTCCATTACAGTAAGTAGGGAAGGTGCCATTATCAGAGGCTGCTCAGGTAAGTGGCCTTTTATCTCCCCATCCACCCCAGAGCAGCTTAGCTAATGCTCTCTCTCATGTTTAGGGAAAAGAACAAAGTGGGGTGTAAAGTTTGACTTTAAATAAAGCTACAGATTATCTAAAAAGAAACAATGTACTAAATTTTAAAAGCCATTTCATTCAAATGAGACAAAAAAATAGGCTGGGCGCGGTGGCTCACGCCTGTAATCCTAGCACTTTGGGAGGCCAAGGCGGGAGGATCATGAGGTCAGGAGATCGAGACAATCCTGGCTAACGTGGTGAAACCCCATCTACTAAAAATACAAAAAAATTAGCCAGGCGTGGTGGTGGGCGCCGGTAGTCCCAGCTACTTGGGAGGCTGAGGCAGGAGAATGGCGTGAATCCAGGCGGGGGAGCTTGCAGTGAGCCATGATGGTGCCACTGCACTTCAGCCTGGGTGGCAGAGTGAGACTCCGTCTCAAAAAAACAAAAAAAAAAGACAAAAAATAAATCATGCAATCTATGTTAAAATGTTGTTACAAGGAACTTTAGAAGTTAATTTATGAATTTCTCAGCCCAAAGGAAGCCACAAAGGTGAACACCTAAACACTTAATTTTCAAAACAATAGCTCAAAACGTTTCTAATTGATCAAAGTACAAAAAATAAAAGTTGAAAATTTATGTATTATTATGTTAATAATCAGCTGAAAAGATCTTGGTTCTACCAGAAAACCTCAACTGCATGATCTTTTTCTGCATCCTCACTAATGCTATAATTAACAATACAACATTCTGTTGACTTCAATATCCTGTTATTACATAAATAAAACACTGGCAACAGTGCCTGTCAAGGCTGATTTATATGAGGTGCTGTTCTGAAATTTATTGGATTTCCATAGTAAGAAATCATAGAGCGTATCAACTTTTCCCATTAGACTTTCCAACAACAAATAAAAAATCCTGAACGACAAGAAAACCCACCATCTTATCTTAACCCAAGCCAGCAAATATTAACCATTTAATGTCGGCTCATGTGGATGGAAACGTTTAAGTCAAGGGTGTGGGTACGGAATGAATGTCCAAAGGCTCCTCTCACATGCTTAGGGAAAACTTACGAAAGGGTCTCCTGGCAATGCCTTATTTGGGAGCTGAGAAATATTTCACATTCAAGTCATAAGCACTGCAAAGCTAATCCAGGTCCAGATACTTTAGTGAAGACCATTTATAATGAACAAACAAAAAATCGCTGACAAAAATTCTATGGACTTAATTTTTTAGAATAAAAGAGAGATGAAAATGATCCTTAGAATAGTGTTATCTGTATAGTCTGCTGTGCCAACTTCATAACATCAAATGCTGGATGATCAAGTGTGATATGAACTTGAACTTGATTTATCTATTCAATCATTCAACAACCATTTAGTATCTCTCTACCATGTATCAGGCATCAGACTAGGGTTAGAAAACACAAATAATTAATACTCAATAGTTACAAATAGTGGTATTTATAGACCAGAGATGAAAAACTATTAAGCTGCTGGGAGCCTTGAATTCTTTGTTGAAGGAGATGTGGGTGTGCATAAATAAGCAAACAAATATGCACTCTACTGAATACGTAAAGAGCTTAATCCAAATGTCTAAAAGATGCCCATCTCTCAGGGAATAAAACTGTCCAGGCGGAGGTGAAATCTTTGTTGCATGATTATAAATTTTACTTACATATAGTGAATATATAGATACGTTTAGTGTTGGTGAGAAAATGGCAATTACTGAGAAAGAAAAACCAAACTAATTTGAATTTTATTAGAAACCAGGAAAGATACCTGAGCCCAAAGAAGGAAATCCAACATCAGTTTAAGAAAAATAAGTCGGCATAATACATTCTATAAAACCTTCGTCTTAAACGGTAGGGCTTTTCTGCAGTTTCTAGGTAGGAATATAAAAGCCTATTTTGTAAATGGCCAAATAAATGAAAGCACTCAAAGGTGGCTAAATTAACCCCATTAGGATAAGACAGACCATCTACATGTTACATAGCATGATGTTTACAAATTATATGTCAGCTACAAGTGTTCAGACGAGCCTAATGCAAACAGTGTATGAGGAAACACACACAGAGATACCTCCACACAAGATCTGTCTGGGGAAACACTATTACTTCTTCATATTTAACATAATCTTATATTTAATACATAAAAATACAAATAAAACTTTTTATTTATTTATTTATTTTTTTGGAGATAGAATCTCGCTCTGTCATCCAGGCTGGAGTGCAGTAGCGCTGTCTCTGCTCACTGCAAGCTCCGCCTCCAGGTCACGCCACTCTCCTGCCTCAGCCTCCCAGGTAGCTGGGATTACAGGCACCGCCATCACGCCTGGCTAATTTTTGTAATTTTAGTAGAGACAGGGTTTCACTATGTTGGCCAAGCTGGTATGAACTCCCAACCTCAGGTGATCCACCCACCTTGGCCTCCCAATGTGCTGGGATTACAGGAGTGAGCCACTGTGCCCAGCCAAACAAAACAATTTTACATTTATAGGTATTCACATTTGAAATATTAAAATAAAATAAAACATTATCATTGCTACCTACAAAAGGGAATACGCCCAATGTTACTAAGAAATCCCTCTTTTCCTAACGAGAGAGGCCAAAACGTTTATTACATCTTCTCCCTCTACAGCAGTACAAAGTTGTTTCTTATGTATGAAAACATAAGAAATACATGTTGACATAAATGAACAAAACTGTCCTGAACTATCTGCCAGTTCACCAATGGACCAAAAGTAGTAAGTCATGTGGCCATGAAAATAAGATCTTTATTAACTATCTCTGATTCTTCAATGATGCCTCTAACTATTAAGAAGGTGGGCCAGATCAGGTGGCTCACGCCTGTAACCCCAGCACTTTGGGAGGCCGAGGCGGGCAGATCACCTGAGTTCAGGAGTTCGAGACCAGCCTGACCAATATGGAGAAATCCCATCTCTACAAAAAATACAAAATTAGCTGGGTGTGGTGCCACATGCCTGTAATCTCAGCTACTCGGGAGGCTGAGGCAGGAGAATCACTTGAACCTGGGAGGCAGAGGTTGTGGTGATCCGAGATCATGCCATTGCACTCCAGCCTGGGCAACAAGAGCAAAACTCCGTCTCAAAAAATAAGACATATGGCTGAAGTTTTATATAACCTGAAAACCATCTTCACTAAATTAAAACAGACTAAACACTCCAAACAAAAGGCAAAGCTTGCCAAACAGGATAAAAAGGCATGAAACAACTGAAGAACACAGGAGATGTTACCTTAAAAACAAAGAAAAAACAAGATTCAAAGTAAGAAATTGTAATACCATGCAGACAACAAGTGTAAGAAAACTATAGTGGCTGTAATAATATCAGACAAAATAGACTTCTAGACAAAGAATATTAGTAGACACAAAGAAGGTTACGGCAGAAAGGTAAAAGGGTCTAAAGAGAAAGACAAATATTTTAAGTCTTCATGTGTTTAATAACCAAATTCAAATATATGAAACAAAAATTAACAGAATCAAAAGGAGAAACAAACAACTCTACAATCACTTTTTAAAAATTTTTTATTTTTGAGACAGGGTCTCGCTTTACTGGCAGGCTGGAGTGCAGTGGCGTGATCTCAGCTCACCACTACCTCCATCTCCCAGATTCAAGCAATTCTCCTGCCTCAGGCTCCTGAGTAGCTAGGACTACTGGTGCGTGCCACCACGCCCAGCTAATTTTATATTTTTAGTAGAGATGGGGTTTCACCGTGTTGGCCAGGCTGCTCTTGATCTCTTGACCTCGTGATCCACCTGCCTTGGCCTCCCAAAGTGCTGTGATTATAGGTGTGAGCCACTGCACCCGGCCTATACAATCACTATTGAAGACTTTCATACATATCTCTCAGTAACATACAACTAGGTGAAAAAAAAATTAGTATAAGAGAAGGTACGAATACTAACATCAACCACTGACACCTGCATAACAGCACACCCAGTAACTACAGAGTATAACTTGATTATAAGGACACATGAAACATGAACCAAGCTGAGCCAAGAAACAAGTTTCAAAAGATTTCAAAATACTGAGGTGTTACTGAGTACTCTTTGACCACTGAATTAAATTAAATTAGAAATCAATTAACATTCCAAAAAATAAAACTTAGAGAAGCCCCAAGTATCTGGAAATTAAGGAATTTAGTACTAAATAATTCATTGGTCAAAGAAATCACCAAAAAATTTTTTGAACAGAATAATGGATCACAACAAATCAAAATTTGTGGTAAAATCAGCTATTTAACATCCCACTTTAGAAAGCTAGGAGGAAAATGATCAAATTAAACCCCAAATAGGTAGAAAAAAATTAATAAAGAACAGAAACCAATGAAATATAAAACAAGTAGGAAAAAATAATAAAACCAAATTCTAAAAAGATCAATAATGTTGAAATATCTTTATATTGATCAAGAGGAAACAAATTACCAACCTGGGCAACGTGGAGTCCATCTTAAAAAAAAGAAAAGAAAAAACAAAAGGCACTTTCTATATAAAAAAATTTAGATGGCTAAAATGTGAATTCTAGCAAACATTTGATTAAGAAAATAATATCAATCCTTTATAAACATCTTAAGAAAATAGAACAGAAAGAACTATTTCCCAACTAATTTTCTGAGGGAGTATTATTCTGATATGAAAACCAAAGTTCTTATTACAAAACTCCTTATTACAAAAAAGGAACACACAACTCAATATCCCTCATGAACACAAATGTAAAACTCCTTAACAAATTATTAGCAAATTGAATCCAGTAGTATGTAGTGACCAAGCAGGATTCACCCTAGGAACAAATAGTTCCTTCACATTTGAAATCAATGTAATTCACTATATTAACAAAATAAAGAATAACAATCACATAATGATCTCATTAGATGCAGAAGGAAAAAAAAAAAAGCAACGGACAAAATTCAATGCCCATTCATAATAAAACCTCAACAACCTGGATATACAAGAAAACATTCTAACTTGATTTAAAAAAAAAAAAAAGGGCCAAGTGCAGTGGCTTATGTTTGGATGAAACGGAGGCAAGATGGTGCACTTCCGGGTTCTTCTTCACCACCAGCTCTTCCCGCGCGCGCGAAAATGCAGCCGGCGCCCAGGAAGGTGCAGATCAACTGGGCATGCGCCAGGTGACGTCAATCCGAAGAGACCAAGATTTAC